>NW_003803378.1:557375-887643 GCF_000255335.2 Galendromus occidentalis
GAGAAAACCCCCAAAAAGCGGTCAGAGCGGACAAAAAATGACATGTGCTCTGATATCGCACTTCTACTCATAGTAGAATCGGAGCCAGGCAGAATCATAATAGAATCAGAGCCGGAGAGAATCATAGAATCGGATTCAGAGCGAATCATAATTGTCGAGCTCAGTCTCCAAGTATCCATTCCACTCGATGAAAGCCCACACCTTTTGGGTGTGTCAGATCTTGTGGGCGGAAGTCTCAATCTGCAATGCTGTTTGTGAGTGTCGGTGCGTAGAGCACGACACTCTTTGAGTTCTCCAGCAATTAGGCTCGTGGTGTCGAGATCGCTGCTTCCCCTCACCGACCCCGAGGAGTTGCTCACTTGTGATCGAGCGAGATATTGTGCTTTGCAACGTTCGCGATTCACGAACATTGCTCCGCATGTAGATATCTACACAGACATGAGCCCTACGGCTCCGATCAAGCTACCTTCCGAGATGCGAGATAGCACCGATTTGTTGGAGGGATCTCGAGCAGCGAGCAGTCTCTCCTTTCTGCCACGGCACCGTTGGTGAGTCACTCAAACTAGTTTTTCCCCGGAGCGGGGCTTCAAGGGGGAACAAATGAAGGCATCGGAGCTCCCTCACGGGAGCCCTCACGGGAGCCCTCACGGAAACCCTCCCGGAAACTGCGATCAAAGGCCGCAGGAGATCCCTCCCTTAGAGCCTCACGACAATGCTCGACTGGGAGTCTCCGAAAACCCGTTGAGAACATCGTGGGCAGCTTTTACGAGAATCACTGCGGATATGTACATGGGGAGCGTGACGCGAAACGCCGAAATAATTTGTCTTGAATCGTGGAGCAAACGGCCGGGTGTCCGTGCAGCCATCCGACGAGCTTCCATGATATGTACCTTAGGCAAGGTGGGTCATCGATAATATTCGCGATAATGATCCTCCGATAAGAATTCCAACTTTGAATTCCTATAATCGTTCGTTGTTGCAGTCTCTCGTGGAACGGCTCCGCAATCTCCGCAGCTTCACGCCCCTTATAGTAACGCACGCGCAACGGGTATTTACTTTCTGTTTCGATCGCGGAGGCCCTCCAATTTATATCTCGACGAATTCGGTGCGACTCTATAGGCAGAGAGCTTGCCCCTTCCCCAGGAAACCTCGCTGCTTGACATGAGTCGCTCCCCCAACTCGACGAAGTGGGTCGCGAATGAGGGAGAGCTTGCAGAGTCCCCACTGAATTCCAGTATGTAGTTGAAACTCCACAAGAGAATTCTACCTAGGCCCAAACAGATTGCAATTTGTGGATTGGCTCCGAAGAAACTCACGGCCGAGAAAGGAATTATCGATGGAGCGAGTATCAAATCCAAAAGACGGGCTTTTCTCGAAAACTCCCGTAATGAAATCATGGAACGTTTTCACGCATCATTTGAGCGGGTATACTCTCACCTAAGACCTTGATCCCCAGAAAGCTCTAAGGCATTAGCTCCTAATGGGGTCATGCGTTCAGCGCGACTCGGGCATGCTCGTTCTGAGAGAGCGGAGAGTTCCCTTCTACTTCTCTCCTCGCCGCGCCGTAGAGGATCAAAGCAGGTATCTGTGATCCCTGCACAGACGGATCACACCTTTAATCTTTCCTGATCATGTAAGTCTCAGATTTTCCAGAGATCCGAGCGCGTTCGTCTTGAGAGAGTGTTCGCCTTGGATATCTCCCAGGAAAGCTCCGATCTCTCGCACGATACCGCATCGTGACCTGAGTGGGAGAGGCTTACGATTGGAAGAGATCGCCGAAAACGATGCTCACGTAGGGGATTCTAACCCCCTTCTGGACTGTTCGAGGGATTCCGAGTATGCGCGGAAATGATAACAGGACGCCGAGTTTCCCGAAGGTCCGTGAACTGTACTTCTGACCCCCGGTAGTGCTATGTCGCAAGAGGAATCCGAGAGAAACCCAAAAAGTTCCTGGAACTGTTTGTGTCCCATGCATTTAGACCCCCATTCGAAGAGGCCACTTCCTGGGCTCACCCGCGAGGCATCCCGCCTCGACGGGCTCGGACTTGATCCGCGGGCTCGAGCCGTCGACACGAGAGCTAATGTTCCATCCCCGGAAGCGAGACCAAGAACACTATGCGGAGAACTATTCCGAGAATTGAATCCGTGTAACTAGAGGCGAGGAGAAGCGAATGAATCCAATTTTCGCGCAGTCGACAATAGATTCAGCGATTCCTCGCCGCTAGTGAGTTGGAGAGCCCAACGATAGACAGGAAGATGGATGGAAGAAGAGACTGGAACGTGTGTTCCTGTCAAACCAGTAACTCAATCTTGTGTAAACCTTTGTTGGCACCAATCATCCTGACGGACAGGCTATTCGTTCGTTGTGTAAACTGCAACTTGCTGTATTTGCTTCCGCTTAGCACGGGGAGCTCTTGTTTTCCTATCAAGTGTCCTCCGGTGAGCTCTATGGGCACGGTGCATCTTTTTCGACACGGCAATCGAAGCGGATCCGTATCGCTCAGTGCCAACCGGTCGCCGCCTCGTCGTGACCATCAGGGATATTTACATCAGTAAATTATCAGCATCGACCAGGAGCCTGATCTTCGGAGCAGATCGACAACTCCGGATTTTCGAGCGGGGTCGAATATTTTCTGAGTTCAAAATTTGTGAAGCGCAGAAGAACCGCGATCAGTTAGGCTCATACCTCGAATCGGCTCAAACCATCCTGGTTTCTCCTGCCATGCCGATCTATGCTGAGTTTTGCCTTTGTGATGGCTCTCTCTGCGACGCATATTGATCGGGACGTCCACTTATGAGGAGCATAGTGGGCGCCAATAAAGGATTCGTTAGCCGGCTTTGAAGAGGAATGATTTCATGTAGGCGGATGAGCGTGCGAGAGATTTTCTCGGTGAATGCTCCAATCTTAATCACACTTTCCTCCTCCATCTCGTTCTTCCAGCGCGTCCGACTATCGCGCTCGAACCCGACGGACTGATGAGAGCCGTCAAATCTCGACGCCGCGCTGGATTCACGAGCGTCGAGTGCTCATAACAATGAGAATCGCAGAATCAGGCCACCCCGTCGACCTGGTGTGGGGACCAGATGTGGAATATCGTGGTAGTGGAATAGCGCTACGGGTGCTGCTCACTCACGTGCCTCTTCCACTGGATCGACATTTGTGAAACGGAGCGATACCGGGAGAGGTAGCGCTGCTTTCACCCCCAAGACAAAAAAAACGCGGGGAGGACAAGTCATTTGGCCAGGATCCAGCGATGGAGGCATCATTTTCGGGAGATGGCTCATATGTATAAGGCTAGTGAATGTGTCGAGGTGATTACGAACTTCACAAGCCTTGCCGACACGCCTCCTCCCGGCTCCTCGGTGCGCTTGCAAGAGAGACTGTTGGAATCATTCTCGGCCATAAATAAACGCTAACTGATGACGTCGGAGTTTCAAAAGTTATGAGGATCCTGGCGCCTCTTCCGTCTGTTTCGATTGCCAAGTTCGAAACGGCCATTCGAAAACTCCATGTCTCAGACGCAATGACTTTCTGAAGGAGAGGTATGGTCATTAAGGGAGGCTGAATTCGAGCTGTTGGCTAGGTCGAGTATCACGGGCCGCCGCTCCGAATCCATAGTGATAAGAAGAATAGAATTTCCCGGAAATATCTTCGGGAAGCTCGCCGGAACTCAATTATCCATGAGAGCGCAGACAAACCCGGTGATGGACAGACATGGCTGCGTTCTCCGCACTCACTGCGCAAGAAGTAAATTGAAGAAAAATATATAATTCCTGCGATGTCTGAGGGCGGGTACGCTATTGCGAAAATTTATGGAGAGAGGTAATTGGTGCGACTCATCGCATGAAGAACATTACCGGTGAGAGATATTGCACTGTCTGGTGTTTCCTCCGCATAGATAAGGATCGCATAGCTCTGAGCCCGCCGAAGTTTCATTTCGCTTCTGAGTTCCCGTTGCGCAAAGGAAACCAGAGCTTCGACCTGGAGAGAGCAATCGAATCGCGGGAGTTGGAGACTTCTGGGTTACAACCGGTCGATGAGCAAATGTTCGGGGAAAGTCGGTGTCGTGACCGTCACCTCTGACGTCCGCACGAAGAGCCTTCACTCTACCGCTACGAGCTCTTCATTCCCCATTCGACATCCCTCTCGAGGAGAGGCCACCGCCAACGTTTTCCGAATTGTTTGAACAAGAATTCGTTATTCCATATCTTATCGTGGAGGAATCACGTTTGCCAGTTCTGAAACATAGAAGATCGAAGCTTCTATTCCGATGAGCCGCTGCTGACAGAGCAAAGGAACGCAAGTTTGCACCGATCAAATATTGAAGCTCCATCGGAAGACGAATTCTCAACGGCTTTCACCGAGCTTCCAGCGATGACAGCGAGCGGAGCTTTCGGACTGAGGGAAAAGTTTCGAGTGAGCTCAAACAGTGCGAGATCAGACACATTGTGTGTTTAATAGGTTTCCGCTCAGCTTGCCCAACCGAAGAGCCTGATCAGCTGACTTTCGACGGAGATCCGAGTCGCTGCAAAGCATCGAGGAAGCCTCGTTATCGGTACATCTCGAGAACGTGAGCTCGCGGAGTCAGAGCGTTTGCTCCTCGAACGCCAAGACCGTATGCAGCCAATGAGTTGTCGATTTTCAATCCCTCCGCTGAGCTCGTGTCGGCTTGACTCTCTCTTCTTCGATACACATCGTGTGCAACGCTGGCTTAACGATGCCCATGTATCGGTCTTAAGTCGTCGTGTTTCTCCCAGAATTCTAGCTCCCTTTGCGTTTTTTTGCGAAGTTAGCTCAGCAGAGTCCATGGAGTGCCACGAAATCGTCTCCAGAAGAACGCGCGAGCGAGCCTCCCATCTCATGCTTACTTAGTGACGACTCGGGCCTTCGCTCAAATTCCTCTCTCAAAGAATTTCTGAGGATCAGGAAATTTTTCAACATTTTTTTGCAATGCCGGCTCGTCTGTGGGAACGATTCCCTCCTCCCGAAACCGATTACCTTCTCGGGTAAGATTCTGGATGATCTCTGTCGGGGGAATTTCTGCGGATGCTTCGATTTTCGAAGCATTCTTGGACAGATCAGGTCAAGAACTATGAAGCGAATGCTCCGCCCCTCAGACCACGCGCTACCTGGGAAACGAAGACCGGCGGGCTGCCAACGATAATACGAGTTTCTGACAATGAGTAGAAAAAGTTTCACCTTTAAACAAAGACGCGGATTTAGCGATGCGACGACGTCGGTTTCGAGCTCGCCCCCGAGGGCGGCGCGCCGTCTTTTCTCCTTTCGTCGGGTTTAGCAGATATCAGTTAGGCTCCGGGGGTAGTAAAAAGTTAGAGAAGAAGAAGAAGATAACACGCTTTCTACCGAGTGGAGATGCTATCAACACTCGTGAACATTTTTCTGAGAGCCTCGGGGCTCTCTGTCGTGAGGAGAGATCTGAGCTGCACCCTGATGAAGATGTCTCCGAAATCTCTGCGCACATTGGTTAGGACGCAACCCTATTCCCCCTACATCGCATTTCCATCCAGACAAGCTCTCACTTGTCTCATTGTCAAGAAAAGCCCCAAAAATGGGAACTCTGCATCTCGTCACAGGAACATCATATCAGAGGACCGGCGGAAGATAAGAAAAATACAGTTCGCTCCTTCCCGGGATAAGTCGCGTGAGGAATACGTTCATGTAGTAAAGACGAAAATGCAACGTTCCCCTAACTTTCGTCGAGGAGGGTCCGGCCTCGTTCTATCCCGGCCGATATTCCTTGGACCGAGATATTTTTTTCACACTTCTGTCGTCGGTCACTTCCTTGCAGGCGATTCCGATTAGGGAGTTGAAGGTAATCCCGTCTCCACTCATTTATCGCAACAACATCACCAAAAGAAAATACGAAATGCCTAACAGGTTTTCAGCGGCAAGAAGGAGCTCTCCTTAGCAAAGCGATCTATTCTGAAAAGTTGACCTTAGGCCTCGCCATCTAGTCAAGCACTGCATTCACGCGCAACCAGGGTAGGCTCCGCAAGAATTATGCAAAGCCTTTGAAGACGAGAACGATGCGCTGGTGAACATCGGGTTACGACGATCCCGGCCTGGGCGAAAAGATTCTCAATAGAGCGCATGGTCGAGGCCTGGAGGAGTCATATGGACCCCCTGACAAATATGAAGATGAATAGACGAGGAAAACAGGACGAACGCGGAGGTTACTGAGCTACTCAGGTTCCGCAAGACTTCGAGAGGAAATCAGCGCAACTCACGTCGTGAGGGCCTGTCGAGGTGCCGGCATTGTATCGTTTTGGACACCGCCGAGATTGGACAGCCGACGGAAGATCCCCGGGATTTGTTGATCAAGGTGTCGAGAACAAAGCTGAGAATTTCATCTCGGATTAGGAACAATGTGAAGGCTTCGATACAGGGGTCGGAGCCCCGAGGAGACCGGTCGCATCTCAAGTCAGGCATCCCCCTTGATTCTGAAAAGAGGAAGTCAATCTAAGCCCACATCGTACGGAACCGGTGGACAAGTCCCTCGACACCGCAGAGATGTCTCTTTGTATCTCCGGTATCAGCGGAGATCTTCGGATCCTCGTCCTTTCGGATTTCTCTCCCAGAAGTTCCATGTTCCCGAGTCGGAGCCCACCCCAAGGAGTCGATACCCGTCCGTCTCTCCTCCGACGACAAGTCTTCTATGAGCCACCCCCCCCTCCCCTTTCTTCCGGCCCGATGAGGGGGGCAAACAGACGGGCGGCGGGCGCTGATAAATTCGCATCGGCAGATGTCCGCTCGAAACACTCCCGTCGTGATAAGCCCAGGATTCGGGAGCCGTCTGATCTTGGACATTCTAGATGGACTTGTGACGTAAGTGTGACGTCCGTGGATGTTGATGCCGGGAGCAAATGATAGAAACAGCCGAGTCGAATAGAACTTGGAGCGAAATCTACGTCGGAATTCCATCACAACTTACCTATTAGCTCCGTGCAGGCTCTTATGAAGCTCCTCTAGGACATAGTGCACAACGCAATGCGAAATTCACATCGATGGCAGACGACTTCGAAGGCTTAGGCTGATCCTATAATTCTAGTATTGATTATTCGGATGATGGATTACTATGGCACACAGACTATTTCGCATCAAGAGGGCGGTGTCCCGTCTGAGGCCGAACATGTGTTTGTCAACAGACCGCCAAATCATTGATAGCCGTCTCAATGCTTCCCGGTGGCTTTTCTCAGAGCTATCCCGAGCCGTCGGAGAATTTTATCTCGAAAGCGAGTATTGTATAATTCTGCAAAGATAGACACGGCTTTGAGTCAGCGTCCTGTATCGTTCGGTGTCCTCCTTTAGGTCCAGCCTAGCCCGTTCTCTCTCCGTACCAATTCGATACGACTCCGGAGCACTTGCTTTTTGCGAATCGTCCGGGCGTGAGTGTATGTCAGCGATTGGGATGGAGCTTTCCCGCCAGGATAAAGTTTCGTGCTTTCGTTCTGAGGTAGCGCTCCCTTTCGTTCGATGGTCGGGCACATGCAGAGGCTCCAGCGATGCTTCACGAGTGTCACCCCACTGAATGCAATCCTGGAGCACGAGATGTCGCACATCCTCCTGTCGGACAATCAGCCGTTCAGTGTAAGTCAGCGGAAACTTTCTTCCAACTTTCTCACCACTTATTCCGAATAGAATGCAAGTCCGGTGGCAACCTGTTGGCTGCTCCAGCAGCGCCCTCTGGTTGTGCACAGAGCCGATGCTTCGAACCGACCTCAGTCCATTCTAAGACTTCGGAGGAGCCCGAGCTCTGCTCGGGAGGGTTCGTCACAACCGCAGAATTCGGTCTATTTCAACCCATTTGGTGCATCAACAGCATCTGGATAATACATCGAGTAATGATTCTGAGTTAATGTGAACTGTGCCGGCCTGATCTCAGCGCTGCGAGAAGAGACTGATATCTCATGAAAACTTTCGAACTTCGGAAAACTCCCGTCAGGCAAGGGTGGCTTGAAGCTCCGAGTGGACGGCATTCCTCTAGATTTAATCTCGGATCAGTGCCGCGATCCTTGAAAGCGACCAGCTGTGCTTCCCTATAGACCACGAGAGGAGTCCGTAGTGTCGGTAGAGCTTCAACGGAGGAGAAGCCCGCCTGAAAGAATTTATTCCTGCTTCTTCTCAGCGACGTAGAGTGTTGGAGCGATCCGTTCCCTTCCCGGTTTTCCGACCCGGGACTCGGAGAAAAATTCGTCAGCGTCTCGAAGAAGTAGAGATTCTATACGGAAAACGTCGAAATGACGCTGGGGGTACACCCGCACAGCGCTGCAGCTTTGAGCAACATAACATTGAATCGATGTCTACAACTCTTGGAATTAAATTTCTCCCAAACGGATCTTCCACCGGAATGTCTCTCGGCCCTCGAGAACGGCACAGACGCCACTCTCAACGGGACAGCCATGACTTTTGAATTGCCCGCTTGGCAGCAGCTATCGTTCATTATGTGTTTTTCTCTAATTGTATTCGCTGGTGCTGTGGGTAACGCGATCGTCATCTGGATTGTGCTCGCTCACCAGAGGATGCGCAGCGTTACCAACTACTTCCTCGTGAACTTATCTGTGGCTGACATGACTACAGCGATGTTCAACGTGATTTTCAACGCAGTTTTCATGATGCATTCACACTGGCCTTTCGGCCAGACGTATTGCAAGGTCACGAACTTTATTTCCTTGCTCACCGTTTCATCTTCGGTCTTCACAATCACAGCCATGAGTATTGACAGGTAGGTGGATACCGAGGATACCCCAAGATACCGGAGGAGAGCGTCAGGTTTACCTGATTGGCTCGTCGAGGGACTTCCCCGTTCCTACAACGTGATGAGCTCTGGAAACAAGCTCCCCAGTCCGGCATAGCCCTGAAGATCCGAAGAAGGAACGAATGACTGAGGAACGAGGGGATGCGCATGCAGCCGCGAGACTTTTGCTGCGAGGTTTACGTCATCGCTACTTTGGCTCGGCGCTGCGCTTGACAGAGAAAAGAAAAAGACCGAGGTTTCGTAATAGAAATTCAGGCAACTCAAAACTGACACGAACATACAAGGGTTGAACACTTACCGGTTACTTTGCTCTATGGTGTCGGAGCTCTTTCCTAATCGCTGGGCCGGGGCCGGATCCATGCGTCGTCGGTGCGGTTCTTTTTCGCTTGAAGCTTGCGACAAAGCTCAGCTTTGCACGAGCGGAGTGACGTTCATGAAAAATGAATGATGCTCGTTCTTTGACTGCGAGCTTGAACGTGGCAGCTCCCCCATCGGGAGGATGAGCGTCCCCGCTACCGCTGTCACTCTCTCAGAGAACACAATTGAGCAGGAACCATGCCTGTCACTTACTGACACTCATACATACGCACTGTACAAGGAAAAGATCGCGGAGCTCGGGCGGCTTACATTCAGTTTCAACACGCGCGGCCAGGAAGACGAGTTAAAATGTTCCGAGCCTTCGCACGCGGCTCGCGCTCGGTGTGCTCGTTGGCACGATGTCAAATGAAGGAACTTTGTTCCAAATGAACGGGATCAGCGGAGCTCTCGGCCTCCGGAACGTGTCCCTAGGTCTCCTGGTCGGACTGGGGGAGCGAAAGCTCGACGGATTCCTATCGCGGAAAATGTTGCAAAATGGAGCGTAATGACTACATATTCGTCTTGATACGCTGTCTATCTACATACAGTCCAATGACTGGGAGTTCCGCCGCTGTGTCGTGCAGAAATCAGTGGGGATGAAAATATCGACTACAGTGGATAAATCCTATTCACATGAACGATCCGACCGTTGTCCTGCGCGTAGATCGATCATTCCAGCTAAGCTGCTGTCAATGCTACCACGGCCGACCGCTGGGTTCATGCCTTGCTCGAGTCTCTTGACTTGGTGTGCGGGAAAAGTTCCGCTGAATAAACGTGACGAGCCGATTTTTCACGTCGGAGTGGTACCATTTTCCCTCGAGCGACGAGTCTCCGTCGACTGATCGGATTCAGAATGCGAGCCAGAAATTCTCCGCCCCGGAAGAGCGAAAGCGTGCCCGGAAGAATCCGTGGGAACGTTTCGCGCTTCGAGCCCGCCTTTGTTTGCCTCAATCCTCTCCACCCCTTTCGGTAGAATAAGACTACGTACATTTCGTCTCTGTATCCTCACCGAGTGTTTTCATGAGGTAGGCAGAACAATCTCGTCGGAGCGCGGCTTGCTCTCAAACTATTGCAGAACGGTCTCGCGACGGGTCGAGAGCGACGAGGGCTCATACGGTATCTCTTGTTATTCTCCGTTTTGGCAAACAATCCGGGGCCTCGCCATCCAGCCACAATTGCTGTGCTTCCTCGTGCTGGTCTCATTAGAGCTCTCGCCTTTCACTCTCACGTTCTGATCGAGTAGACGTTCCCGTCATCGACAACATCGAAGAGTGCAGGGCCTCGCCTCCCTCATTGAAGCTCGGGCGGTACAGTAATTATCGATCCTCGTGCTGTGACTCTCGGGAATCGATGGGTTCGTTTTTTTCCTAGCTTCCGAGAAGCCGTGCATGCGAACTCGCTCGTGGGAATAACTTGGGCAATGAATGAATCTTCTCGCAATCCATCATTCAATTATGGACCGTTCCGCGTATGCATCGGTTTGTTCACGGGGATCATCTACTCATTGAATCAGCGAAGTCCATTGTCCTTCGCGGATTCGAAAGTATGCTGAACAAAGGATATCGACCCGAGTGTCACTGGAGTGTGGTGCGTTGCGCTCAATGAACGCATTGCAAGCGCGTGTTTGCGCGAATACACGTAATATTTATCTTCCGCGAGACTGTCGAGCCCCATCTCGAACACTCGGACGAAAATGTAAACGATGGGAGCTCACAGCTCCGGGGCCTCGTTCATCGCGAGCGAGCTGCCGAACTGATTCAGTCATCGCAGCCTATCGCAGAAAAATCTGGATTCGCGACCTTATGCTGATCAGGTCTCGGGATTGATATGACGTTTGGTGTACGCGTCGCGAGCTGCGATATTCCGTGTACGGTTTCGGATTGTGTCGAGTGCGAGAGACAGCGAAACCCTACAGCTGATCCGACTGGATCGTCACGGCTCTCTGAATTTTTCAGCGGAGGTATAACAGCTGTACGGAGCCCATTTTCCGGAGCCATCCGGAGTTGGCAAACTGCTCACGGATCCCGGCTGATGATAGCTATCTCAATGATTACAATGTCCAGAAATAGCGCAAGACATTCGAGGCGATTCAGAAGCGTGACGGATCATCTTCCGATCCGAGGCCTTGATTTTGGAGGAGACGGCGCCGGCGAGAAAGCGGAAGGCGTCTTCACTCTCCTTTCGAGGATCTTCTTCATCGGAGTCTTGGTCTAGACTTCGAAATTCAAGCTTAAGATCAAACCAGCCGAAGGAATGACCGCGGAAAAACAGCAAAAAGCAGCAATACCGACTATATTTGGCACACAGGCGCGTCCATACGATTTTTTTTGGGGGAGGGGGGGCAGCCGATTTCTGGAGTCGCATCAAAAAGAACAATTTCTCGATTTTGTCCGGAGATGGTGATTCTCGAGATAAAGCACGAAACCCCGTACTTACAATCATGACCATAAGTGAGGGGAATGCAGGAACTTCTGATTTTAATCCATCACAAATAGCACAACCATCGAACTATTCGAGTATTAATTTACTTCCCCGAAACCACTTCACAAAACCATTTCAAGCTTTCTCGGATTAGCCGCCATGTAGTCCACAATCTCTTCAACAGTAAGCGGCATTTCTCGATGAATTTTCAACGACCTCAAGCCATCCAATCTCTCTCCTTTCATCGTACTCCGAAGATCTGTTTTCAGCAACTAGAGTACGCTAAAAGTGCGTCCATCTGACGACAGGTCGACTGAAAATCTTGGGAGGGCCATGGCCCCCTGGGCCCCTCCCTATGGACGCTACTGTTGGCACACATCGGGCTTTCGGAATGTTCCATGCTCGCATCATCAGGAGTCGTCGTGAACGTACTCAAAAAATACATCCTGCATGAGATGAAGGCTGACCCCCTCATAATTGACCCGGCTCTCGGGCTCTTGGATCTCAGGGGTCGTTTTTCACAGTCTCTCAAAATTCATCATGACGTGGTTCTACTGTCGTGTGCCGTGGGCTCAGATCATATCGGTGTTCCTCTCGAGCGAGCCTGTTAGAAACAAAAACGTCCTCCAGCTCATCGCAGGAGGAGTAATAGGGCTCGAATTTATCTGCCTCAAGGACTACTTCTTGGGGCAAATAAGTTCGAGCACTCTGGAAGACCACAACGGAGGATAGAGCCTGCGCTTCGCACCCTGCACTCTATACCAGTAGCCCGCCCTCTCGCAGTGATTGAGACGGAGACCGGAGCGTCGGGTGTGGATATTTTGCCATGCAAAGTTTTGCATTCTGATATAGGTTGAACCTCTTCCCACGGATATTCAATAAAGGGGAAATCTTCGGTCAATCCAGCTCGCACTCGAACCCGATCGATTCAATGGAGTGAGAAACAATGCTCTGAGGAGCGGGGGAAAAGGGAACTCTGGCGGTAGGTCAATCCGTCAGCCTGTCGAGTTGACGGAGGGCCGCAACTCGCGAATGGAGTTCAGTGCTGCGATTTAGACGAACTCATTCAGCAGAGACACTTCCCAAGAACTAAGTTGCTCATTATAATATTATATGCCTCTCTTCCCGTTGAAAGAGTCGCATGTAGACAGAAAGTCAGATATTCGCTTCCATCAATTAGCGTCTCTGACAGCAGATAAATTATCTGAAAGTCGACGTCCCTGATGAACAGTCGTGGGGCGATGCGGAATCGTCTGCGGAGCCCCGATGAATGTTCTAGACGGAGCCGAGCGATCCCCCCCCTCCAGAGTCAGTCGTTCGCTCGTAGAGCTCAGGGCGCGAATGTGCGATGTTTCAATCCTCCGTAATTACCCACGAGGCATTTGCCGTATATTGTAGGAGAGCCTGAGATTGTCGGGATGCTATGCGAATATCAAGCACCCACTAGAAGGATATGCAGAGGAGCGCGAGTCCGAGCCCCCCCCCCCCGAACGACGTGCTTTCGGGAGGGACCCAGTCCATGGCGGTGGCTGCACCACGATTCTTTGCGCTCGCTCTGGATCGATCCAGGCTAATTGTGAGCAATGTTCCAGCTGGACTATCGCCATACCCGACGAGATCAGTGAGTGAACAGAGGTTCATTAGCCAGGCTCGGCTTTCATCTTCAGAGGAAATAGAAGAGCTGATAATGATTCACTTCTCCGTCGTAGGCTCCGCTTAGGCAGAAGAATGTCGACGTTTACATCACATCAGCCGGTATTTCGAAACTGCGCTGCTAAAGATGCGGAATGAAGTCCTACCAGACACGGAGTCTTGTCCTGAAATGATCATTGCGAAGCGAGCCGGAGCGAGATGTATGTAGGCAGAACTATAGGATAAAAAAAAACAGTGCTGTCTGAAGATACCGCGGCGACCCACGCAGATCGAGAAATCCACCGCACCGGATTTCCACGCGAAGTCTAATTGATGCGCCTTCTCCCTCTCCTCGGCAGCCGAGAGTTCCACAATAATTGCACCCAGCCCAATGAGAGGTCTTCCGTATCCATCACTCGCAGGTACAATCATGAAGGAGACCGTCACCAGGACTTTACTCAATTACTTACTCAAGGACACGAAATTGCTTCCCTTAGTATTGAGTCTGTACTCCAGACTCCGCTCGCCAACGGCATTTCCGGCTTTCCAGCTCGCTCCTGATGCAGAGTTGCGCTATCGATGTTCCGGCTCTTCGTCGCTCAAATCTAGAATCCCGCAAGAACGAGGGAAATTCATGCGGCGGTATTCATGCAGCGATTCGACCTCGAGAAGCATGACTGAAAAAATTTAGGGATCTCAGCAAGTTCGATCACTGCCATTCATCCACATACAGGCGCCGAGGCTGGAGTAATTAAAAGCTCCCGCATGATGTACTCGACGGCGGATCCTGATCTCTGAGCTTCCTAAACTCTGGGCCGGTACTTTGCAGACAGGCGGATAGAAAGGTTAATTCTCCCGACGCAAAGCATATCATCGTCGCCAAGTGCGATGATTTTGATGCTTGAATATCCGTGAAAGCAATCGACCGCACAGTGGGTAGGACCGCCCTGAGACGAGTTTATCACGCTCCGAATTCCTCTCGAGCGAAAGTGTGTTTGTGGGTCTGGTTTCGATTCGGAAACGGCCGCGAGTTGACTCGATTGACCCTCGACCCGAAACGAAGGTGGAGAGGAGCGCGTGCATTAGAGAATTGCTGCGGCCAGCGAAGCGAGCGATGAGTGATTTGCGATCTCTGTCCGGGAGAAATCAATCGAACGAATGAAAATTTCGGCGCAAGACGAGACGGGAAACCGTGCTGATAACGAATGTGAATGGTCGTCGGCGGGATAGTGTCAGAACGAGGAAAGTCAACTCTCTTCTTCGGTACTCGTTCCGACTTCCCTCTCATTCTATCGCCCTCTGGAGCTTCGGAATCAGAAATAAGTCTCATATGGAAAGACTCCACTCATGCGTGACGATCAGCTGAGGCTCTGAGGATAGCGTATTTGGAATCGTCGGACTCCTTCTTTCGCGACCCGCTGTCGGCCTGTGACGGCATGGGTTGCAGATCTCATTGAAACTTTCAGCGTTTTTCGTGAAGGATCGCAGTGTCTCGACACGCTTGTCCGATCCGCTCCTCCTTACCCAGTGTTGAGGGGAGGGCGGGAAACGGGGACGGGAGATAGGGGTTGGAACGAAACGAAATGAGCATTCGAAACGTCCTGGTGCAGCCTTCACTAGATCTTGGTACAAATCAAGTCCTAGCGGGAGAACCGCCATCGTATGAGAGCCATCCACTAAGCTGAAGTATAACTTGCTCATCTCGGAGCTGTCTGCACGTCCGGAAATCGTTCAAGGAAAGCAGCGCCTCGATCTGGAGTACTGTCGAGAGATTGTGGTTCAGCCTAAGGATTGGAGATGCGCTCCGTGGAGCATTTGAGCGGGACCGATTCGGCTGTAGTCTAGACCCAACCCCTTGATATGTAGAATGGAGGAGGTCTGTTCCACGAAACGTGTGCTCCAAGTCTCCTCAAATCTGTGAGAGACTTGGAGCTATGGCAGAAAGCCATTCCTTGTTTGTCCCCCACGTTTGTGTGTCAAAGGACTGGTGTGAATTGAGCATCAAACGACTTCACTCTTCATTGACATTCCGACTGGATCCAGACGGGTCCTTTTCCCCTCAAGCTAGCCGCAGCTCCAATGACCCGCGATGGAAGGCAAATCTATTGTCTTTCCATCGAGCAGTTCCCGGCTGTTCGCGCTGGGAAGGACAGTTCCTCTGCTCCAATGAGCTCTCAGAAATTACTGCTGCCGTCTCGATGCGGGGGTGAACCAGTGGTGTCTTCAAGTAGCTGGGATTGTGGTTTCACGTTGATGCAAGAGCTGTGTCTCTACATGAAGTCGACGCCCAATAAGAATTCCCGAAATCACCACTGTACGATTCGACTTCAACGATGTTCCCCAGATCGTGGTCTTGAAAATCAATACGGATGAAATCCATAGGAATTCTGGACGGGACACCATCAGTTTCCTATTCTTTTGAGACTGGTCCGCGGAAGAATACCGAATGAAAAAGAACGCTTATGGGTGGGGTCGAGCTTCGCCATCCGCAATGGTGACTCCCCGGACGAGAGATTCCACGACAGCTATCATCATCGAAGGCTTTCGAGAAGTACACCTTGGCATTGGCATAGTCCGGTTCTGAGTGAGAGGGGTGACACTTGACGATGACCCCAAGATGCCATCACCCTTCGCGTTCCCGCATTTTGTTCCGAATGGATGAGATAGAAAAGCCGGTGAAGATTCCGCGAAAATGTCCGGGCATGTCCATATCCTAAATGATCTAGGGAGCGAAAGCGTTGGGGAGTCTCAATCTCCACGAATCTGGCGACCAGAACATTCCAGGGGGAGGGGGGAGATGCTAAGGTGCTCGAGCAAACCCCCAATGCCGCTCATTTTTGATAGAAGCCTCCCTGCCCTCCTCCTTCCTCTTGCTCCCTTGCCATCTTACGAGCGAACTCGTTCCGAGCCAGCCGACTCTTGGTCTGCCCGGGGGTCTTTAACTCCGAAGGAGTTTTCCTGCTAATCACCGGAAGCTATTGTACATAGTACGCGAGCGCGCTTTCGTCGCCTCGGCGATTCGAGCACGTTTTTCTATCGTCCTACGGCAGAATAAGACTTCCCCTGCTTGAGAGTCACCTATGTTTTTCCTCCGCGAAGTCTATTTGCCCTAGGCTTGAGAGTTTTATCTAGACTGCATTTTCTGCTGATTTTCGCCAATGAGCGTCGGAGCATAACACGCCCAGCGTGAGCACTCGCTGCCAGGCGATTCTCACATATTGCGGGTTTTGAATGAGTGCTTTCAGGGACACGAGAAGTCATGCTCACCTCCGCCAGCACTGATCGGAGAGGAGAGTGTCGCTAGGGATTTCAATCGGTTCGAAGCCGATTCTAGGCGAAGCCCGTCGCAGCATTCGCTAGTTTGAGGGAAGACAGGGGTCTCGTCGGGTCTACCCTGGTTGTCTGGCGCCAGGCACTGTGGGCTCCAGTGTTGCCGCCTTGCATGAGCTGGGGACGATTCCTACAAGCATCGATTCGGAGTCAGTCGGGGTCCCGATACGTGAACTTATGTACAAGAAGCTGCCAGAGTCTTCGAGCGACCATCCTTCATTTCGACGCAAGCATTCCTGCCCCTTGGAGATGGGGGCTGCCAATGAGAGCAAGAGACAATCGACCATCAAGAAACGTTCACCAGAGCTCTACGGGCCTCAATGTTTCGATCAGGCCTTGAAAATAGTTGATGAATTCTCGCATCCAATGGAGTGGCCTCTGATTGTAGATTCGAGTGTGTCTGCTACTCGCAATGAAGACGAGCCTCTGTGGTTTACTTGTGCCTCGCGATCAACGAGAGTCAGCCCCTCGATCGAAGGACCGCTCCGGATTGCAGAAATAAAATCGGCACTTGAATTCGTCAGCCAGTCGAGCTAAAAGCACTGCGGCAGCCCTGCTGAATAGCTTTTTGATAGCTCTTCAAGATCAGTTATCGATGATTTCTCGCTCTGTCCAGAGGAAACTCTCAGCTCAGAGAGGAATTGACGTCACCGTTATTGATGTTCTGAACTCCAGAAGTGGCGCCCGGGCGAGTTCTTGTTACATCGAGGGGAAAAAATGAGCTGGCGGAATTGAGATCTTTGACGATCCGAATCCGAACGTTTTTCCCGGCTATTTCGATTCCTTTTCAGGAAGACGATTTCGATCGCAACAATCGACAGAATCCCTCGTAGGAAGTCCTTAACCCGAGTGATTAGGTCGAGCCCCCTCGCGCAGATCCCGGTCCCGCGCGAGGGATATGAAAACCCGGCTCCGTCGCAATGTTTTCCAGTTTGGGAGGCATGGCATCGGAGCGGAGTGCCTACGTCAATCGACAGAGTGAATAGGAGACTGGGAATGGCGGCGGGAATCGTGCACAAGAAAGAGGGAATGCCGAGCGATATGATCCGCATCACAGGAGAGGTTTTGCGATAAGGACTATACTAGCGCCGAAGGCGGGCACCCTTTTACCCACCTACTTGATTTGTTTACTGCCACGCTGGTCGAGCGGCGAAGTTGGGAGGAAGCTAGCGAACAAATAGCCCGGCTAGCCTCGTCCCGTGGAGCACTCCCGTGACAAACGTGCTACAGTACCGGTAGCAGCAGCGGCGACGAGGAGACCTCGACCAAAGAACTCCGGCACGAGAGACAGACTCGTGCGAGGAAAGCAAATTGAGAACCTGGTCTATGAGACTCTACGGAGTCGGGGGGAATCATAGAAAGGTCGAGCGGATGCAAATAAGCCAGCAAATTACTTTTGCTTGCCACTCCTTTTGTCGCACGGACTGACGCCCTGGGATACGCTCGTGAGAGGGGGTGCTCTTTCCGCATGTGTTGCTGATGTCGGAAGTACGCATTTCATGTTAAGACGGTCTATTCCGGGAGTCCCGCCTATTTACCCCGAAGGTCGCCGGATCGATTCCGAGATCTGAGGTTTCGCATCCTAGAGATCCATTGTAACCTTCAAGGTTACAAAGGCAGTGTCGTTTTCTTCGTCGGCTCGGGGTACACCTATTCCTGCAAAGAAGGGGCTCCCCCACCTCCTCGAATCTCAGACATGAAGGGGAGGGGAAGCCTTTGTTGAGCTATCTTCCGTCGTGGCTCCATGTCAAACTCGCACACCTGCCTGCTATAACCTGATCGGCTCTGCCGGAGGAAAAAACTCGACAGAAACGCGTAAAAAACTTGATGCTCAAGAGGCCACACCCTGTTAAGGTCGGGAGGCGTTTTAAACGAGATATGTTGTTGGCTTTCGTTTCAGGCCGCGCATTGCTGAAGTCTGTGCATTGCTACAGGTCGGTCTACGGGTGTGGTAGACCATGCGGCAAAAGAATAAGCTCACCAACTCCACTGCTAGCGATATTGTTTTCCGCGAAAAAAAAGAAATGTCGCAGCTGACGAAGTTGTCACGTCGCGTTGGGACGGAAAACGGTCACGTCCTTCGGGAAACGGAGAAATACGCATGATTCTCTCAGCATTGAAATAATCAGAGAGCCAACCATATGACGGGTCGTTTCGTGAGGGGAATGGGTCCGGGATTCGCCCAGTGTACGCCCTGTTATCCGAGTGTCGACATAAGCTCCAAGATCGCTACCGATGTCTATCGTGCACGCAGCTTGGCGGCCTCTCGGGGAAGAGGAAATTCGCCACGAGGTGTGCTCAGCTGACTTTTGTAGATCGTGTTTAACCTCGGAAGCGTTGAAAGGCTGCTGCACCTAGCCGTCCAGCAAGGGAATGGATATTTGTAGAGGAGCTCGGTTCTCTTTTCCAGGCTCGGACACTCCCGACTCACTCCGCCGCCTACCAACTCCGAGCAATCATTCCGAGCCCCAATGCGCCGACACTCCTGAGCAATCGATCCCAAGGTCTGTCCAGGCCTCCAGCAAGGATTTGTTCCTGTCGTAAAAGAATACCGATGATGATTCGCAATTCACCCCTACGTATATTCCGCAGCATTCGTTCGAATCTGCTAAGTGTTTGAGCCCTGCATAATGGAACACCCTCGAATGTACACGAGTATTTTGTGTTTACTTCCTCCGGATAGCTTCCTCCAAGCAGCGAAGTGGACGCTCTGGATCGGGGACAAGTGGAGTCTGTCATCGTCCTTCGAGACCCTATAACTTGGTCTCTGAACAGCTAAACCGGAGACTGACTCCGAACGAACGATCGAATGGATGCAAATGGATGATTCGTGTCGCAGAAGAAGATTATCGAGCGCAAGCTCGTTTTGACATTAGACTCGAAGCGATTCGAGCCAAAAAATGACAGGCGCGGAGTTGACTGCGCATTTTTTGTCCACTCCTGATGCCGCCGGTTAGGCCGCATTTGAGCGCCGGAGCCGCTTGGGAAACGAAAGTAAAAAAAACTTGAGCGTAGCGGCAGGGGTCGATCCCAGTTCCCAGCAGCTGTCGCCGGTCGGTGCACATGGTTGATGCGATGTCCCGCAACGAAAGCCCTTGACCGCCGCAATGGACTCGATCAGGCGAATGTCATTCTCGAAGGAGAATGACTTCGCTGTTTCTCTATAGGATTTCGCAAGAATCTTCTCGCTAGATCAATATTCCGCCGTGCGAATTCGGCGAATCTAGAGACGCCTCCCGGTCATCAACGGTATTTCCAAGTAAATCTCATTCGCCCACCTCGGAGGAGATTCCACGGAATCACGGAAATGGCTCGCAAGCTCATCGCGGAAAGGAAGGATGTCTGCTCCTACGGCCTCAAGTGTGATTGAATCGCTATGCCGACCTTGGCTCATCTCGTGTTGGCCCTGTAGTTCTATGAAGCATGATTGAGGACCTAACATGCAGTGTAGGCGAATAAATAATCTTGTGAATAAATCACCCGTGGAACTCGATATCGTGGGCAAGTCAGGTCTTCCGACGCCGGAATTTCGCCTCCATTTGTTTATTATTCCACACAGAGACCTGTTGCATGACGTCGACGGGTCAGAGGAGGCCTCGTATTTTTTGGAACTGTAGCGGGGATTCGACCGATGCGAGAGGAGTTCTGCTCGAACCCGAGGTCGTGTCGAGGGAATTCGCTCCTGCTGCTTCGAGTCTCGCTCGGAGGATGGATTGTCGGCTACCGGGAACCTACATCTAGCCTCCATCTGAAATTCATATCCGTCTGTCATCTGCGAATTCATTCTATCCATTTATCTGATCACCAACCCATCCCTCAACCCATCTGGACAATCGGAGGCAATCATTGACGAAATTGAATCTGTAGAACGCCGCCGCATGACAATGGCATTATGATAATAGCTAGCCGCCGACTGTGTCGTTGTTCACTTGAGCGGACGAACGAGCCGTGCTCCGTGCGTTGTACCATCTATCGCATACGAGCGGAGCAAGTAAATGCGTCTACCAATGCAAATTCGTGATGTTCGCCCGATAATACGAGTAAACCAGTCGCATTCAGTCTGCTTTCAAGGCTAGCCCCCTGTCCGGAAGCGACGGAGCCTTGAGAGGAAGCGCACAGACAGAAATTCCGGAACGGAGTTGAGTCTACCGCGAGCAAAGTCGGAGCCCAGGGTCGTGCAGATTTCCCGCGTGCCGTCGGCTCGGTGTTCATTAGATGACTTCCACTTGATATATGAGCCCTTATGTGATTCTAGCCAGGCTCTTATTAGAACAACATTGCTCCGGAGCTTCGGCGCCGAGAGCGGAGTAAATACCGCATTTTTGTCGGGACGACGACGCGACGTCGACCGCCTTTCTATTGATATCGATAATGACGGCGTCGTCCGACAACGATTGATATTCGGTCATCTAGCGGGTACGGAAAACGGTGATGGCTCGGCAGTTACATGAAGCTCATGAGTCGATTCTCGGCAGCCTACAATTTGCTGACAAGTCTCGCACATGACTTTCGCTTGGGAAACCCTACTTCAATATTATGCAGCCAGTTCTCAATCGTAGAAGGCTCGAACCACAGCAGTAAGACGGCTCTTTGTAGGAGCACGATCCAAACTCGAGTTTCTTTCTGCTCCGATGATCTGGTGCGGTTCTCGCTGATTATCGTGGCGGAAGTCGGACCGCGAAATCATGGACACCTCTGCCGTAGAAGTCCCCGGAGGAATGGACCATTGGCGCGATCTGTACCCGTCGGGAATGTGGATTATGCAACGGAGCTGTTCGCGAGTGGAGTACGCCGGCCAGAAGCAACTTTAGTCCCACTAGAGTCAAGAGATCGATTTAGCGCGCAAATCTCCTGCGACCCGAAGCATGGCCGTCTAGCCTGATTGTCAGAGAGACGTCTGTATATTACCGACGGATTCGCTTGCTCTATCTGACTTTGCCTCGCACGGGAAGGACGCGGGTGCGGATACGGTCGCCTACAGGTCTGGGATCAGGCTCCCGTAGCGTCCATATCGCCTCCGGGCGGATGCCGGAGTGCCTTCCTCGGGCCGTGACCGGGGAACTTATGCTACCAAAGCGGCTTTGAGCTTGCGATTGTCCCTCACTTTCGTCTGTCAGAGTCCAAAAGACCAAGCACTATCTAGAGCAGTGCTTCCCGAACCTTTTCTTCCGCGGAACCCTTCGCGGAACCCCTAGTGTTCCGTGGAACCCTTCCTCATTTTTCAAAAAATTCAAAGCCCAGTCAATTGCCCTTTCCTTTCAGCTATTAGAGGAGAAAACACGCGTTTGTTCCGGACCAGACCCGAATGTTCATTGCTTAAGTCAATTCTTGCGTAAATTATGAATGCTCATGTAGTGGGAACGTGCCTTGTGCAACGACCTTCGCAGTGTGCATTCGATGCCGATCGATGCGCCAATTAGAACGATCCCCTTCGGAATTGAGGAAGACATTTGGAATCAGGAGAAGAAGTTCCCCACAGGGCTACGACACCTAGGGCCCGTATATGACCGTACATATGGAAGCAAAAACTCGTCGCGGAACCCCGAGTTGCGCAAAGAGCAGCCGACGGAACACTGGGGTTCCGACAAGATTTTTTCACGGAACCCCCGGAAAAGAGCGACGGAACCCCAAGGAAACGGAACCCAGTTTGGGAACCTCTGATCTAGAGCAGAGACGATTTCGAGGGAATGTGATTTTTTCTTCCCGGAGTGAAACCCATCGGAGAAGTACCATAATTTTCCGGATCTGGGGCAGAGATCCGGAACGGATAAAGCTGCACCAGTTTCCGATGCCGAGAACTGGCTGAATTGTGGAGCGCGCAAGAATCTGAGCTTTCAGCAAGCCGCGACCGGACTTGAAATTCTTTCTGGCTTGGGAAATGGAAACGGGGGTGCTCTTCGAATCGAGGAGTCCTGTCTGTCGTGAGGTCATGTCGGAGAACGTTTCTAAGCGTCGTACAGCCTCACGGAATGGATAATTTACGTTTCGACGTTCTCATCGGCGAAGTGGACCCCAGACCCGACAGGAATCAGTGGCGGTCAATTCCTCTTTTCCGAAAATCGAGAGAAACTTTCGGCATGAATTCCCAAGGACCTTATTCATATTATTTCAATTCAGGGCTTTCTCCTATTCTCTACTCTGAGCGATTTCCATGTGAATACTTGAAAACTGTCTGGCGCATATGGAGCGATCGTCGCGTCCCCGCCACACGGGGCTCTCGAGAGCACTTCCCGCATACGGCTCAAGATCTTGTTTACTAGCTCAATCTCCGGTCCAACGGAGAGCTTGAAAGATTCGAGGTTCATTGACGAAGGGTGCTGCGCGCTTAAGTGAAAGGAGGGCTGATCACTCTCTGTTGCATCCTCCAGAGCCTCGGAGCGTTCTAAGATCTGCCATTATGGGAAAGACATTAATACGTGAGTATTTGCGGTAGAGGGATCCAAGGCCGGCGCCGCAGCTCCCTGATACGATTTCCGATAAATTGGGGACTGATTGCTCGCGAACGCATTGGCTCTACGCCTCGCTCGAGAGACTGCTCGTCTTTTGTTTCCGTCATTTTAAGGAGTTCCGAGTGACTCCGAGGCTCGAAAACAATGATGTTCGGAACCGCCGAGCGTAATTCAGAAAAAGAGCAGGTGCTTAGAGCGGGGATCCTGATAGTCTGTATACTATAACGAACTAGCGCTCCCGGAGAGCGCGGGTGAAGTTGGCGGGTCGTAAACCGTCCTGTAGACGTAACTCCGGGCTTCAGGAGGGTATTGAGGAGAATCAGGACGGCATTAGAGACTACCATCAACGCCAGCGAGTCGATCTCGAGAAAATTCGCTGAATTCCCACGCAGAGCCCACGGTTCCGACGAACAAACGATGAATTCCTCTCGATGTCCGTTTAAAAAGCCATCGCCGCCTATCGCTCCGAAGTTAGCGGTGCCACGGTCGTTCTGGCTGGCGCGAACTCATTATCGCCGCTCAAATTATTCATGAGTAAAGTCCTCTCAATCTCGACAAGCTCCGCTGTTGTTGATGACAATGATGACAGCAGCGCCGACCGACATAGATTCACGACCGGAATAGCTGATAAGGTCCAACTCTGGTCTCCAGTCGGACGACCTCGAGCCTAGCTTCGATTACTGGAGCTCTCGCAAATTTTACTAATTGACCTCCCAGGTTGAGATTTAGAGGTGTGTCAGATGTCCTCTCGAAGAAGCAGTCCCCTCGTTTGGACGGACCGTCTTGGGGGGGAGCAGCTGTTCCCGATTCTCAGCGACTTTCCACAGCGTCGCACTCGAGTGCAGTCCGATCGCGAGATATCAAAAAGCAGAGAAGATATCCTGCGCGGACGTCACTTTGGACGATGCTGCGTTACGGAACTTCGAATCGAGATCGCTCCGATCACTGGAACATAATTCAGGAATTTACACCCACCTACCTACCTAGCTACCCATCTCGAGAAATGCGTTCCAGAAATCGATCCTCAACGCGTTTTGACTCTGAGCAGCGCAGACCTGGCTGCCGCAGGAGGTTATCGCTTCCGTATCTGCTGGCCGATATCAGCTAAAGTCTCTCTTGTGGAAGTTTAATGAGAGGAATTTCGAAATTCCGCTCTATCGTTCGAACCTGCCATTTTGCTGGCTCTGCGTTCGCCGATGAACACGGCAGTCACGAGGGACGGTGTTTTGAAATTCTCCCCGGCTCCGGTATCCGAAATCTTCTCTGTGTAGGTCATTACCGAATCTCGGAATTCCCGTGCAGGACAGCGACAGACGCGTTCGAGGGAGAAATTTACTCAGACCGTGATTAGTGATTTATTCTGCTTCGTCCCGAACAAGGCTACCCATTCCCCATTCGGGAGACCCGGGTCAAGGAAAGATACACCTACCCGTGTCTGGAGGAAGCATAGAAACGGAGCGTGACTCGGCCCGTATAGTGCCGGTTGTGATCCCGCACGCAGTTTCACGTGACTAGGAGCTCCGGGAGGCGAGGATCCTCATGATAGACGAGCTCGGTGTCGCCGGAGGAATCACCGCTGTGATCCGAGTACTTGAGCTTCGCGATACGATTCCCTCGCAATCAGAGCTCGCCACCGACAAGTAGCCTCGTTGCTCCGCATCGTTGTAACCCGATAGACAATTTGCGTGTTTCCTCGTCGCCTCAACGGCTGCCAACTCAATCAGCTCCTTGTTGGGATTTCCGCAGTGGTCGCTCATCTCAGGTTCTGAGAGGTCGCTCTGTATATTCAGCTCGGAATTTTTCGTCGACAATATGTAGGAATATTACTTTTAGTTTTGAGATTCTTTCTTGACAGACCGTTCCATTTTTAAATTTCTTAGATGAGAGCGGCTTGTCTGGTTATCAATCGACTATGGCTGAAGAGTCCCTGCTCTTCTGAGAGGCCTCTGTGTTGCAAGAAAAGCTGCGATGGTTGCTGATTGCGCGTCATCGCGTTTCTTCCTTGCGAAAGAGGAATGCGGAAGAGAAATCCTTGCAAATCTTGACCATCCTTCGCATTTCCGTCCCTCCGTTCTCGTCTGACAACGCGCAATCCTCTTCCCCAGGAAACCTGCCGACCAGCGCTCTGGAACTTTCTGCGTAGAGCGAACATCAAAAACTATTCTTGGAGGGGAACGGTCGAGGTGGGAAACTCGCAGGTCTTGAACGTTTGTCGCGCAGCTGTCCGCAGGGATTCTTTTCAGAGTTCTAGGAGGACGAGTTTTTTGCCGTCCAAAACACATCACGTCTGGCGTCCCACCTCATGAAAGCCGCAAAATCATTCTCCCTGAAGACATTCGGAGTGGCTAATGATGGATCCTCCATCCGTCGCGGTGAACTCTCATTTTATTCACGACTCCATCACTCCATTTCGGCTCCGATTTCCATTCCGCGTCGCTAGACGTCGAAGTAGACTTTACACGCGCGCAGCCACGTAATTCGGAGCCGCGTATCCCGGTCATGCTATACCGGAGTTCGGAATCTCGCGGAAACCTCCGTGACACTCGGGCGGGTCGGGTACCGTGGCGCGCAACAGGATGAAAAATGTTATTCCGCAGAAGCTTTTCTCATATTTCATGAGTTCGTTCATCTGACGGGGCGTCCTCAAAGAATGTCTTTGCGTCTTTTATGTCAGCGGAGGGAGTCCTGAAGGGACCAACAGGTGCGCTTCGTACCGGAAACCTCCACCTCCCCCTCCTGCGAGGATGAAAATCACACGCAACCGCGGAACGTCGGCGCGAAAATACTTTTTCTATGAGCGTTTATGAACTCGGAAGCCCGCTTGTTCCGAGTGAGGTCAAATCTCAACGGCTTGATGGATGGAGCCCTCGAAACCGTTTCGAGGGATCTTCCCCGACTCGCATTCCGCGGGACTCGCATACCGCGTAGCGTGATGATTGAATCGCTGGTTTTGCGGTACCGTCTCATATGTTTACCTATTCAATATCCAAGCAGCGCCGCGGCTCCTTCAATTAGCATAGCTTACACAATCAGGCCGGGTGCGTGTTCTCTCATATTAACCTAAAGACGAGAAACATCTGAGGCGAAAGTAAATACGATGCGCCGGTGGTTGTCCTGTAGCCGCAACGCTCGGCTCTTGTAGAACATACGGTCTCAATCAAGTTACGGCGAGGGGCTCACTTGCAGACCTGAGCTATCTGCTCTCGGCGATTCCCGATCACGTCCGGACTTCCTCACTCCGCGGGCGGAGCAGCGTACAAACATTTTTGGGCTTGGCGAGAATCAAATCGGCGTAATGAGATTTTTCTCAGTATTTAAGACGTCCATCGTCGACACCAAGACGCCTACGCGCGAAGCCGTTCCGAACTTCGGAGGAAAAGTTTCATCCAAGCTCGATGTCATTACGGGGCAGGCACGTTCGACTCCCGGCTTCACTAATCATCGGATCAGCATCCGTCAGATTCGGAGTTGGCGTCACTAGACACTTCTTGTGCTGCTCCCCTCCGAGAATCGATGCGCCTCCATGAGGATTTCGCTGCCGCGCCGCCGACGTAGACCGGGTTAGCATTACACGGTCGAGCTCAATGTGCAATTACTTTCGACACGGGGCTTTGGAACACTGTCTGAGGTTCACCCGTCATCGCTGTTTGTGTTTCCGGCTCAAATATGTTTGTTCGCGCAGTCTTGCCTCTCTTGAGCCGCCGGGCCTGTTGACAGATGATTATCTAAATAATTCCCGCTCCGAGTTTGCCGAGCGCTTCTGAACTAGAATCAAAATTCCTATAACGCTCGTCTAAACAAGGCTTATTAACCCATCCGCAGACATCGAATCGTCTCAAAAATTTCAACATTCCGATTCACCTGAAGGCGACCGCTCTGACCTCGCTATCGACGAAGTTGCTGATTGATTGACGAGCTAGTCCTCGGCGAGAAGCCGACTCGAAAACATGCTAGACAGTCAGGGCGGACGCTCGAGGAGAGTTTCGCGATGCTCCAATGAATGTTTTCATAGCATCTCATCCGCACGGAGGAGGCTCCAAAATTCAACGCGACGTGAGAGTCGCGGCGCGGAGTCTCCCGACGATGCTGCACTCCGCCGGGTCGGCGTGGTCGCAACGCAAATGTTTTCTCCCGTTCTTCCTTCCGCACGGAGCTCCTATCTGTAACTTTTCGAGTCAATGGAGCCTGTAGCAATGGGGAAAACGATACCAGATTCAATACAGAGGGTGGTCAAGCGCGTAGAGCTTGGGTACGATCTGGTTCGGGGCGTCGAAGGTTCCAGCAGATGTTTTTCAGACGAACGAGTGCCTCCCGAAGTTTGAAGTATTACACTTTTCAAGACCGACAACTTGTTCTCGAACCTCGAGGAGCAACAAAACCCTCGATCCGCAAGCTTCGACGGCGCAACGGGTCTTAATTCATGATTCTCTTTCGAGAGCCACTGTTCGCGATGCTTGACCTGATGTGTGCCAGGCCAGAGCGGAGTTTATTATCTAGAGTTATTTCCACTCGTGTGTGCTAGAACGGGATGTGCCTTTTCATTTCTGAACTCCCTCTTTACTCGCATTAAAATACGATGTTTGTTTTGACATGTCTGTGAAGAAGTGTCTTTCTGTTCTCGCCGCTGACCCTCAAGACCCTCGACAGCCTCTCCGGATATATTGATGTTCTCGAGAGGCGGTTTACCGGATGCTTGTGAAGCGAATCACTTCTCGGAGGGCATAATCCTCTCAGTCAGACACTCCGACTCCACGAAGCATCTTCGCAGAATCGGTGCGCCGCAATCAGGGTCTCCCATTTCCTTAGGAAAAAAGTGAATTTTTGGAGGTCGGGGCGCTGGAAAGCGACGTCTCCGTCGCCTCTCCCCTCCAGGATGTATTCAGAGGGGACGCTCGGAACAAAAGTTCGGGCTCTCCCCCAACCAACCAAATAAACTCTTTATTGTTGTCGAAGAGTTTTTGTCCGAGGCCGCCTGCTTCGGACTCGTAATCTGCAAGCGCAGCTCGAGCAAGTGGCCGTCAGACTCTCGGTCTCGGAAGACTCTCTCTTAGCGCGTTTGTTTGCCGTCTTTTCATCTTCCCCCTTTAGCGCCACTTCCTCGGCCTTCAATTTCCCAGGAAGGAGGAGCTTGGGATAAGGGTGCGGAATAATGTGTCTGACTGAGAATATTTCATACAGCAGCCATAAAACAAGGGCTCCGACTCGGTACAGCTTGTGAGCCCGCCGATTGTCCTCGTGACGGAAATAAGAATCGAGGGGCTCATTGGAGCAGGCGGAGGCCTTGAACCCTCGAGATAACATCGGCTCGAGCGCATCGACTGACTTGAGTGTCAGGCAAAGTTGACACAAGAATGTCCACTCACCTCGGAACTTGAAATGATGACTCGTTGAGCCTCCACCCTGTGAAACCACTCCGTGTGATCACTCCGGCGAGGAAGTTCAAGTGGCCTTCTCGCGGCAGCTCGCTCTCAACTGAAGTTTCGGTGAGAGGAGTGACGTTCGCGGCATGAAGGACCGCGTGAGAACGCGACTCGCTCTAACGTTAGCGTCAAAAACGTCTCGCGCCTGTGAAGTCTCGAAGGAACGAAACTAGACAGCGCGAATGAGACGTCTGCCTGCGAGAGGAATCCGGCAATTTCCGGTTCACGAATCGAAGACTCGAGAATAGGAAATCGGCAGGACTTCAGTTTCTACTCCGTACAAAGTAACGAAACCAAGGCACACGGGAGTTGAATCGATGGGAAGACGCTTTTAGTTAAGGGGAGAGCGTCAGGGAGTCGCACCGTTGGCGTCCCACCAAGAGATAACAAGCAAAGGGCGGGAACGAACTCAATGGCTTAAGCCCATACGAGCGATAAAAAGCAAATCAATGCAAGTCCTCAGACTCTGCCTTCCGATTGCGGGAATCTTGTTAAGGACGCGTGCCTTATAGAATACCTCGTTCCGATACCGCCCACTACTCCGAGCGTAAGAGGAGCGACGCTTCAATGAGCGTTTCGGTGCAGGCCACCGGTTGAGCGGACAACATATCTCCCTATGAGCATCGTCACGTCCGATCCGGAGTGCGAACACCGGGGAGTCGCGCTTAATTCGCTAATTGGACGATCGATTTCGCGTGGGCCAACACGCCTGATCGCTTCCACGGGCTAGCTAATAGGACTGTTATCTATGATTGGTTGGGCGAATCAACGCTCCGCGAACTGCAGGGATCCCTCTCGGCACGTAGCTTTCCCGCTGGCTCGCCGGACCCTCCATCGAATCGCTCCAAACAGATCGACAGGGAAGTGCTTTCGGAAAATTCATGCGCCAGGCACGATCTCAACGTATAAATAAGTGCAGCCCAATCTGTTTGTCCTTCGCTTTAGCTGTCGAGCTCAGAGTCCCCAATAGACGACCCCTGACTCGCCGGGTCGGAGTTCCCTCTCCTCCTCTCGGGACGGGGCGAAAGTGGGTACATTCTGAAATCTTCTGGAAACGAGAAAGATAGGCGATCGGCGGGGTCGGACGAGGAATTCGAATACCTGGAAGGGACGTGTTTGAGGTAGAGTATGCTAAACGCCGTCGGAGAGCATTCGATTGAAAAGAATGCATTGGCTTCCCAGGAGAAATCGACTCGACGCTGGGCGGCATCATCGGCATACGAACCCAGCTCCGTATACAGCTATAGGATTTTCGTCACCTTTCATCAAAGTAGAAAGAGTTGCAACATCGCGACGGGGCGGGATGCAGATTTTCGAGCAAACCCCCGGGGGTTTCAGCATCGAGCTGGTGCGATGCGGTCTTGGTTGGGTGTTGCTGAATATCGGGTGATCGAGCTCATGTCTTTCGACAGAGGGGCCGCCTTAGTTTTCTCGTCCGGAGCTGAAGGAGTAACTCGAGGATCTCGCGGAGGAAACACCGAGTTCACGATCTTCAAGCTCCGGCGGATCTCGACCCGGGCTCCGCAAGGAATATCCTGTGAGATCGGATACAAGAAGAAATTCGACGACCGAGCTCATGCGTCGTCCTACGCAAACTCCCTCACGGAATCTCCCGACTTTTTCTTAGAACGAATATCCCAACTTACTTACCATTCGAAGTTGCTCTTTCGGTCGTATCACGCTCAGCTCCGCGTTTGCGGGTTCGGTAGCCGCTCCCGGCTCGGGCTACTACATGCGAACTAACCTCCGCGCACACCTCGTGGGTCACGTCAAATCCCCCCACGAAAGGTGATCAGTACCGCTACAATGTTGGACAGTGAATCATCGATCCATTCAAGCATCGATACATGGGAACGGAACAACGAGCAGCTATATTCTGATTCAGCTAAGAAGGGTTGAAATCCGATGAATTCACCGGAATTCGGAGTTCGTAGCCCTTGCTGACTCACGGAATGAGAAGCAATCAGAGTCCAGGAGCACTGAGCGAATTTAATTGAGTATAAGTCATATTATAATCATAAATGCATTTTTATTTTCAAGGCCTTGTGCCTCGTCAATTACATTACTCGCAGCTTGTGGCTGGAGTCTTTTTCGAAGTTTCGAGCATTTCATCTCTAAAGTGAATCCTGAAAACAGCCGAACTCCATAGAGAACGCGCCCGACAGATGAGGGATTCTAATCGGAGCTCGCGTCCGGCAGCGGGAATGAAATTTGATCCTCCCGCAACAACGCGACGTCCAGCGGCCCATTCCGCCTTCATTCGCTTCTTAGACCCTACTGTCCCACGAGGACATCACCGAACCGGTGATTGATCGGGATCAATCAGTTGCTATACACGAGAGCCGATGAAATTGGTACGAATATTCACCGTTCCGAGATATCGCATCCGGAGGGGCGACGTTGAATTCACACTACTCCGACTCGAGCTTGGGCGAATTCGGATTATGTAACTCCGGAATAAGATTCAGATTGCCATCATGTGATTCCGCACTGTGGAAACTAGGTATGAAAATGTTCGCCAACTTGCCTGTTAGAGCTGTATAGTGGCTGTAGCTGTCAGTGATCATGCGCATCACTTAACACTCGAAATTATCGCTCATCGGGATGATGACTCTGTGACCAGCGACTCGTCACTGAGTCAGTCACTCTCTGTGATCATGTCCTCAAATGATCTCACTAATAACGCAATTATGATGAGCCTCGAGAGGTGCAAGCTGAAACAAATATTTTTCCCGAAAGGGATCTGGTGTCTGAGGCGTTGGACTGGAGGATGGTTCCTCGACAAGCTTCCGAAACTTTGAACATCTAGCTTTTCGAACCAAAAACTTTTTCGGGCTGATGCACACAGCCAAGGTTTAACGTCCCGGGTACTGTTATTCACATTGCTTCCGAGGACGGATCCATAGAGCAAATGTACCCAGGAGGATCAAGGCCGAGTACCTGCGTTTCCGTAAGGAATATTCTTCCGGCAGCAGGGATCGAACCCACACCGCCTCCTACGCGAGCGGCGTCGTTGCGGCATTTCACGAAGTGAAACGCACGTTTGCACGAGTAGTGACAAACGCGCTAACCACGCTTTTCGAACCTGGAACAATTATACATCCCCGGCATAATTCACGACTTTCACCGGCTGCCGTCGACTAGCGCCAGACGTTCTGCCTCGCGATGTATCCTCGTTCTGCGTCAATCGATCGATTCGATAGCCTCTCTTGGGACAATTGATCCTGGACAGATCGGAAGCGTCATTCGCGCATCACGTCCGTAGACACTGGCGTGTGGGTCTTCTTCGTATCGATACAATCGGAGCGAGCACTTCCGATTACAGCCCAGGACCCCCAGCCTATCCGGTGATTATGTGGCGGTTTTGCAATCCTTCCCTGGTCAGACTCGTCGTAGGCTCGCACAATCTGCACGCGGCAAACAGACGGATTGAATGATTATACGATCGGTTGCCTCGCTCCACAAATAGCTATCCTAATCGGGAACCGAGTGCGAGAATTCATAACGTCACAATAAGCGGCAACGCTCCAATTGAATAATTCCATGGCCCTCATGAGATTGCTCGGGAGGCAACGAGGGCCGATGCGGCGATAGAGAGAGAGAGCCAGCAAATCGAGGCACTGAGTGGATTCCGAAATTGAGCATTTTCACGCAGTCTCATTCACATTCTGAGTCCGGGGTGGGCATGGGGCTCTCCGCTATTGTTTCAACATGTTTCGGAAGGTTTCGTCTTTCGAGCTCGAGTCGACAATCCCGCAGCCGAGAAATCCTACAGGGAGTCGTGGGAAGTACGATACCACTGATCGCGTGGATGGATCTCCGCTCCAACTAAGCCGAATCCAGACGAGCGGTTCCCCACGTTCCCAGCGGGGACTGGCCGACGACCCACCGGAGTCCGATCTGTGTGTTGAGGTAGTCGTTGAGCATCATCTGGAGTTCTGACCTCTCTGCTTGGCAAGCTCTCCATCTCGACTGAGTTGCTCAGGGAAGAGATGAGTGGCTATATTACCGGTGCCCGACCCTCATCAGATCACCTCCTGCGAATACTGGAACTCGATTAGCGACCGGAGCATCGACAATTATTCATCTAAACAGGCATCTTTTTTTCAGGTACGTCTTCACAACGATACGTCGACCGATACATTCGAGGTATCGGTCTATGCACGAGTACGGAATTCGATCGCGAATGGATCAGAGCCGTTCAGCGAGAGGGGAATTAGGGGACTGCTACCTTCCGATAGACCCCTGTTCCCCTGTGATTGTTTTCTGCTGACCGATTCCGGGTCCTAAAAGGTTCGCCGCGGAACATTTCCTGCCCCTCTACTGCTCCTCTCTCTCGAGCTTTGTGAGAGTACACACCATGGTTTCGCAGCATTCGTGGAACCAGGTATAATTGGGGGGACGCTTGCTCACTGACAAAGCGATGTAGAGCCAAAGAAGTCCAGCTCTGGGGAGAGAGGGGGCGATACTATCGATGTGGCATAGCAGGCTTGGGAGCTCGAGATCCAGTTTTATCCCGAGGTGTCCCTTCGTATCCGAGAATTTCATGTCGGGCGAGATACCAGAAAGTATACGACAGGGGTGTAAGGCTTAAATTTTCGGCGGGCCACATTAGAGCGCCGCAGGTGCCCGCGGGCCACATAAAAATTTCGTATGAAAGGAGAATATATGCCAATCGTCCATGGGAGAATGCTTTTCTAACCTCCGGGGATCGAAGGAGAACTCGTTTGTTCGGTCTTACGGAGGGATTCATTCCACCGATCTCATCCGATTTCCAAGTACTCATTCGATATGGTCGGCTTCGAGTATGCGGGAAAATAGTGGCGGGCCACAAAAAAGACCTCGCCCGCCACATGTGGCCCGAGGGCCACGGATTTGGCACCCCTGGTATACGAGATATCAGGGAGAGCTCTTTTCAGTTAGCCGGCTGACCCGTCAGGAAGCTTCCCTTGTTGACTTATGCTCACGTAAACCTCGCTCGTCGAGATCCGACCTTGGAAAGTTATGCTGCCAAGAGAATCTCCCAGGCTTTGTTGAGTCGATTACCGGTACAAGGGAAAGTTCCTTCCCGGAAGGTGAAAAGGCCTTGTACTTCATCTACTACATTGTCCAGCTCGGCACGATCATCACAGAGCGGAGCCGTAGACGATCAGCTCCCGAGCCGGTGATTGTCGCTTAGCTCAGAGACATCTGAGAGGACGTCGTCTCGTCGATTCGTTTGATTGCATATCCTCGTCAAAGTTCGGCTTATTCGCAGTCGGTGACTCCACGCATCAGCATCCATACACGGAAATTGCGATGGCTCGTCATTTGGATCGGACTGATTGTTCATTATCAGGATGAATCGAAAGTCGGCTACGAGTTCGAGGGAGCAAGTCTCACGGACGCCGTTACCGATCGTCGGCGACGTCGACGCCCCGCTTCTGTGTTTCTTTCTCGTCCTGAACGTTTTGGATCTTTTCCGATTCCGACGTAGCGTCGACGAACTCATCCGCGTGACGGTTGTGATTGTGGACCGCTTATGAGGACGTATTCTACAACGGAGTCGTGAAAGGTACTCACGCTGGCAATCCGCTCGCGACAAATGTCAGGCGTGCGGTTTGTCCGGTTTGAACGTTCGTTTATTATTATCTAACGAGGATTGCTAAGGGGGGCGAGGGATGACGACAACGATTCGTAAGTAAACACACCGTACCGCAAGAGAGTTGTAAGCCGACTTCATTCATTGTACAAGGTTCGTACCGGCTGAGTCGCACAGACGTTGTTGTGCTTTGGATGCCGTGATTCGTCCCATACAGAGACCCGTAGAGACGCGGAAGACGCGACGTTTCGCGTCCTTCCGCGTGTCGCAGCTGAGCTTTGGCGCTTCGAAGACGCAGGCAGGAACGGAGGAAAGAATAATTATAATCGTCACTGAATTGGGAGGACCGAGAATGAGGGTTCGCCCCCCTCCGGGCTCCGCGGATTCGTGATACGTTTCGTCCTATGAACTAATTACATTCCGGCCCTCATCAGCGACAGCACACATCAGAGAATTTTTCGAATGACCGCAACGTTCTGCAAGTTCCTATCTGCGTCCGGAGCGGAAACAGTGAACACGATGCTACGGCTGGAATTACGTCTGCTATGTGGGCGTAATAAGCATATCCGGACGCTCAAACCACTCAGTTTAAGCGACGGGCCCCAGTCGCGTGCGTGCGGCAGTTCTATGTACGTTATACCTGGATCAACGGTAGAGGCTGAGCGAGCCATCAGTTTTCCTCTCCGAGAGCGAAGCGATTGTGCGAAGTGAGTGCTCGATAGGATCTATGGTTACGAGTACCTATCTGAACGATGATATTTATCACCTTGCGGTCTAGACAAACATTCCGGGAGCTTTCAGATAATCGCGCCAAATGTGCTTCGGAGTATTCCTCTTACAAGGAAGTCGGATGTATTCTAGTGCCTCCCGCGTTTGATAATTATTCTCGAGGTCCCCCCTGAGCTTCGATTTCTTGGCAGCCGCAGTCTCGTGCAGGAACCTCCGAGTGAGAGGCCGTCACCCCGAGCAGTCATCCAATGAGAACTATGTCTGGATGCATCTGCGCAGGCCCGATCCGATGTCATTCGGTCTGTCTCAAGATTGGCTCCTCCTCATGAGTCTACCCAGGATCAGCCCCGCGCTCAAGCACTGAAGGGGAACCGGCGGCAGCTTACGTCAAGGAGAACAGGTCGCGCGGTCTACTGGGGCATTGGGATCCCCGGGGAATCAGAACGCCCTTCCAGATTGTACTACAATCACTTATCCCTGAGACAGAAATGATCTGATTCACTCGAGAAGGGGTCATCTCGGACCTCGTCAACACCAAGATTCTGGACGGCAGGAAAGGGTTGTGTGGCGGAAGTAACCGAAGGAGACACCGGAATATCGGCCATGGCATAAGGAGTCGCGGCCTCGGACAGAACGCAGAGGCTTTGCGTCCTCCCGGGAGTAGACCGGTGGTTTCTAGAGGCCCGCTGTGAGGTCGCGGCTCGATGTTACGACATTCGGGAATTTCTGCTCACACCGTCGAACCCGGGAACAGGTTCGGCAGAGGTCGGTCCCGATTCCGGACAAGGGAACACTGACGGATATTGAGCTTGGAATTAGAATAGGATTATACTCGAATAAATCATTCAATCGAAGTCCCTCGATGCTCAACCGATCTCGCGTTGGATGTGAGCTGGTCTTGAATGGAAAGAACGATCCCTATCGGTAGCTTGTTGTGCCTCGTATTTGCTTGCAATCGCTTCGAATATCACCGTTGCGGGGTGACAATCGGCTGCTCACTCGTTGGCTTGTCACGGGGACTCGGTCCGTGACGAGACTAAACGGTCAGCTGTTTGGCCGGCGAGGTCAGCTCGAGCTACTCGAATGCTTTAGCCTTGCCTCGGCCATAAGAGCATTGTCCCGCGGTGAGCTAACGAACGAGCCAACCCACACGAGAGCCGGCTTTCGAAAATCTCAGCGAGGTATATAAGAGTCGGTGGCATTTCCTTGGAGCTAAAGCTGTCCTTCACTGTGAGTGTCTTATGGCGGAGTCGGTGTCTCCTGGCTCCCTCAGCGCCAGGCGGTCCTCCTCTTTCACTCACAGTTTCTTCTAAACATCAAGATTTTTCATTACCATCCCTTATCGCAGTCGGAATCATCGCAGGTCGCAGTGCCCCAAGAGACACTAGCGTCCAAGCTTCCCCATGCATCCTGAGCAATCTTTGCCCAAAAGTTCCCACTTTCCCGACGACGCGACGTTGAAGGCGCCCTAATTTGATGTCCGCTGAGAGATTCACACCACACCACGCCCATTCTTCTGGCCTCGCCCAAGAGGATTCGGTAGGTAAATTGTGGGTTGTAGGTACGCTGCGGGCGATCGCTTCGAATGAGCCTTTTGGATGCCAACACTGAAGTGCGCCGGAGGAGGAAATCTCCTGGCAAACAGTCGAAAATCAACACTCGTGGCACCGAGTCGCTCTGTGAACTCGGGAAACCAGACGGAGGGTCTTCGCCCATTCATTCTCTCGCGGCTCGCCCATTAGACGAGCGAGAGCGCTGCGCGAGGCGGGAGCGAGTCCAATCTTCTGGGTTGACGTCTCAGAAGTCTTCCAGGAGAAAAGGAACAATTCGCGCAGCTCCCCGAAGGATGCTGATTGCCGACTGGTGAGAACAGTCTACACGCAGATGAACCTTCGTTCCCAGGAACGACGTTGTATCATGCTTTAGGTTACTTGTTCTGAAGTGCCACTCGGCTTCTTTGAGGACGAGGTTTAATTCGAGAAACCGATGATTTTCCCTTTCTAAGGCACAGGCTACCGAAGTCCGGTGCTCGACTCCCGCGCCGTAGGTCTCGGAGGGCTTTGCGGTGGGACACGGCAACGTCTCGGTCGAATCCCATCCCCCCATCCCCCCATCCCCCCATCCCCCAACCCCCCATAGAATAAAGCAGTGGCGTCGGTCCGTCTCCGTGCCGAAAATCGAAGTGATCAGCGTGTGGAAGGACTTCAAATTACCTCGTGACGATGCAGAACCATTCCTGCTAGCGTAAGAAGCAATTTTGCAGTCGATCAATCGCACCGTTCTCAAGTTATCCCGGAAAATGAGCAAATTTTTCTCCGGTGTTCGCTGGATGTTTCCTCTCCACTAGCTCTCTCAGGGAACTTAGGCGCGCCGTTCTGCTTCGATGCTACGTGGAGGAGACTCATCGGGACTGCGGAGGGATGTCGACGCATTGCGATTCAAGCAATTGAGTCTTGATCCTGGCTGTTTGAGATTTTCAAAATCGATGAGATTCGCTGATGAGACAAAATAACCTCCTCAGAAGAGGCGGCGAAATCAGACGGGAAGCAATCCTTCATGGGTACTGATAGCTCCTAAAGGTCACAGTGCTCGGGCCTGTTGGAGCCGAACACTGTGACCGAATCCGCGACGATCGTTTCAAGCTCTAGACAATGGAAACCCGGCATTCTTTCGTGTCATCCTGCTCACTGACTCAACATTCGGCTGAATGCGAGGAGAAACAGCAGCGCACCGATCCAGCGCACCGAACGCTGCTTTCAAGATGACGACGGTTCGTGGACCCACAAACGGAATTTTGTGCGCGCGAGGTTTCAAATTCCCGTTGACTCCCGAGGGCTAAGCTGTTTGGGATGGTGCCCGAACACCGAGCGCTGATCACGGCGGAAATCCGCTTCTTCGACCGGTTTCCAGATGATTGATACCATTGTGAGACCTCCACCGCCACACCGTCGGATAGAGATTCACCATTCGATTCTCGAGAATTCGGAGAATCTCTGCGCAGGTCCAAACATCCGATGCTTTGATTTATTGGCGGTGCGAGCTCTCGTCGAGGCAAGCTGAGAACGAGCCCTAGCGGGCGATCGAGCTTCGTTTCGGACGAACAAGCGGCAAGAGGAAGAGGCTTGGCATTGATCGAAGATCGCCCCAGACCCGTATTCCGATAATTGCTCGACGTTGGCTTGTAGGCCGCGCTCATCGGTGGGATCCACAGGCGGGTGGTCATATTCAGGCATGCCACTGACTCCTGCATTAGACGATAGAGCTCAGACTGGCAAAGCCTGGTGGTGATGCAGCGAGCGCGTCACCGTATCAGCCTGGTTCCTGTCAAGCGCGCGACAAAGGAAGACAGAAGCCAATGTCTAAAATGCCTTTCAGGTGATCCATTTCAATACAAAGACACTCGAAGCGACCCTCGCCGCTAGTGTTGCATTCTCAGCCGGGTTTAACATTACCCACGTGGAAACAGAATGCGTGAAGCAGGTAGATGGATTCGTCGACCCAGATTCCCTGCTGGAAAGACCAAGTGTTTCCTCAGGTCCGGCATCGAGAGAGGAGGAGACCGACCCAATTGTTCTTGGAGCGAGGATGCTCCATCTACCGGTCGCCCGATTCATCCGAGGCGCCACAGGGAACCAAAAGAAAGAATACGTCGCATGGGGACAACCCGTATATCGTTTCCTGAAGTATTTCAGCTCTGGTTCAAGGCGATCCCGTTCTCGGCCTCCGCACTGTACCTGCAACACCTGCGGGAACCCATTCCCCACGAGGCGTGAGAAGCTCGACTGAGCACCTCCTTTCTGAAGGATGGTCCCGCTTCAAGGGACGAAGCAATCGTCAGTCAGCGAGATGAGTTTTGAATTTCCGGTCCATTTGAGGAGGGCCAACGTCACGGAGACATCTCCGACCACTGTGGAGAAGTCTCATATGTGTGAAACCTCGGAACGCCTTTTCACTGCTGCGGTATGAAAGAAATTGAGAGGAGGCGAAAGATCTAGTGAGATCACGGCGGTAGGCTCGGTCTTGTTCCAAGCCTCGGCTGGGCTGATATCGAGGCGACTTGTTGCTCAGAGTTACCGAAGCCGGAATTTCGATAATCCCTCCTGCCGTTCATCGAATCTAGAGATTCAGCCGCAATCTCAAGGGTCCTCATTCAGATGATATGTTTGGGAAGTTGGCGCTATTCACAATTTATTAATATTATTATATTATCATTGCCGACCGATCAATATCACTCCGAAAAATGGCTCCGATCCGAGTCGACCCGGCCCATGTTTATGACCGGGCGCGCTGAAATTACGCGGAGGCCAAGTCGGAAATCTCAATTGGTGTCGGAAAATTCATTTACCTTAATTTCCCGAGGCCCCCGATCGAAGTGCACTCTGAGCCCACGTCCCGCGTTCCCCGTTGGCGGAGCCGGCCGCCGCACAGGCGCCCCGACAATGCGAACGCAAGGAGCAGGGCGGAGACGACGGATGTTTCCTGATAAGGAAAGTTTTCGGCAAGTGCATATTGCTGTCGCTGGGCTTGCAGAGATATTTCCCTTTCCATTCGGCGAACGGAACCAGTGAGGTCCTCTCAAACGCCCGGAAACTGAATCTGTCTCCTACGTAGATGGGATAAAAATTTTCCGGCGTCAGATGGATCCAGTCACCCGGGGAAGATCCGGTGGGATGTTACCTCGTTGGTATTCCACGGCAGCGGGAACAGATTTTCGCCACGAATTTCTCAATGAAACATATTTAGCCGAGGGCATTTTTGCGACCGTGCTCGGTGCTCCCATGGAATTGCGCATGCAACCAACAGTCTCTCATTCCCGGAGAGCTCTCTGCTTCCCGCCTGTCATTCTGGCTCGTAACAGGAGGGCTCAACCACGGAAAAAAAAGAATTCCTCAAATCTGCAAGTGACAGCCGCATGGGAACACTTCAGACGATGAAGAGCTCCTCAGTGAAATTCAGGACCGCAGAGGCGGGCCGGAGCAACGAGTCATGTACCTGGGTATGCGGGGAAAATTCATCCCTCCGAGCTCGCCGAGCGAGTAGGATGGGTCGAAATCGAAAGAAAACACAGATCGGAATAGCGGAGAGACAGGGGTTTGAGCTGCAGCCGGAAGAGAAATTGCTTGACTGGATGATTTTGCACGGGCTTGGTGATGGGATCGGAGAACATCATCCTGAGGCTCGATAAACGTGGAGGACATTCGTCCCCCAACTTCGAGCCGCGCGATCGTCACTCCAAAAAAGTCGGACGTCCAAGAAGGTCCAAGAGAGAGGGATCATGAGATCTTGCGGGATACCGCATACCTAGGATCATGGCAACGAGCAACGAATTACTTCTGTAAAGCTTCCCGCGAGAATGAGCTCGAGCCATTCCGTGAACGTACAGTATCGACTTCGGCTCGCGCAGGGTCTTGGAAAAGTCACTCCATCCATAGCTAATTACCTCGACAATGTTTCCTCTGGTCTGAGAGGCAAACGATCTCACGGTTGGCGGCGATGGTCCTAGAGACTGTCAAGGGAAATTCGCAGTCCGACTTCGAGTTACATATGGATATATTTTCGCCCCGGGACCTCCGATTCATCGAAAATCGATACGCTCGACAGAGGATTGATTCCGTCGCGTATTTCCCCTATGTATGCAAATCTGTCGGTCGCGTCGTGAGGAATGCTATGGCATCATCGGTAACGTCATCATGATGCCCGACTATGTCAATCGTTGACGAAATTCGCAGCAGAATGAGGAGAAGACTCAGATTTCCGAACGAAAATTACAGCGCACGGCGGACGCCAAAGTTCTTGTGCGAATAAATCCGAGGGCCGATACCGATCACGATATCAGAGAACATCAGTTGGGAGACTGGAGCTCGACGCCTGTCGAGCTGCGGAAACCAGTGGAAGGATACACATGCATTCGGCACGAAACCATCGGGCTGTTCACACCCTGAATTAGGACATCTCCGAGGACTGATCATCATGCATGATCTCAGGCTCCGAAAATTCGCAGTCATAGGAAGCGAGCTAATTGATGGAAGGGGAGCCCCGGATGGGAACAAGCCCCAATTCGACAAATACCTAGATGCCAGGACGGATGAGTCTCTCGGCAGAGCTCTTAGCACAGTTCTCGATCTCCCGAAATATGGCAAAGGACGGCAATGCTTTCAGTGTCGGACGTAAATTGAAGAAGAAGATTGAAGACAAACGTCGTTCCGAAGAGCACATCGTGACGGCGATAAACCGCCGCGACGAGTGAGTGGAATCCGGCCGCTTCGATTGATTCATGCTAAGAGCGAACGAAACAGAGGCCGTCGAAGATGTGTCTATCTCACTTCGGTCGCTACAAGCAGAGAAGCTCCGAATGTTCGGGATGTATCCAAATCCTGCCCGTGAATTCTAAAGTCTCCGCTGGAGATTGCCAGAAATTTTCCTCGTCATTCAGAATAGGAAAAATTACATGATGTGATGTGATGTGATGTTGAGCCCCGATTCGTCGGATATGTATGCCGACTCTGACGGAACTTTCGCATGAAGAATTCTCTGCTTACTGGCAACCTGGTCAGTTTGTTCGCTGGCTACGATCCAAGAAAGGATCTCACGCTCGCTCTCCGGCAGTAGAAATCGAGCTCACGACACGTAGACAAGTTATTCCGGAGCGAAGATTCCGCTCGGGGGGAGATTCATGTAAAAATAGATAATTCCGCCAAGGACGAGGAATGAGACTCTAGAGGTCCGCCACCCGAAGAGTCTGACCAATCCCGCGATACCTCTCTTGAGTCCTCCGGGTGGCGGACTTGAGCGAGTTAATTTTCCGGGAATCGAATCAAGGTTTACGAATGACCTGCAAGGCCGAGCCTCGGGAGAGATTGCCGGTGTCCCGAGTTCCATTCCCAGGATGAGCACGCCGTTCCGAGAAAGGAGTCCTCGCGGCTAGCTTGTCCTCACAACTTTCCATTTCAAGACAAAAGCCGCACCGTAACGAATGCATTTGAAAGTTCAAAGTAATCGCGACTCATGGGGGCACGCCCCCAAAAAGTGCGGACAGAGTCCGATCTCCCCCATCGGTCGGTGGCTGACTTCGTGGTGTGCCCGAGTCTCGAGAGGCCCATCAGGAGTTCTTTAGGCTCGGTGGTAACGGATTTCAGTTTTTGACCCGAGTTAGGCTATCCGCGGCTGATCAGTTTCTCCTTCCATGTCTTCGGCGGGCTGTGAATTCGGCATTCGGAGTATTGCGGCAGACTCCCCTCAAGGACACTCCACTGAAGCCTGGCTTGTTCTCTCTTCTTTCTCTCAGCATAGAACATAGAACTGCACTTAAGCCCCGGTAGGTGGACAAGATGGGGTGCGAATCGTGAAAAATGGTCGCAAACTTGATCGTCGAAATCCTCTAAAGCATTTCATGAGGGAAATTGTCGTGGTCAAATATGTGGGAGTGCTCGTGAGGCATCGTCAGAAGGTCATCCCGAAGTCGAAAATCCTTCCTCCAGCTTGAAATAGGCCATAAAATAGGCTCGGGTCCAGAATACTCGCGGCTCGATTCCGTCAACTACTTACGAAAAAGGAGGCGGTCTCATCTTCGAAGTCCGATCGTGCCTTCATAGACACAATTTGCTTCCTCAGAAACATCTGAGCGAAGTATTCCCATTCTCTGATGGGGAAAACTATGATTGCACGCATGGGAGCACAATTTTCATTATGGTCAAGCGTGAAAATCCAAGGATATCCGCGATGGCTCGAAATGGCGTCTCTTATTCATACGAATTTATCTCATCATTTTATGGTGAAAACAATTTCCACTGTGAGCAGATATAGCAGTCAACGAACCTCATGGTATGATAATTTTCCCGCCCGAAGATGTCACCTAATGTCGCTACCTGCTCAAGCGTACCAATGGTCTTCCCAGAAACCCTCGAACGATGTATTCCAATTATGAAATCGAAGTGAGAGGCCAGTGCAGTAGAGCTGATGTCGATGATTCGGAAACCCTGCCCCATCTCTGGGAGATACGAGAGAGCGGAGCAGTCAGGAAAAGTCTCGGGAAGAAGCGTAGTTCTACGCCCATCACCCGACTGAGTTAGAGGTTCAGTCAGTAGCCTGCGCTCCTTTTTCCGGAGATTCCCAGAACCCTTATTATCCGCCACTAACTGTCCTCGAAACTGAATTTTCGATACTAGCGGAGGCGAGCTTGGGAATTTCGAGGCTCGCTGGCGCGATGATGCGGGCGAATGAAGGGAAATCTTTGTAATTTGGAACCATGCAACCATGAATGGTTCCTCGCTCAGAGAACTCGACTCAGATTCCGATATCCGCGGTTACTATTAACTTGTTCAACATCCAAACGACTTTCGGTCGTTCGCGTACTCCCGACAAAACATTGTGGGAATCTGTGGAGAGGATAGTGGGATAGACAAAGAACCTTCAGGGTGAAAAGGTTCAGTGAGGCACGCGGTCCTCCAATAAGAGCTCGCTTCGCCCGAGCGTTGTGTTTCGTGTCAGGACCCTTCCCGTTTTTATCCCCGATTGTCCACAAGCATCCGGGCGTCCTCCGTTCAGGGTCAGCTGCTTCCGAGTGCACGATCTCTCGCGCATCGAGTTACGTCACAGGGACAGACACATAGCGTGGTTCACCACGGCCGCTCGCTCAACGTTTTGAATGGAAGTCGTCCTTCATGTCTTTTTACATTTCCCGCACAATTCGCAGCGTGCCGCCAGAATCGTTCCGGAGCCCCGGGAGGAAACTCTAGGATAATCTGACGGAGGGCCGCCTGGGAGCGATTCCCCTGCCTGAACTCCTCGGTGGAATCCTCGCGGTCCGTTCCCGCAATTACGCGGCGGAACCCTGGGATTCCATACCACCAAAACGGAATGTATCGCCGCCCGCTCGACGGTGAGCTGGCACACCGAAGTCATGGGGACGGTCGCGGAGTCCGAAAGAAAGTGAAGGATGTCTGAGGCACGAGGCAATGTTACGTCGAAGGCAAGACTCGGCTCCGATACTGCGTCTGCGAATTCCTATTGGATTCCTCCGTCGAGCGAGCAGGCAAAGGCGAATGCTTCTATTCTGGCGAATCTTGGCGTCTGAGCCAAAATCCCGCGGCGAGTATTCCGATTAAACCGCATGCTCAGTCGCACTTTTTGTTCCGCTCGTGCGTCTTCTTCGAATTTGTTTCTATTGCACGAGGAAGCGCACAAAGGAGGCTGACAAGCGATGTGGAATCGGAGAGCCGTTCAGCTTTGAATTCGGAGAAAAACAAATGCTGCCCGTCGGCGAGTTCCAGACTGCCGCCTCGGCGGAGACTCGCCCTCTGCTTACATAGTCGTTGCGGTTTGTGCCCCTCCGGACCGTGTAAAATATTAATCCACTGCCTTGTTATCGGTCGAGGCTCAGAAACCCCTATTTATTCAGACGAATTAATAGATTCCTTCTGTCGGCGACGAAGACAACTGAAGCGGACCGCAGTTTTTCTGGAAGTGGTGAATAATGCCGAAGTGAGAGGAGAGGGAGGAATCCGAGAGATCTAACGACTCGAGACTCGAGGCGTCCTCACACTTGTCTTTGATCAGGGACATCGCTCGGCCGTAGGAATAGATTTAAATCTGTGGCCGCGAGAGAGAACGTGTTCTTCTTTCTCTCCGAGAAATAAGCATTAGCCCATCTCAAACGCTTCGACCTCTCCCTTTGGGTTCATTCTCGAGCGTTCAGCCCACCAACGATATACCGAGACTTGGGTTCGTCGCGAAATATGCATCATCACGCGTCCGAATCGGGCTCGGATCCCAAAAAGCATACGTATACATATCTAGGTACTGAGCGTAGACCTGGAGGGATCCTCAGTAGCTTTGTGGTGGATTCCCGGCTCACCATCGCCTGCCGGCGGTCCCGACGAGTGCTGAACATCTCCCGTTAACAACGTTCAATCTCGACGACGTCATCGGTGGGGATAATTAGGTCGTTAGTTCATAAGTCAGCTAAAATTCACCGTTCAAGAGCTCAGAACGTTTTAACGAGTCGTGTCCGCAGGAGCGTATTTCCTGCTCTCGTATTTCTCCCTTTCCACAAAGATATTCTTGAGCTCAATACTTCGCACGTCAGCTGTGCACTCGAGCCACATCCTCTGAACAAAGACAATTTATCTGTTCAACCAGGAGAGGGCGAACAGGGGAAAGACTGCTGCTCCTCGCTTCGATTCGAGAGAAACGACATGCTTGGAAGCTAGATATTCACGACGGAGAGATATGTAGACGAGTTCTTTATTCCGGACGGCAAGCCCTCCATGTCAAAGTTTCTGCTCTCGCATGTTCTACGAGAGGTCTCCCTCCCTTTCCCCTCACTCCCCCGATGGCCATCTTGAAGGCTGCCTTCCTGCCTCTGGGTCCAGAGAGATCCACAACTCTAACGTTTCGCTCAGCATCAGTGAGGCGAACCGGGCAGAAAAGACGAACAGGAAGTGAGCTAGCAATGTGCTAACTCAGTTCTCAGGTAATTGAGAGGATCGACCTCCCTTGGGACTCGGGATACATCGACGGCAATAGAGCGACATTATTTCGCTCGATCCCGATGGCGCCCCCCATCGGGTCGGAGGCATTGCTTCTGGCTTCTTCGTAGCGGTTTTCCATCTCCTCTCCCCAATGCCCAATTCCGAGCACAGCCTCGTTCTCAAATCCAGACTCGGTATTTCCGCCATGCTGTTCGAGCGTGAATTCCCTCCCGGAGGTCGGAGGTCAGCGCCCCCTTCTCTGCATGACTGGGGAATCTCGCATCGAAATCAATCTGCTCTTTTTTGTCGGAATGTAGTAAGTACCTACTCTTTTTTTTTATCAGACTCTGAAAAAGTGTACTCGTGTTTTTTTCTTCGATGCATCTCCTCACGCCTCCTTAGGAGCGGGCGAATCTCGGTCTCTTGCTCGCGGTCTAAGAATTGCTGAGATTTTACCGACGCCCGATTCTCAGAAATTTATGCAGGTTCATATCCGGAACGAGAAGCAACGATCTCCTCGGAGTCTCACCGCGCAGACTGACAAAAGGTCCTGGAAATCTCGCAATGAGTCTCAGCTGAGTGTCTAGCGACCACAGCCGTACACAGGGGAGAGGGGAATTTCAAGTGTCCGCCTCTCGAGTGCGATAATCCATGGACGGAAATACTAGGTAGGTGGCGGAGCGCAGGTTAAGCAATCGATGTGGGTGGAACCGGCTTCCCCCTCTTCGTATACATCCCGGCTCTCGTGTGTTTGCGCGTTGTGCTTGTGTGATACATAATGGCCCGCAAGGATGAGTCGGCACAAAGCTTACGTAGGCTTGAATAGGCGGTCATTCTGACCCTTTTGGCGAGCGTATTGCGTGCGCGTAAATTTCCGAGGCTCGCTTGAGTGAGAGCTCTATTTATTGGCTCTATTGGCTATCAATAGAATTCACTGTCGCTCGTCGCTTTTAGGCGATTATATATGCAGGGGAATTTCCTCGCTCATGCACGGAATTTCCTCGATTCGTTCGAAATCGAGGGGGAGCCGGGGGCAAGTTATGTCACCATCTTTCTATTGGCGCAATCACCCTCACGGAAGAAAATCACTTGCTGCTCCCTGCGAGAATGAAACTACGAGATTATTTGTGCGTGATCTTTGAAGGCTTCGATAGATCCCGAGCAGCAGCAGTCGAGCGATCTTCCGACAACTGCCTCGATAACTGCAAGTAAGGGTCAGGCCTCTCTTAATCAAGACAGTGAATCGTAGCGTGAATTCACAGCCACGCTCGACGGAAAGCTTGCGTGGGACTTGTCCCGCCTTATGCCTCGCTCGGAGGTCGTTTATCAGGTCGGACATAATCGCACCGCCTTCAGAGCGACGCGACGCAGGCTCCGACAGGGGATCCGCGCGCGTTAACTGCATAATGTTTCTGGGAAAAATTCGTCGCTAGCGCTTGGCACGAGACGATAACTTCTCATACGATGACTTCCGTCTCAGCTTGATGGAAGTCCGTTCCGGTATGTATAATTGTGAAGGAATTGTTCTCAGTCAACTAAGCTCAACGTCGCGAGGGACCGAATTTCCTCTGCGCTTGATGTATGTGCGAGACTCCACAATTGAAACGATATTTTTTCATCTCGGGAGATTCCCCAACAATCCTAGACAGTCTCAGAAAATTCGGGAGCTCGCACTTTCCGTCGGTCAGAAATCCCTGAGCAGAGACTTACCTCGCTCTCTCCTGGATTGTCGAGAAATCCTTTCATTGCGAATTCCGTGTTAATGCTTCCGATTGTCGGGGGGAGGCGGGTTAGAGCGGCAGCCTTTCGTTTCAGTAATCTTGCCCTCGCATCTTCTCCTTCTTCGGCTTCTCCACTCCGTAGACTGGAAGCCGTCCGAATGAATTGATTGTCGATCGAGCATCATTGTGAGATAAGGTCGCCCCATTGCTCGATCTCCGAAAGTTTCGCTCCAGTGTATCGAATCTCGGGCCGCTAAGTCAGGTCGAGAATCGCTCCGAATAGCCCAAGAAGAGGATCCGCTGTTGGAATGATTCGCTCCCAGGGAATCCCGAGACCTAAAATCTCAAGAGGGGGAGCGAGACTGGGACGGAGCCACGTGGGGCCGCCGGGTCTTTTTCTGGACCGACTCCGATCCAGAGTTGCAACTGAGTGTCGTGCTGGAAGACTCCGCGCCGACTGTTTTCGTATGAGGACGATTCGACTTGGTAGTCGCGGCACGAAGAGACTCCCGAAAGTATTCGCTCAGATCTGTTGTCCCCAAACCCTGATTCGGCTCTGGAGAAGGTTGTTGCACTCAGAGCTGCGTTCGAGATCGGACGTCGCTTCTCGAAGCATCAAATTCGGGCAGCCTCCGCCGGGGAGTTCGGGGATATTGATATCCGAAGGGAACTACGCAGATAGACGCGGATTCTGATGACGCTCATCGATTCGGAGTTCGTTGAGGTTCCCGGCTGAGTAGAGAGCCTGAGTTCGCAGGATGATCAGCGAAGATCTCTGTTATATCACTTGATGTTTCGGGACGAATACGACCGGCCAGAATTCGTGCTTTCCAGGCCCTGATTGATGCCGGGACACCTGGAACAAGTCAATGGTCTCCGTGTTGGTTGAAAGAGTCCTGTCAAGTCGAGTAGGTTTCTCCGTGACTTTGGGATGAGCGTTCCGTGGCTCTCATGGAATGCGTGGTCCTCGGGAAGATGAAACTCCTTGATCAAATTCCGAATAGAGCCTCATTGTTATAATTCCGCGAACGGGGAGCCGAATTGTAGCTCCACCATGGGACTCATGAATAGATCGAGGGAGTTCTCCGCGCGAGCATGGGAACGTGATTCATTAACCGATAGGAATAGTCTCGTAGGAAGAGAGGAAGCTCAGATTCCTGCGGAGGTAAAACTGTTCGGAAGAGCGTCCGACAAATATGGTTTCTACAATGTTATCCTTAATGAGGACGACGATGAGGACGATGGTGTACTCGATAACGAAGCTTCGTTGCACCACCCACGAACGTGGAAAAAAATGATAAATACTATGACTTCAGCTAGGTCACGCTATGAGTCCTCGGTGTAAAATACATCGCGTATGCGGAATATGTCCACTGGCTGGGATAGCGCTCGTGCGACTCCAAAACTTAAGAATCCGGATGTCGAATCGGAGGAACATTCATGGATTCCTTCATCTAACGATTTTGTCAGTCACGAGTCATGAGCCAAGTGCAACGTCCGTCTCGGATCGGGGGAAATGCGACAGGCCGGCATTCGTGGCTCCAGGCCCGATTAGTGCCGGGACACCTGCGAGAGATCAATGATCCACGTGTTGGTCCAATCAACTGTTACTCTGTAAGACCGTCGCCAAGGTCGCTTTTATTGTCAGCCTCGATTCAGTAAGCTTTCACTTATGCGCGAGGCCACGGGCACGAGAGCAGCGTGACGCCGGGCTCTTCCTCGAGGGCGTCAGTGAGCGTGGCATGTCGTCCGAATATGGTTTCGCATCCACAATGGGGAGCATTCCGTTCGTAGTCGATTCTTATTCCGTTTTTGTTCGTGACATTGTTCTTTCCCCCCGGTCATACTGACTGAGCTTTGCTTTACTTAATTCCCTAGACGTCGAAAACCGTCCAACGGAGATTTTCGCCTGTGGAGAACGTGTCCGACTCGGGATCGACAGAAATCCCCAATAGTGCGAGAGCTGACGAATCCCAATTGAATTCTACAAATGGAGCAATCCGGGATTCGTCTCGCCTCCCGTGACGAATGAAGGGTGACGATTTTGAGGCGGCATGGAGCGTCGAGAGAAGGAGCTTCGTCCTTAGAATGCTTGAACTTGATGCACTTTTTTTCCTCATGCAGGCCAGAGTCATAGCTCGGTGGTCTTGGCTGATTCCGGTACTCGGCCAGAGCTCACTCGAAGGAGATCCCTTCCCCCCTCCACCAAACCAGTAGGAATGAGGCATCCGGAGTTCGCCGACGAACCGGGGAGGGGAACACCTATCGCGAAGACGGAAACCCGAGAGCTAATCGCCAGTATCTCGGCGCGCGTCTACGACCTCAGGGGCGACTTCGGATCCTATCTTCCCGAGCCGCGAGCGGAACAAACGATCGTTTCGAGTTTCCGCAGAATTCCACGAGGCCAACGTACGCGGCGAGGGCCTCACCGGGCGGATGAGCCCAGAGACACCGTACGCGTCTTTTTTCTCAATTTATTTCTCAAAAGGAGGCTCGCTCCGGAGCGTCACTTTACAGCCACCAGATAGGATGGCCCTTCTTCTCGAGCATCCTCAACTCTTGTCAAACTCCGGCGCTTGAGTCCACAAAAAGGCCGCAGGAAGCCGAATGGAGTGAAATAATTGGCAACGGACACAGGCAACAATGGCCCGCGTCCGACCGAGGGTATCGGATGCCAGTGTGCGGACGCGAAACTGGGCAAGCTTTCGGGTATTGTGTCCGCGGATGCCAGCGTCCTCGGGTCTGCGATATCATCCGGAGCGCAATTTGGAACAAGCTGTGCCTCCTCGAAATCTTAGTGAAAGTTTTCGAATCCGGTAGAAAGTTGCACAGCAGCACCTCAACCCGGCAGTATATCCGCTGAGAGATGTATAGTGCTTCAGGAAGACCCCTGGATTCTGGCTATTGTCTTTCCTGAAGGGAACATCTTTCGAAATATCCAAAATCCCTCCCGATGGGATGACGAAGGTGTTGCACGGGTGCACCAATCCCAATCGCCTCGCAGAAAATCCATTTCTTCCCTTTATCGAAATTGTGAACACAAGCTGACTCTGAGTCATACGCACAATTCTAAACCGTCCCATCCCGACGCAAGACAAACATTGTTCTGTTTGCTTGGAATCGCAACGCGGACTAAAAAGCAAACAAACGAATTGACTTTCAGATTCTCGGGAGTTGCCCCTGATACGAAAGCCGTACACTCACCTACCACGTTTTTAGTCGAGATCGCTGTCAGTTCCAGAAAAGTCTAATACTCTGAACAGCCGTGTCGTCAGTTGTTCCATTAGCTCCTGGAGGCGTCTCCCGCAGACCAGGATGTGTGTCTCCGAACTCTGAACATGATTTTACGGAGTCAACGCTGCGGTCCCGGTCAGCAGCCGGTCTCCTGAAAAAGCAATCGGTGTTCTCGATTTCGGAGAGCGAATACGTCGCCGCAGCCTCCAGCACATCGTGCTCCCGGTAATTGAACTTATTTGGACAGAATCATGGCGACCGGTGTTACCAGCTATTTCACTGACAGGGCTAGGGCTCGATAAGCGAGCAGTGTCAGCGAGGAGCATGACCGGAATCCCGTTCCATGAGTGGCCTAGCCCGGAATAAAACACGATGTTCACATCAATCGCGTCCGAACGGAGGGCCGCAGAGCTCGACGATCCAGATTGGGCATGGGAGCCACGAGGGGCAAAAGAATCGTCTGTATTTCTCCGACCAGCTGTTTCCAGTAGTTCTGTTACAATTTCCCCGTCGGCGCCGATGACCTTGAGCCTGTCAGATGGGCGATGGCCGCGGTAGACCGAACATCGAGCCGCTGTCAGAGTCTTCCACGAGGCTGCGAGGCGATTCTGCTCACAAGCGATAAGATCGATTTGACCTCTCACAGTTTAATATTCTCAAGACATTGAGCAGGACTTATTGTATATCCGAGGCGGAGACGACAACTCACTCGGGTCCTCGTGTATCTGCGCAGCGGAGGCGTTTCCAGGCACAGCTCCGAAATATCACAGAGCTTAAAAAGAAGCAGATGAAACGTGTATCCGTTCGCACCGGGAAGCCGTACAATTCGACAGAGAGAGACTAATAAATATGTTCCCTTCTGATTTGTTCATGAGGGTTGGGTCGCGGTCATGAGTCATGACGCCCTCACCATCACTATGCGAATCCACCTCGGATCCGGGTAATCGAGGACAGCAACGAGTAGGTCCGTCATCCTTCCAAGATCCGTATCCGAAGCAGAGCAACTGGAGACTCACCGCCGGAGCGGACCGGGTAATGGAAGTCACGCCGACTCCGAAGAGATGGTCAACCTCACACAGTACTCGAGGCTCATTCGACTCGATTCGAGAGGAAGGGGCAGCTTGTTCGATTCTCTCCCCGCCTCCATCGAGAACTAGAAATGTGGGGAGACGAATATCGAAGCGATGATGTCTCCTCGGCCCCGATAGCTGCTTCATCTGATCCTTTCGACAAATCCTGATCGGTCATTCTCCGAGAGCTTCGGCACAACGAGTCATTACTCGCAGGGTCCTATAGGTGCCGCCGCTCCGCCATTATCGTGCTCGGGGCTACAGCGGACGTGGCGTGTATGTGTGGGATTGAATCCAAGATTTGCACACGAATGGAGGAAATGATCTCCGGTCGGATAGGAATTCACAGATCTGAAACGAACACGAAAATGACCGAAACAATCATAAGAACCCCGAGTTGTTCCTTGGAACCGAGAGGGTAGTGAAACTCTCAGTGGATCCCCGGCTTCGGGACGAACTTCTTGGGAGAGCGGGCGTCTGGCGATCGGGAAGCGACGCCTGGAGCTCCGCTTGCGATCGAGTAGATTCCGTGATCGAGAGAGAATCGCGTGGTAATCCATATCGATCGATTCGGAAATCGAGACGAGGCTCCGGGGAGTAAGGCAGAGGTATGGAATCCCGACTGAGTACCCAGTCCGTGCCAAGAAGAACTCAGCTGGAGACCACGCCGCATTCGTCGGATGACGGATGCAATCGAAGCGGTCATCCCAAAACGGAATCGTTCGAGCTCCACAGAAACCCTAGACTTCCCTAGATAAGAATGGTGGCCGCACATCCCGATTGGGAAGCAGGTCGACGACTAGGTGGCCAGCATCAAATGCCTCTCTCAAAGACTATATATAAACACGGACCGGAGTCGAGAGAGTCAGAGATGAGGCTATTCGAGAGAGATTGCCTTCAAAAGTCATGGAACATAATTTATCGCTCAATGAAAGCAAGTTGCTTGGATGGATGGACCGGATGGATCGGAGGGCAAGAACGTAGATGAACTCATCCGATGTTCATGCTATTCACCGACCACTACGTATATTAGATGTGAAGGGCAGCACTCTCGGACGACCCTGGGGCAAGCTCTATGGAGTTGGTGCTACGAGTGACCACATTCGGACATTTGCGATCAAAAGCAAGTACTCAGAGCTGTAGATTGCGCCATCGACCAACAGCGAGGAGGAAAACGCCATTTGCAAACATCCCACTGTCGGGGAAAGGCGTCTTGCAACGAGCGAGCATTTCTGGCATTCTCCGCGGATCGAATCCGCTTCGCGGAATTCTACCTCTTCTGCTCGTCCCGATGATTTTCCCATCGTCAAGGAGAGCTCTCGATTCGGTTTCCGACTGCCGGGTCAGAAGAGATTTGCACGCGAATGTGATCCTCGACGCGACGAGCTTGAGGAACCCCCAAGAGAAATCCGGGACGGAGATATCGAAAACTTCTGCTCCGGAGCAGCAGATTCCCTAACGGAATGACTTCGGATTTTCCCCAGGACACATATGCAGGAGACTCTTGGGACCAATTACGATACACTCGGGGAAACATGTCACCTGAATGAGTTTCGAAGGGGTTCGTGGTGAGCAAACGATCGCGTAGCGGTAGCGGCCATGTCGTCGGGCCCTCAGCCCCTAACCCACAGAGGAATCCGTCGCCGTGAGAAGACAGTTGATTGATCCGCCGTGTCTGCGGTGATTTCCGTCGCTCGGAGCACGAGGTTCCGACCCTGAGTCTATTCAGAGGAGATTCTGCGGTTGGCAGTCTGATGTGCCGTGCGGGATCCGCGGCAGCCGTCCATCTTTTTCATCGGCAGAGCGGATTCATTTCAAGGAAAGCTGTCACCTAGTGTCACGCCCGAAAGTTTTTCATCTTTCCCTCAACTGAATTGTGGGAGCGTCGACTCAGAACTTTTCGGATGTCTGCTCAGTCAGTGTATCATTCCGAGAAGTTTCCGCGACATTCCTCGAGCCGAGATTTTCGAGCTGAACGAATGGCATGGTGATTCGAGTGCGAGGTGGTCAAAATGCCCGACCAGGCTCCGGATTTACTGTTGAGGGGCGATTGCACTTTTCCTGGAACAAAAGAAATCCATGAAATCCGTGTGAATTTCCTCTCCCACAATCGCGCTCCATTCATCGAATTGAGCCTCGGTAATTTTATCACGCTCCGGTGAAAGTTTCAGGCCTGGACCCGTGCTCCACATCATTGATCAACTCGAGGGGAAAAGGGCAAACAGTCTCGCTCTAGGGAGCGGCCAAAAAAGCTCAGCGCTGCACACCGCAGACAGCCGTTGTGCCGCAAGGTTGTCTGGAGAGCCGAAAAAACTCTCGGGTCATCAGACCGTGTGAAGTAGGCGAACAGCTTTCTCAGGGAGAGTTCGCCCACGACGGCAGTAACAAGTCCCTCTCGTCAAGTTCGAAAATAGTCGCGAGAGCGAGAGTCTATCGGACGGAAGACAAGAGCCTGCGGACAATGGACCGAGAGAATTCTCGCGGAAATTCACATCCATACTGACTGAAGCTCGAGGATCACGTTGAGGGTGCGAAGCTCCCTGGGAATTTTCAGGCATTCGGTTCCCGTAGATAGCATTTGGTTTATCTGTTCCCGCAGCCACAAGTCTCTATCAGATCTCCTGTCCGGATCGAAACCGTTCAGACCTTGATAAACACGTGTGGAATCAGCCTAATGGAGTCGAATTGAACTTTTGATCGGACTCCGAGCATCGGAGGTGTTCTTCTTCGGCAAGAGAGCTAAGCGTAGGAGTTCGAATGAATTGAGAAGGCTCGATGTGGGCTAACGGAAATTATCACATCGAGGACAACGGGGATCGAATCTTCAAGCCGAGGTCAGAGAACCTCAGCTGTTCGAATAGGAAGCAAGGGTTTCCCAAAGGCAGGCGAGTGATGAATGAACGCCGTCACCTTGCTCGTACTCCCGTACGATAAGTTGAGGAGCTTTCTCCATTGAGGTTGCTGCTATCGTGTTTCGATTACCGATCTTTGAATCGGGAGCACGCTCTCGTTCTCGATTTGAGATCCCCTCTGGAAAAATATGCTCGAGCTCTACGGACCCCACTAGTAGTCCTTCTTCCACAGGAACCCCTCCACGGAGGGTCTGGAGAAAAAAAAGCCCGGGCCTTCGTTGAGAGATTCGCGGTACTTTGACGACAGATATGATCGGGGAATTTCGGGAAAAAAATTGCGGACAAGGAAAAAGTCCATTCTGCACCTCTCCGAGGACGAACGCGGTGATCATGCCCCGTCTCTGGGACTCTGTGTGCCAAGGAGCGCCGACTCCGACTTTCGAGCGTGCACAACCGCGGAGAAAAGTGATGCCACCGGAACTTCACTGAATCCATGAAATCCATGTTACACGCATTCGTTGCAGTTCGATATGGACCGCCCCCGCGCCGGCGCCGGCGCCGCCGCTCCTCTCGAGAGAGTTGAGGCGCGGATTTTCAGCCTCAATCGAGATATCGTACCGTTATTCTGGCCGTCATCGTCGCGACGGCGAAGTCGAATTCCGGCTTCATTGCGATGTGTGATTGAAGCCTGCTGAAACTTGCCCTCGTAGAGATTAGCTATGGCGGTCGAGGCCGACCCCCCGGCGCCTGAACCGCATGGCTCATGAATTCGTCGGCTTGCTGCGAGAGAGAGCGGAATCTGGGAATCAATTGAGAATTCAATCACGCGCGAGTCCACGAGCCGCGAAGCTGGAAATGTCTGTATCAACGATTTTGTGAAGCTCAATGAAGCGCGTCGCTTCAATTTTCCTATTTAGCCAGAGCGCATTCGGGACCTCTTGAAGAGTGACTGCATTTGAACGGAACATTCATATGTCTGGTATTGGGGCCCCGGGGAAGAATGCTCTGGATTCTCTCGCGGGAAAATGCGGAAATCCGAGCTTTACAGCGACAATCCCGTCGGCTTCGGCGCGAAGATCCATCTCTATCGTTCCCATTCAAAAGAAGTCCTATCCGATCCGGGCTGAGGTAAAATTGAAAAGCGGTCTGAGAAATTTACTCACTCAGTCGATTCCGCTCCTTGTAGCGCCTCCGCAAGGTGATGGAGAACGAGCACATCGATAGCGTGTCGCAGTTTAGCACGCGGATCCAAACATGAGATTCATCTCTGTTAAATTTTCCGCCGTTTTCGAAGCTCCTCCCTGACGTCTCATCGAGAGGAATGAAATTCGATCGGTCGCTCTGACGATGACATCGACAAGAAATTCTAAAAGATCTGCTCTCGAAAATATCTCAAGGCTTTCCTTGCCGAGAATATCTATTTTAATCAAGCCACATCCGTAGACATGTCCCAGGGGGACCGATATCGTCCGATTGCGTACGCGGAGCGTATTGCTTTTTCAGACTCCCAGACTACCTCAAGCCCAGCCCCAATGTCCCGAGCCCTCCGGTAGACGGAATAGGTCGAAATCGACTGGAGCGTGCACAGGTCGTCCTGGTCGTGGATTGGAAGCACGCTGCCGGGCCCACCCGGATCGAGACTCCTGGATCCCCAGCCATATTCGCTCATGATTCCGTTTCATACGGATCTCCGTCGATGAATCCCCGATGATCATCAGGGCCCTTTTCGGTCTGGTCCGAGCTGATAGTGCTCCGCAGCATCCGGGAGGTGTGGGACTGTGTGCGAAGACCTGCTCCTGTACCTGGAAGTGAAAACGATCCGTTTCTTATCCGCAGGTGTATCGCCATCTATAAGCCGCTGTCGCATCGAATGTCTCGCAAGTGCGCGCTCATAATCATAGCTCTGATATGGTTTGTGAGCGTAGTCATTGCTCTGCCGGGCTACGTTTTCGCGGATACCAGTACTTATCCTCCTCAGAACGATCGCGTCGTCTGCAGCCTCCTGTTTCCGGCTTTGGGGAGCTTCACATCGGAACAAGTGGATTTTGTGTAAGTACCTCGAAAATTCATTCAAACATAGTTCTTATACGGAGTTTTCTCCTGTCGGGAAGCGGGTTAAGTCTGTCTTCCGCTCTATGGAGCATGCGGAAATTTAGAATCAGCCCTGCAGGGAGCAGAAAATTCGTGAGGTTTCCGCGGGCAACGATGGTGAAAATCTCCGGGGTTCTGAATCCGATAGAGATTCCCGGAGAGGTTTTTCACTGACTCGAAAATTTGCCTCGCTCCGGCTACCCTGTCAGGCAGGGATTCCAGCTTATATGGCTCGTTTTTATGATGCTCCCTCGCGAATTGATACGAGAACAATAACACTTGGGAAAGAAACTCGAATGTAGAGCCCGGTCATGGGAGCGGCCAACGGGGAAGAATCGGAGCGCGAACGATCTCTCGAGTCGAACCCCCAGGCATTCCCGGACGCTCGACAGCTTAGAGGCTTAGAGCGTCTAAGGATCTCTCTTTGGTAGGGCCAATGCCCACTGGTCTACGCCACGCCCTGAGTAGTCCCGGGCTATCATCGATTGAGCACGGAACGCGAGTTCTGGGTCAGAGAACTCAAATGGGGGAATGAACCCTTCGAGCAGATGATTTCCCACGGAATCTCCCTGGGGGCGATCACCGGACCATCTCCAGCCAACGGGCTCTCTGGGAGGAATACACCGACAGAGAAACGAGCAACAGGGATCGGGGAGGTATCGGCGAAGAACTCGAATAGCTGAGGAAGTCGCCTTCCTAGAACAGAATCGAACGACAGAGGATTTGTTTTTTTCGAGTTTACCCGTAACTCGAGCCTCGGAAGTGAATGAGCATGATTTCTGCGTAGGAAGTCGGGGAACTCGGGAGAGACGCGGGTAAGGTCCAAGAGAGGCCATACACATACATGCGTCGATCTTCGGACGGCGCCGGTCGAGCCCAATATTCAAGACCTCAGGGGCATCTTCGCTTTAGAGGGCGAAACTCGTCGTCTCGATTCCTACGAAGGTCCGATAGAGTTTCCAATTCCCTCTCGGTGGGTTACCCTGAAACATTCACGGAGCGGAGGAGGTCGGAATCGGTTCCTCGAAAGTCACATACCCCAAGGATGATCGCTTCAGTTCCAAGGGAGACGCATGAGGCGTCGCTTTCCCGTCAACGGAGGGGAAAAATAGCTGTTCCGGACTCATCGGGACTCGGTACGGCATGATCTGTCCGCAGCCTGCAACGAGTCCGGTCAACTCCCCTTCGCGGGGTGACACTGCGGGATATTCGCGGCGAGAGGCACGATTTGTACGCAAAGTACCGGATCGACGAGTTCTCGTCCTTTCCAAATCGAGAGGATTCTGAGATCATAAGTGGGAGGCTTTTTCTGGCGGAGGATAATTTTCCTGATCTATTCCCTCGGGATGTGCGACGAGAGAAAGTAGACTTCACGACGACATCGCTTACGACGAGAATTTTGTAATTTCCGAAGTTCGATCCCCGTCCCCGTGAGTGCTGCGGGGGAAAGCCTTCCTTCAAAAACTTCCGCTTCGCTTGCTTCCTCACCTCCACTCTGTTTACTTGGGCTGCCGTGAGAAGTTCCAGGAGCTGATGACGGTTCTACTCACACCCTCTTTTGTCTCGCCGCGTATCGGAAGCGTGTCATGCTTGCGAATAATATCCCACTGGCGCGACGAGGCGAATCTCATGTTTTCTTCGTGTGTGCGACGACAGACTATCGGAAGAGAGTGACGAAACTAAGCATTAGCGACGAACGCTGAGTATCCCAAGGATTTGTAATACGCCAACCCATCAGACCCTGTTGATCTCAGCTGACAAGGATACGTGTCTCGGCAGCTATCAAGGAGGCAGGCTAGAATTTATTCCGACACCACATCAGACAGCTACAGACTCAACAATGTGATCGAGATCATTCAAGTTCTTGGGAAACCATGCTGGAAGGAGGAAAGGAGGCATCGACTCACTTTCGTTCCTCCTTTCCTCTTTCATGGACAAGCGCTGTGGTCCACATCAGATGGTCAGAGTCATTTCCCTCTTCTGTCGCAGCTCGGAAAATCAGAGGAATGAGCACACGTTCTCCGAAGTCAAGCGACGGCAATTCGGCAGTCGCCCTCACTACGGACGAAGACCATGATTGAGAATTGATTGCGAAGATGTCGGATCTACGATCACCCTTGGGTCCCGAATTTGAAGAACTTAAGAAGGCAGCGTCATCTTCCCCTCTTCCCGAACATCATTTCAGAAAACCTCCAGAACAACATGGCTAGCAAATCATTCGTCATGATCAAAAATTCGCCTTGGTTGAGTGTTTTCGAAAGTCGAGCTCCTTCGCCGAACGGGCAGAACGATATTCGCCCACGAAAGAGAATCTCAACTCGGGATTCCAAGAAGATCTATCCGAACGAAGACGTTGGGTAATGTTCGAACTGGGTCCCAAGGCAAGCTTGGGGGGAGCTAGGATTCGAGTCGTGGAAACATTCCCATGAAAGTCTCCGCGATTGAATGTCGCCATTCACCACTCGAACGTTCATTCGAGCTTTCGAAATTCTCACGAGACACGTTGGGCATACCCGTGCCTTGAAAAGCGTATTGGGTGCAGAGGAAGAACCAGTGCGAGTGCTTTTAATGAAGTAGTCGGAGATGTAATCGGGGAGAGAATAACATCGCCGGAAGGGAACTTCGCGGTGTCTCCCCGCTCCGAGTAGATGAGCCTTCTCTTACTTGAACTTTCGATTGTTACGACGAGCTGTGAGTAGTGGTCCGCCCCCCTGAAACTTGGGGGAAGGGTGTGAGGTGAAACTCGGGATAGGATGATCTGATTGATCGAGATCCTGAAGATCTGCACGTCCTACATCAGGATGAATGATTCATTACTCCTTTGTTGAGCGACACTGAGGAACTCGCTCCCGTGAAACTCGTCCCGTCGTGGAAATGCGCACCGCCGACCTCATCATGATCCCCCATGTTGATTATCATGCTGGCCATCTCGCCCTACGGAATCTGGGCCATAGTCATCGTGAGATCCTCCGGAGCTCATGGACATGGGTTTCCTCATGTTCCCCCACGCGTGAACTCCGTCGGTGGGCATACGACCTCGAGGAGTGGAATTTTCCTGTCACAGATTTTTTATTCCCTATTGGGTCGCCCGACCGACAGAGTTGAAGGGGTGGAATTCATATATCCGGTCGATTGCAAAAAACCGTCTGAACCTCTTTCTTCAAGAAGCGATTCGAGCTAGACCGAGCCGAACGTCATCTCTCCCCAAATCCAGTGTGAAGGAATCCGGGACGGTCATAGCCGGGAATACGTTCGGGAATTTTGCGGCGATACGGATCGGAATCGGCGTCACGACTCTTACCCATTCACGGATAGACAAGGAGAGGTCCCCCGACACGAGAAGTGGAAGGCCGTCGAACCGCCAATGGATACGTCGCTTCCGTACGCATTTTCCTGGATTGCCGGAGGCGGCGTATCGAGGCATGATAAGTCCACCTTTGATGGGTCGTCGGAATCAGGATATGATAAGAAGTCCATTGTCTCCCTGGTTCCGAGAGCTCATGCGGCTGTTCAAGACCGCTCGCCCGTGACGTATTCCAGAGCCCCCGAATCGTCCCCATCTTCTTCCTAAGCCAAGGGGTGGAAACACCGACCAAACTGGAACGAACCTTTTCCATCATAATAATCTTGATGAAGGACGCGTTGACCGTCTCTGTGGAGGCCTTGACTCTCCTCGCCGTGTTCATCTGTTCGGTATTCCTCGCGCTCGACCCCTGACGTGATCTATTATTATCATCGTGGACCGAGCTCAAATTCGAATAGATCGAGTGGTGTCGAGCGGAAAGGCCTGCGATCCTCTGACAGTGTTCCTCTTGTTCGATGGCAAGTTTCAGACAAAGAGCCTCCTTGTCAGAATGAGCACGTTTCCCGGAAGGGCGGAAATGCGCGAGAAGAGAACTCGTGCGAATGGTTGAGAGTCTGCTCTACGATGTGTACGACACGAGAGGAAATTCGTCCATTGACTCCACAAATACGTGCCACTCACGTACCGTCAGCAAATTATTCCCAAGGTCGGATCGCATCGCGATCGACGCACATGCCGCACGCGGCTTCGACGCGGGATTCCCATCGGATTTCGTCGTGCAACGGAGCATGAACTTCACGGGCTTGTATCGAAGGTTCGAAGCACACCATAGACATGGCTTGCCCCTATGGAGCTCCGTTGCTGGAGCAAGGCGACGCGACGTGACTCGAGCAGGAAGCGGCGGGCAAATCCAATTCTGTCCCTCTGGGGAAACTCCCCGGGATCGAGGGCGCCAGAAAAACTTTCGCGGATTCAAGTCCCAGAAGCCCCGAAAGCAGCCGTACGTTCGTCATTCCTTGGCGCCCGAAGACCGATCATTAGATCCTCTGTCATCGATGAGGAGATTTCGGCTCACCCGAGGTCGTGATCGAGCTGCACACCGGAGAGCTCGGGAGCTTTCTCAGCGATCTTTGGTCACAGGAGGAAAGAATCGAAGATTTCACGCAGCTACGCAGTTCAGGCCCCAAGCGGAAAAACGAAGCTCTGCGAGATCGTCCACCGTCATACAGCCTGAAAGTTCGATTGCTCCTCAAAAGTGCTCTTCAAACACCTCCCGAGAGAAACTACTTCCGGGTCGGACCTCGGAAAAATTCCTCATCCGTGACAGCTCTGCCAGGACAACTGTTGCTCCCGTGAATGACAATTCCATCAACATCAGGGAAAGTCTTCTTCGTGCATCATTGTTCTCGGCGGAGGGATGTCGCAACACTGCTTCCCATGTCCGTACAGATTCCTTTGATGCGGGACCGACCATTGATTCTCGTTCGCTAGGGACATCTGAGATTCTACCGTATTCGTGGCTATCTTTCATCTCGCTAGACCCTACTCTCAGTGGAACAGAACAAATGATGACCCCACGCCATCGGAATTCTTAACCGAGAGGGACCCCCTTCCCCCACGAGTGAGTATCGCGGGGAGACCTCCCTCAGACCAGAATCAACATATTCCGGATAGGTTGGCCTCCGAAGACCTTCGTATTCGACGCATTCGATCAGTGATCGCGTCCATGGGACATCCGGGGGGGGGCTTCACAGAATTCCTCGTTTCCATCCGGGGAGATTCTCCCCCGTGTATCCTGGAGCTAGGAGCCGAGCTTCACGTTGCTTTACGTTGCTTTACGACACGATGTTCATCCCAGATCTGTGGTACCGTGCCGGCCCTTGAACTTCCAGCGCTGCGAGTCTTTTGTCAGCGCGAATACCGGGAGAAAAAGCACGAAATGCTTAGCGTCTCGTGCATGGAAGCCGGCCTGAAAGGAGACGGAAACGCACCGCGGAATGGCTGCGTATGTAGGAGAGCGCGCATAACACCCTCAAAACTGTTCCTAAGAGCCCGCTTCCCACAGCATTCCTCGTCGTTTTCCCGGAGAATGATGTGCAGGGCCCGTAGTCAGAATCTCTCACCAGCCCACCCTCCACTCCTTTCGAATATCTTCCGAGCTCAATCTGGGTCCTTCCGACCCTACGCGAGCTTCCAAAGCTTCTGTGTGTCATGAAAACCAATTTGGACCCGTACAGTTCCGCTGTCGGTCTGAATGGATGATTTTCATTTGATTTTCCTGATTTTCCGTCGTCGACTCTTTACGTCGAGTGTACGTGTCTCACCGAAACCCGACCTCTCCCACTTCGACATTCTCGATTGCTCTGAGAGATGGTGGTAGTTGACCAAACCGCATAACGATGTGGTTCCCGATGTCCGCTTATGAATGTGATTCTGCTCGAGAACTTCATTCGGGCTGTCAGTTATACTTGCGACGGATTTTTGCGCCCCTATACTCGTAGCGGGAACCTCCCCACGCTCCCGAAAAAGAGCTTGGAGTAGGTTTGGTGTACGTTTCCGGGAAACTTTCAAACCTGAGCATCTGGATTCCAGTGGGTCCACCGGTTTTCTCGTAGCGCGAAACTTTCAGATGTTCGCATGGCTGAATATTCTCGCCTCCGAATTCAGTCCACCCGGGGGCGATTCACAGGCTCCGACAATTATTGGCGTAATTCGAGCTTCCCTCCTTTTACGGGGAGGGCTTCCGTTCCTCGAGTTCGGGAGACAATCTTCGGAGAAGCCACAATTGATTCGTGCCTCGAGTTTTTTGTGAAGTGCCGCGGCTTCGTATGGAAGTGAAGCCAATGAACACATCCTGCGGAATCGGCGAATCAGACACTTCATGGCGTCGTTAGCGGTGGCCGCAACGAGAAAATGCTCCGGATCTCAAGGCTGCCTGCGGGATCACCACCTCACGGTCCATCTCGCGAGAGAAAAATAGAGGTCTGACTCTCGAACGCTGAATTTCTCCCCCGGCGCAGTGCGTTGATACTCTATGGCTCGATCTTTGTGTGTACTCGCTCTCGAGCACTCGACATTGAGACGGAACATTGTCGACATTCAGAATGTTGCCGTCAGACGCATTTGGACTCGACAAGGGTTTGCGTACGCTGACAAGAGGTCGTTGGTCGAGGCTGATGGCGGAGAATGTCGAGCGGGCCAAACGGTAGGAATGACAATTGTTCTAACGGGGAGGAGCCCATTGTTATCTGACGCAAAGCTGTCACATTGAGCCTACCGCAAGCCTACTTTCAGCGAACAAGTGTTTTTATTGATCGAGTGCTCGCTCCAAAAGGCCCCGGGAATCCTGGAAGAAATCGCTCCGCATCTATGGTTGACGAACGGTCGAATGGGATAGTACGTCAACGAAGACCAAATCTGGGAAGCGGTTTTCTCCTGAAGGTATTAACCGCTGGGTGGGTCGTCGAATTGGGATAGTCGAAGACTCTTAACAGCTTCCTGAAACATCCGCTGTCACCAGCCGCGTCGCCGCCTTGCCTCAATCATCGTCCCAGCTCTCCGGGTCGCATTGAAGTTGCTAGATGTCGTTTCTGAGCTCCCCGCGACGGAGCTGCCCATGCGGATGCGTTCTGGCATTGAATCGCCGAGACCGGTCTCAGAACTCGGATGCCCCCAGAAGCTTCCCGCAAATCGGTAACTCTACGTAGAATGGTCGAGGTACGGATCTGACCTCCGATAGACCAACAGGCTCACGGAGACGGAATCTGGGAACGAGAATCATGAATTTGAGGACTCGTTCTCTCGTGCGGGGAATGTTGTTTCCACATAGAATGGCAATAAGAATGTGGTGCGAACATCGTAACGGAGCGGAAAGGAATGCTCCTCTGCTCTGGTGCATTGGCATATCTTATCAGCACAGGGTGGATCGAGGCCTTATGCCGTCGAGCGCATCGTCGAACCGCTGCGCGATCCTCAAGTCGACAACGTTGTCGTCGACCCGGAAAGATTGCCTACACGGGCTGGGCTATCTAGCCACAGAAAGGCCGCAGTAACGGACTGCAATCGCGAGTGTCCCTGGGAAATGCGGCATAGGGAGCTCAAAATCACGGACTTGAATCGCAAGTTCCATAGAGCTCGCGTTCGAGCTCAGATCGGCGACGGTCCAGGACTTTCTGTCGGTTTCTGTCGGTTTCTGTTTCCAATGAATTGCAGAAGCTAAGGATCGCTGAGTGCTGCGGCATACATTTTCTCCGGAATCGAATGGATGAAGCTATGCGGAAAAAGAAAAAAAAACATTCTAGAAAGAGGAGAGCTCTGTCGATTGCCAATGCGAAATGAGCCTTTATTTCGAATACAGATCTACACGCCTTGTCCGAACAGTCGAAGCTGCTTCGACTACGTAGCATTCCAAGTTGAACTTCATCTTCGAAATCTGTACTCCTGAAGAAATATACTCTCGTATTCCCGTCGATCCCTTCGACAAACATGTGTCTGCGACGACAGTAGTTCGCGTACAGTCGAAATCATCTCTTCACTCGTTCCTTTTTCCGTAGATCGTAAATCGCGCCGACGTTCCGTCATATCTCATACGAGAGAGATATATTTAATTTGTATATATTTATATTTGTATATGCTCATGTTGTATGTATATGTATTTATACGGGGTATGCGATGTGGGTATGTATGCTAGATATGCATGGATTGTCATCATCGGTTGATCGGTATATGTTCATTTTCAATGCATGCATGCATGCATGAACTCAATGTGTTCATAGAGTAAGTATGAACGTACATAGATCATGAGAGTAGGATGTTCGTTTCATATATGTACGTCTCTTCCCGAAAGCGCCTCACAAGGGGCCGATCGCATCAATCAAGGCACTCTGGTGTTGCACAAGAGGGCCCTTGGAAATTGCATGGAATGCTTCGGGGCCTCTCTCTCAATCGATCGCTTTTCTCTCGGCGACGATCGTTGGAATGGTTCAAGCCAGCTTGTTTTCTCGGTTTCTTATCTTGGAAATGGTGTGGAAGTATGGAGATCCCATGTTTTGTTCTTTTCGATCGCAATTCGATAGAAGCTACTTTGAAGAAGGGATACCATGTGTCAAAGAGGGGGAGGGGGCAATCACCACCAGTCGACGAACTGTTCGGACCCCAATCCTTGGGGGAACTCTCTCGGGGCGATCGGTTCGCCCGTAGGTCAGATCCTTTCCAACCAATTCAGTCGACTGATGATTCAATTGATCAGCAGCTGAAGCAGCCATGGGGAGGGGATAAGCGGTTGGGAGGGAAACGTAAATCATTTCCCCGCGAAGCGTTAAGCGGCACCTAACTGACAAATACCTCTAGCTTTTGCAGACTTGACAAATGGTCTCTGATGTGAGATATCTCGAGTGTCCACGAAAGCTCCGAGAAACCGGGAGAAGTCGGGCTCGATGTCAATGCAACGAAGATACTGAGATTCGGACAATTGTTCCCATTGACTTCACGCTTTAATCGTCGAGCTCAGACTCTCCTCGGAAGACAACAGCGCAAAACCGAGTGGCGAAAATTTTGCGGAAATGATTGTCTACGACGAAGCAAAAAAAACAAAAAGGAAACGCGGTCAAACCAAAAATGCTCACACACAAAATGGGAACATGCGATAGCCAGTCGCAAGCAAAACGAAACACAAACTTGGGTCGAGTCCGGGCGCATCGAATACTCCTATTCCGACGAAGCAAATGCGCAAACCAAAGGGAGGAGTGTCAATTTCTGCTCTGTGCGCGACTATTTTACTACGTCCGATTCCTAGCGACGAATGAACGATCGAATGGACTGACTGAATGAATGAATGGATGGGAGGACGAACGAACAAACGAAGGATCGATCGATCGAACAATTCGGGGTTCTTGCGGGATATTAGGAATTCGGATCGGGGGGTTCCTCACGATCGAAAAAGCGATCCGACGGCTCTTACCGAGATCCATCGGATCTTACGAAGGCGAGTTGCCACCGAACGCGATTGCTCAAATCGAGTCTGGATTATTTCCAATCATCGCTTGGTATCTTCCGTAGCAGACACTCTGCTTTTAAATTTCATCCTTTTGGTTTGTTGTTTTGCTCCGCGAAGCGAAACGGAGACCGCGCGCGAGCCCTCATCGGGCAAATTGTTGGATCTCGACTCTACACGTGGTTTTTGGTTTTTTTTCTACTTTTTTTCTTCTCGTCGGGATTCAACCCGTACTAATCTACTCGTCGTTCACGAAGCCAGTTACCTGAACTCGCAGATCTTCGATATTTACAACGATATAGTTAAATTAACTCTTTCTACATTTCTAAAGTTCCGCTGCGACCTAATCTACCTCTACAACTGTTCACATTGTGTATACTCATTGATACCGAGTGATCGAGAAGCTGGGTAGTTGGTACGTAGTCGATGAAGGTCGCCCCATCTGGGATCCGAATCCTGGACCGGATTCGAGTTCCTTGCCGTAGAACAATATTGCTACTTCGTTCAGACCTCCTCGGACTCTTCGAGTAACGAGTTTAAATATCCTCTAGCGATCGATGAGGGGTTCTCTTGAGCCTGGATTCGCGATCAGGTACTACATGCATTGTCGATACCTTTTCGGTTTCGATTGCCATTTTGATTTTTCATCAGAAGACGGACTTGTCAAAGTCGTGACATTGAAAAAAATATCTATATATATGCTGCGAATGCAGCTACCGGGCGTTTTCTATTGCATCGACGGCTTTCAGGGATTCGATTCGGGAGCTGTTCTTATTCTCGAGCTTTGGAGACTCCACAGAGTGGTCCTGACTCCTGGGGAGGTGTCCGCGGGAATTCGCGATCTGTACATTTGGTGGCGTCTCCTTCCAACCGCGGTTTTCGTACGGTTTCGGAACGATGATCGCCAAATGACATTGCACAAAGGGGCCATTTTGTTTTTGTCGATGACAAAAAATAAGTGATTCAATTCGATAGATTCGTAAAACCAAAGATTCCTTGATCGTAGAGCGAGGGAAACCGATCCTCGGGGCTCACCAATAGGGGAGGGGGTGGCGCGCACCGAAGGACACACGAGACAGGTACAATAGAATTTGATTGAGGAAATGGTTGTATTGCAACGCCGCCGAAACTCCGTACTTGCGGAGGGAGTTACCTATTCTGAGGGTGTATTTATATTCACCTAGCGAGCTCATACCTAACCACGTTGTTGATGGAACGATGCTCTTGATGGATGATATTTACAACCGCATTAGTAGCAACAACTGCCGAAGCAGCAGCAACAACAACAACAAATTCCACTACCTACGGAGATATGGACTAGTGGAGGTGGTGCTCGGCTGAGCATCGGCCATTGCAACGAAAACAGATCCGCTGAGTCTAGGCGACCCACGCGACGCCGATGACTTTCCTATGTACAGTGAGTGAATCCAGCCCTGGAATCGATTACTTGGGCTCCGCGGAGCCCAGGGACGACCAGACTTCATGGCAACCCTAAATGGTGTCGAATTCTCCTTGTCGCTGTAATACTCTTCCGGTTGATGGTGATGGTCATCATCACCGTCGCCGTCGTTATCGGCAATCGTGACTGACGAAACTCCGCTGACAATTGCGGTATTGTTCGTTGCTCGATGTGTGCTACTGCGTCCTCGGAACGCGATAACGGAGCTCGTCGCACTCGTCGCTGAGACGGCTCCGGTGTTGATGGAGGATGATGAATTTCAATCGGTCTTCACGCTCTCGTCGATTCTCATCTTCTTCCCAAGAACCGAATCATCGTCGTCGTCGGAGTATTCGTCGGAGTAGCTCTCCGAGTGGCTCTTGTTCTCGACCGAGGCTTGGAGCTCTTTCAGGAGACTGCTGAGATTAGCCGGGGTTTCGCCCTGCAATAATTAAACTCAACGTTGAGGAAAGCACTTCATTCCCGGAGTTCGAAACTCAGTCGGATCGTTCGATTAGAGGGGTCGTGCAACGGAATCGCTAGTTTATCGGACGATTTCCTCTCCGAATGCGGAATTCAACGGCGGAATCGACCTCGTCTCCATATCTTCTGCGTAGCGTCTCTCGGAAGGTTCGAACTCACGGTCTTGGCAGTCTGTTGAAAGAGCCCTGCGATGACGGTCATGAGACGCACTTCGTGATGCATTTCCTCGCGACGGAGACGTTCTTGTCTTTCCATTTCCTCTTTCCGCATGCGTTCAATCATTTCCAGCTCCATCTGCATGCGGCGCTCCTCGAGTGTCATGAACTTGTTGACGCCTCTGTTGATCGACTCCATGATGCTCTGCGCAAGGCTCATCACTGCGAAGGTCAAGGGTCAGAAATAAGGAACATTGTCGAAACATGACAATCGAAATTATTGGTCGTTCGATATCATTGAGTATGAAAAGATTTTCGAGTCGCATCCGAGTCCGGCTTCCGGCGTCTTATCGACGGTCGGTCGTATTTGTCCGGCGATGGATCCGATGCGCGCCTTTCATGCGAGAACGACCGTTTTACGATCCGATGCATCTCGGATCTATCAGAGGAGAACGTGGAGGGGAGGCGCACCGGGAGCTCGAGGAGAACGCGGCGTTGACTGCACGTCGCGAGGACCACAGCCGCGGAACAAACTGAGACCTTCCCGGAAGGCGCACTGCGCTTCTAGAAGGAGGAAACTTACCGGTGTCATTGGGCTTATCGGATCCATGCTTGCGTTTCGAGCCGTGTGAGGGCTTCGGGTCTTCAACCGGTGAGGTTATGAGAGGTGGGAGTTGAGCGACGGCTTGAGCCTGTTGTTGGCGAATGTGTTCTGCCTGGGTGCTCAGCAGATTGAGGGCTGCGGCAGTTCTATAGAGCTCGAGGTTGTGATCCGTCTCCGAGCCGCTGTTGTTGTTCAATTCGATCACTGCAATGAAAAGGAGTTGCTGGAACTCTTTCCTGCGCATTTTCGACCCGGGATTCTTCTTTTTTTCCTGTTTGGCTCGTTTCGAACCGCGCTCCCGGGAACCTAGTTTCCCGCTCGGGGAAGGCGCAAGAAAACTAAACTCCATTCCGAAAGTGCATACGGGAAACCGGACGGCATGAGGTTAGACGCTTAGCGCCGACGCTGAGATGTCCACGCGATGTCCGACAACGATCCGCGCTCCCAAAAAAGCCCGCTCAATGTTCGCGGAAAGCTCGCGCATCTGCGAAGCCTAAGGACGACACCCTTGATGAGAGCCCGATAGACAAATTGCCATAGCAAGGATCGAACGGGAGCTCCATCAATTTCTCCCTTTCGTTGCAGTCGACGCTAATGGTGAAATTCACAAACGGACAGAGAACGTCAGACAAGAACGCTGGGGGTCTTCGCCTTCTCCCTCGGCCCTAAGTGTATCAGCGCCTTTCGGGAGAAGTTCCCAAGTCGAGCGGCTGAAACCGACCGCTCGCTTTCCCAGGATCTTTTTCAGGTTTCGGCGGTCGGGTCATCATTGTCGTCAGGTCGCCAGGTGGACTCACCTGCCGTGTGAACCGAATACAGCCACGGCACCCAACACCGATACGGATGCCCTGAGGCTTCTGTCATTGAAACTCATCGCGCTCGTTAATCCGACCCGCGAATCTGACTGAGCTAGAACTCTATGAATGGGAATGCAGCAGAGATTCAAAGCGATAATATTCCGGCGCGTGATCGGAACCGTTTGTCGTTCGGTATTCGATCGGATCGGGATTTCTGGGAGCGTTTCTGGATAATACGCTCGGGAATTGTGCAACGTCCCGGATTTGTTCCAGACCGGACAGCCGCGATCGAGAATCACTCGGGAAAACTATTTGTGTCGAAGTCTCCCGAGCCAAAGGATGTTCGTCTTGTTTTTCTGGACAGTTCCAGAGTTATGTCAGCAGCGAAAGCGCGGCGCCGATGGGATTTCGGAAATTTTCACCTTCAACGCGCTTGTTTCCGCTTTCCGGGTCATGATTCGTCCCTGAGCCCGGAAACTCGACGGGAAGGCGTTTGGATTTTCAAAGATCATGAACGAACTCGTCGTATCCGGCATCCTTGGCGCCAATTTTTCTAATATGTATGTATATCATTGTGATTGATGTATCCGATGTGACAAGTGGGCGAATGAGCAAACGGCTGAACGAGCCGACGAGCGTGCTAGCGAACGCCGGGTTCCCATCAGCGGGTCCGCGCTTCGGATCCATCCTCCACCGCCCACGAGATGTTTATGCTCGTCGAGAGCGAACACTGTGGGAAGAAAGCGCTCGGCCACTTGAAAGACACTGCACTGCTTGCCTGCGGGACTCTGCGTTCTGCTTCTTTTCTTTTAATGCGACTCTCCGTGGAGTTTCTCTGGAGCCGCAGCGGCAGCGGGCGTCTTCCTCCCAGTAGAGGGCCCTGGCGTAGGAGTGATAGCTTCCACATGCCCGCGGCCGTTGAGCAGCTGAACCATCCAACGTCATCACCCGCATCCACTCACATTCAGAGAGCGGTAGCAGGCGGAATTTTTGTGCGGCCAGCGCAATGAGCGGAATCGGCCCGAGATCAGGCGTTCGAAGTTTCTCGGTCGAAGGGAAAAAAACCTGCCAGCAGCATGCCGCCGCTGATGCCGCCGCTCAGACGACATTAGCGTCGGATTCGATCGTTCGGAACGCGACGAGAATGTCGCGAAACTCCCTTCCAGTAAAGAATCCCGGCCGCGATCCCAGTCTCCGAGGATAGTTCGCGAGGGAACTCGGAGGAAACGAGTTCCGAAGTCGAGTTTCGAGGAAAAACAACTCGCGCTCAGAGCGGCCGAGTTTTGCATGGAGAAATCTAACGGTTTTCGAACCCGTGGGATCGAGCGAGTTCCCAAGCCGCTCACAGCTCTTATTGTTTGTGGATCACTTAGATAATCACCGTCGTCGAGAGAAACGCTGATCTCGCCGAATTTCAGCAGACCCATGAGAGGTCTACGCTTTATCTACGCGCGGCCGTCAACATTAGTGCTTGGCCGCCCATTCAGGAACGGCTGGGCAGGACCGCGACCCGAACGCTTATCTTTTATTTATTCTGTACTCACATTTGATGTCTGGTCCGGGTATCGACGTGGGGGGAGGGGGAGCGTTGCCGGAGGATTCACCTGAAAAAACATTGAAACGTCACGTCGAATTCATTTTCGATTTTCTCGAGATCCCTCAGCTGATCGAACAAGCGGCAGCCGGACACCCCCCTGGCTCGGTCCTTTCACATTTCGGTCGATGGTCGAGGCACGGAAGCCCGACCAGAAACATTCCGGCAGCTAAACAAGCGAAAGACCAACGAGTCGAATGAACGCACAAACGGAAGCATAGCTGTGCAAATGCTCAGCTTCCTGTGCTCGTTACCTGGGGGTGGACCGTCATGCAGAACGTTGATTATCACCGCATGGACAGGTGAACCGGGAGAGCGTGGGAGAGCCCGAACTCTGGACAATGGACAACCACGGCAACGGCCAGCTGATTTCTTCCGATGCAGTGCACATGCGAACGAGCAAACGATCCGAATGTACACCGAGCGAACGTACACCGTTCTATGAGCACGATTAATGAGTGCGGCCGTTGTGGCGGCATCCAGTGGAGCAGGCGAACGTCCGAGCGGGCGGGAGGGCGTTCAGACATTTCGTGTGAATTCCCGATGAGCGTCCCCAGATTCGAAGTCAAGCGTTTGGCCCCCCAACAAGCGAAGCAATCCCCTGCGAGTAGGCGCATAGAGCGACAACGGTTCAAACCACCATTGAAGGCCGGTCGCCCCTCGGTCAGTCGGCCGGACGGACGGACGACCGGCCCGACCGTTCGGTCGAGTCGACTGACTGACTGACTTAAGTACGAACATCGATGACGACGACGAGACGCAGCGACGACTCTCGTCGTCTTCGAAAATGTTCAGGAGCCCCCTCCCACGTGCTGAGCGTTTCTCAGAACTAACGGAACCTAATTGACCACTACAAGCTCATAACAACCATTGATGGACCACTTGTGAATAAGTAAATAAATAATAAAGCCATCAAAAATGACCGCGAAAATAATATTTCTCGCCAGAGACAGATGAGTTCCATGTGAGGAAAATTCCTAGCTTTGCTTCATTTAAATCACGGGCCACAAAAAATCCGAATTCGAAGCTTTCGCGGGTCGGGTTTGTCGTACGATTCGGCTGGAGCCGCGGTCGAAATCGTTAGGGAGTAGGTGAGAATCGTTGGAGCGCGTTGCTCGATGCGCGGACTCTGATCCGTCGGGACGCCAGGCAACCAACAAGGGGCTCAGACGAACGTGAGATTTCCCGATCATTCCGAGTTTTCCTCCCCGAGTTTAAGCGGGGGAGGGGGATCCTTCATGATGTGTTGTCTTTTTTTCATGTCGAAGCTATCGAGAGGGTGCATCGTTCCATGTGAACGCTCATCTCTCTTTTGTTTTTTCTCTCACAGCTCCCCGACTCCCGGATCAGAACCAGATCATGAAGCAGGAAAGCAGACGCTCGAGTAGATCTTTAGGAAAGAATGACGCGACTCCGCGCTCGGCAAGCGATCGTAAATAACTGCCGAGAGAGAAGAAAAGGAAAAATCGCTCGATCCCTGAAGCCTCCTCGTTCATACAACCTGTTCTTCGGAAGAAGTTTCCGAACACTGGAGCGCGTGCTCTTTTTCCCTCTTGTCGTCGGTCGGGCAGTGTCACGAACGAGTTGCTTTCACAGCGACCGAGATCCACGGACCGACTGGAGCTTTAGTCGGCTTACGAGGAAGCCGACGTTCCCTCTTGAGCGAGCGGTCGACACATCTCTTAAACACATTTCCGTTTGTCATTGTTTGTCGCTGGATTCCTCCGCGACGTTCTGGCCGACCCGATATCGAATGGTCGGTTGCGTAAACCGTTGCGTCGGCGACGCATTCCAATTGTCTCTTCCCGATTCCCTTCAATTCGAGTCGATTTCGGGGAAGACTGTTCTGTCTTCTACTCGTATTTTCCCGATCGACAGCCGCCCCGGTCGTGATCGATTGATGCGAAAGCGGCGGATCGAACTACTACTGTTCTTTCGCTTTTCCTGAGTCATAACAACGTGCCAGTCGGACACAGAGAGTCCTCCTCCGTTGGATTATTTTGCTGAACTAGATCCAATCTAAAGGCAGAAATAATCCGTCAGGTTTCGCCGAGCGCTTCGCTGTAAAGTCGCCGAGCCTGCACACCACGGATGGAGCGTGGGACGGACGTGCGGACCGAGAACGGCGTAAAGCAGTCCGACCCATGGCGTAACGGCGGAGTCCGGCCGCCTCGATGCGGCGGCGCCGCCGCTGCTGCTCTGCCGAGCGATGTGTGCGCTAGCGAGCATTCCTCTAGAGGCAGAGCTAGCAGCTTAGACATCTAACGTTGGAGCTAGGAACGCCACAGGTGCCCTAGCGTTCGCTAGTTCGCTCGTCGCGGGCTCCTCGATGCGGCTTTGACCCAGATCTACGCAGCTCTTGAGGCTTCCACGTACAGGCGAGCGAGCGAGCGGGCGAACGATCGTCTTTACCTGCCTTCAGCAGAGCATTCTGAGTGAGCGAATCAGACCACGAACGGACCTTACAGGTGGTACATTCACTGAACACTGGAGAATTTCCCAAGTCTGGAGCTTGCATCGCCATAACGGGTCGCGGAAACTCATCGAACCGATGAGGACTGTTCTCTGCCTTCGGGAGAAATTTCGACGAGCCAATGACATGACGCGGATCTCTTCGGAGCCCCCGCCCCCATCGGAATGAAGCTCTGACACAGCGGAATAAATAGATTAATGAGGCCGAGATATTAGATAGGAGGTTTCTCCTTCGTTCCAACTCAGTCGGCTATTAGTCGGAGAACACAGACGGAACATGCGGCATCAGGAGCAACATGTGCACGCGCGTACACATATCGTGAAGTGCCTTAATTGACGAGGTTTCAGTAGACTGATTCGGCATGTGGCTCACAAGTGTTGCTTCGCATGACCTCCTCCAAGTGGTCAAACACCCCCGTTTCATGTTCAGTCAGCCGATCATGATTTCTCGACATGCTCCTCGATCCCATAAACTTCGGCGTCGCTCTCTCTCGCCCTCTCAGCGTTCCTTCATACATACACCCCCACATCACCGCCGCCACCGCCATCGTCGCCGTCTATCCTGAACTGGGCCATGTTACTCTGTTTGTCGTCTGTCTGTCTGTCTGTCCGCCCGTCGGTCTCTCTGTCAGTCCATGGATCGAACTGGCAAGGGGCCTCACATGAAATGCTCCGTTCAGCTTCGTGGAATGAAATCGCTTTCATCTCTGACTTCCTTGTGATTCCCCTCAATGGAGATGAACACGTGAAGACAGCTCCTCGCGGCGTCGACGTCGAAGATCACGATTTCTGATTTTTATGCTCCGACTTTTCCCCCCGAGTTCCTCCCTCCCTTCTCTCATTCCCTTCTCGTTCACTCTCCTCGTCCCGACTCCCTCTGCTTCTGAATTGACGAGGAGCCCGAACTCACGAAATATCATCGCGGGAGCTTCTGCGTTCGCAAAACTTCGGCACTCGAAGTCGAATCGAAAACGTCGGGGCCGTCCGTTCCGAGCGGGAAGGATCTTCGGTCACCTCGGAAGCACGACTCCTGGGACCGCGGAAATTCGTATTCTCGACGTCTGAATTCGATCGAGGTTCAACAAACCCCTAGCGGGATCGTCTCGAGGCACCGGGACTAGCGTTCGGATCGCACCTCGAGCTGCTCTTTATTACACGACAGCATCAGCCACAGCGGCACACGGACATACATATGTAGCTGTACGTTTATACGTCAGAATAGACTTTGTGGACCAGATGTCTCTCGCTGTCTTTTCTTTATTTTCTGTAGCATGGCTTTTTTTCTCCTCTCGCTACAGCAGAACAGGTGCCACGCTCTGGCTACCCCAGCTGGTTGCCAGGCCCCAACGGCATTGTAGTACTGCTGCTGCTGCTGTCGAGGTGAATTCTCGGCGTCGATGCCCCCTGACTCTCATCAGTGGCCGTGGGTTCAGCGACGCTGCCACCGTCACGTAGTTTTGTATATCTTAAAGTCGCACCTGGGGCTGAATAGCCGCTCGGATTGCTGGCTCTGGGGGTAACAATCGCCCATCAGCAGTGGACCGAGCGTCCGCCCGCCCGGTCGACCGGTCACTCACAGTCGCTTAGTCACTTGCTTGCTCGGACGGTGGACGTTCCCATAAACGTTCGCTCGGTCGCAGGCTCTCTCGTCCCTCCGGTTTACGTCATGATAACCGACTATACGGCTCGGAGCCTGAAACCACTTCTCGTCGCACAGTTCCTTATTTTCGGAGCTCGACGCACCCGTTGCCGTAATGACGTTCCGAAGTGCGAAAAAACGTGATGCGGTTAAGAGTTCGTAACAAAATTGCATCGTTCGACCCCCGCACGACATTCTGTGTTGGACTCCGCTCATCTCCGCCGAAACGACTGTTCCGCATCTCCGTTAGAGATGGACGGGAAAAGGAAAATTCAAAGTTCCTCCCACGAGAGCGGAATTCAGGACCTTCGTCACTTAGGATGAGCTCCGGCTTGGACGGAGCAGGATGAAATCCGTTCGGGAGGCGTAGCGAAAATAATGTTTATGAACTCTCCGGGGTTCCCGAAATCATTTTCTGTTCCAGGGAGCTCGAGACCTTGTCGCCCGGAATGTCCCGGGAGATTTTTCCCGATCCCGACGGGCCCTCTTGGTTACATTCCTTAGGCCGGAGCAGCCGAAGACGCGGCTGATAGTTCCGAAGTTCGCTCGTTGGATCCAACAGGCGGTTGCCCTCGCCGGCAGGTGCTCCAGGTTGCCCCGTGCGCAAAACCTGTTCTCATGCAAGCTGTTACCGGAGCCGCAGAAGAAAATGTACGACAAGGATGAGCTCCGAAATCGGGAGGAGTTGGAGGAGGAGGAGAGAAAGACGGCACCTGTGCATCAACAGTTCGGGACTATGTTCTGCACAAGAGCATATGACTTTTGGCCTTGGATCGAGTTTTCTGTGGGCAGGCAAGCAAGCGAGCAAGCATCGCCCGTCGCACGACGGACCCACCGACAGACGAACCGACAGTCGGAGCGCTGGAGAGAATGGACTTGACGCTCAAAGCCCCAGCCGTTTCTGTGTCTATGGTAAGTGTTTGAGGAGAGAGTGTTTACTTCATAGACTGCGGCGGCGGCGGTGGCAGCGACGGCGGCAGCAGAAGCCGTAGTGGCGGCGGTGAAGTCCGAAGTACCGCGTTCCGACCCAAGGCTGACGGAATCTTCTGGATGCGTCAGAGCTGGACGATTCCAAGCCGGAAACAAGCCGAGGCAAGGTCACCACCGCAGAAGATCCGCCGAAGATCGCTGGCTTCCACCGCTTAGCGCTGAAGCGGCGACCGAGCGAGCAACTGAGCGCTATAGTCTCAGCAGCGCATTTAGACACATCAGGAGAAGAGAACAGCGACGACGACGACGACTCTTGCTCCAGCTAGAGGAACTTGGGCAAGCAGAAGAGCCGAACACTAGGAAGCGGCACGGGTGCTTCGCGCCGCTCAACAGGTACATCGCGCGCGCGAGAGGAAACCTTCATCCGATACATGCTGAATCCCAATAGACGAAGGAGAACTAAGTACGGGCTGGAGCTGGCAGTTTGCCTTCCTTCCTTCCTGCCTGCCTGCCAGCCAGCCTTTTGGGCGGTCGGTATATCGGACGAACTGTCTGTTCGACTGCCGTGTAGAGGCCCCGGAGTCGGAGACGTCTGCGGCGACGGCAGCAATAACACCAGCGGCCGCCCAAGGACAACGTCGAATCGAATGTGCTGCTTCTGGCGACCATCTTCCCCGTTCATCCCTGATACTATTCCATCCGAAGAGACAAACCGACCGAACACAACCAGAGAGACACGAGCGCGAGTAAGAACTCGTCGCTCGTCGACCACTCAGTAGGTCCATCAGTCGGTCGGTCGGTCGGTCGAGCGGCCAGCCCGCCAGTAATTCAGTGATTCAATTGACGTCTTCTGAAAGCATCCGGAAATCTCGCCACCCTCTAATTACTTCTTCCGGTTCGAGTCCGGAACTCGAGCCCGATCGGTCTTCATCGATAACAAATGTTCAAGTCAATTCACGGGTACACCGTCTCGATGGAATATAATTTTTTTTCGACAAACTCCGTGTCACCGCTCGACGCCGCCGTGATTTCTTCGAGAGAGTACGGAAACGGGTCCTGTTTACGATTCCTGACGTTCGTTTGAGTCGGCTTGAGCGTGGAAAATACGTCGAGCGATACCCGGATGGTCGGTCGGTCGGACGGACGGACCGATCGATCGGAACTCCGGAAATGTCGACGATTCCCCTGTAACCGCGAAGCATTTCCATCAATGGATCCAAACTCGGATCCGGGTCACTGCCCCGGAGAGCCTGTGTTTTGACCGTGAGAGGAGAATCTCCTTCGACGCTGCGGGCATGGCCGACCGACGGTCCGAGACCCAGATCAGGAGCTCCTCAAGGTTTCAATTGCGTGCACCTAATGTGGTGCAGTTATGGCGACCACGACCGCAGCGGCCTCACTGAACGCTGTGTAGTTCTGGGGCCCCGCGTTCTACCAGCGTCGAGTAGCGGATCGACGCGCGGACAGACAGACGAACGGATCGACCGACCCTAGGTTTGGCGTTGTTGCTTTCTTAAGAATGCGTTGTAGCGAACGAGCGAGCGAGCGAGGGGTACCGCTCGGCGTGCTGGCTGCCCCACACCACGGCGCAGCCTGAAGCAGCTCAGCCCCAGCAGCAGGGGCCCCGTAGCTCCGACCGGAGCTACACGGAATCGCAGCGCGGTCGGTACTGTCGAATGCCCGACCGACCGCCCGCCCGACGGCTTGCCTCCCCGTCAGCCTTTACTGTAGTTCCCTTCGAGTTTTTTTTTTTTCATTTTCTCTTTCGTTTCTCCGCTCCCGGTGTCTACACTCACACACACACGGGCAGAAACCGACCTGGGAGCAATGCGAGCACGGAGGCGTATCTCCGTGTTCGGTCCGACGTTGTGAACTGCTGCTGGCCCAAGAGCCGAATTCACTTGAAACTAGCAGCAACTCCGCGTGTGCTGCTGTGGCTACCTCGAGAAGTATCTCTCGTTCTTTTCACGCATAGCCGCGCGACGTAATCTTCAGAACTAGAACAACTAGTCCATGACCAAGTCAAACCCCCAGCTGGGAGTCACGAGAGTACAACCCTAATGGCGTAGAATCTGAGTACTGCGCGACAGTGCCCTGTCGACGAAGACGGCGACAGGTGCAATCCCAGAACAAGTACCCCATCTGGTCGATGGGGACTTTAAACTTCGGCTCAGGTCCGACGTCGGGACCCAAATCGCAGAACTTTTCACGTACAGTGGCTGGCTAGATGCAAATTCTTCCCTGGCTAGGAAGAGATTTTTTCCCCGCTGGGAACTTTTCCCGGAATTCAACGCGATTCGCGAACTCTCGGGAGGGCCGCCTTATCGAGGTCCTAACCCTGAAGGTCGTTTCCGAGTCGGGAACGAGCTCGATATCTACACGAGGGCTTCCGGACTGTTTGGGGTCTCGGACTTGAGTTCAATGGATCAGATCGGTCGGTTGACCCGCGAGAACACTTCTGGTTTAGAAATACTATTCTGAATTATCCGCTCGCTCATATTCCATGGAGCAGAGCGGCGCCGGAACTCGTGAATTGAGCTTCTAAATATAGTTCCGACTGTTCCGGGCATTGGATCCTTGGCTCGAAGCAAGGTCACTTCCTCCTCGACTTTCCCAATGTCACCTAGCATCGCGTCAGCTTTGCCAACTTCGGCTTCTATGGCCGCTTCTGATGCCGCTGCTTGCCGTGGTTGTGATGGCGATTCCTAACTATCAGCGCATACTTCTCCGGCTGGTAGCGGGAGAACTCGCGAACCGACTCGCCAGACGATGATGTTATTTCTAGGAGGATGGCATTGAAATACACTTGACCATTCTAACGTGATGAACATCCGTCTCTTCCAGAAGGGAACGTCAATCTCTTTCTCTTTTTTACTCGAGTGAGGAAATTCGTGATTAACCATTTCTGAAGCATTCAGCACAAGTACTGCCAAGAGGCATTATCGTTACGTGGCGGAACACGGCATTCGAGGCTGTTTCTCGAATTTCACCAACTTTCCACGTTCTCCACGCAATCGTCTGAAAGTTCGACCAGGTTCGGCTTTCTCATTGTTCGTCTAGGAAAAAAAACGAGCCAGAGCATAATAATGATCCTGATAAATAAGTCAGGGAAACCCAAACTTCTGGCTCTGGAAAATCCGCGGAGTTCTCCGGAAAACTCCCGCATGGCTTCTGCGAAGGGAGAACCGACGGGAAGTCGGAGGAGAATTTGCAGAAAAGTCCACTGGAGACCCGACCGGAAGTTCACGCGCGTTCTGGTCGAACGTGATCTCATGCCGGGTCGAAAAGCTCGCTTTTCAAAGACTTCTAGCAATTAATGACGTGTGTGGGTTAGTTTCTTTTTTTCCCCTTCCATTCTCGTTCAAGTTCAGCTCTGTCGCCACCCAGAAGAAGTCAACCCGTTCAGCGAGCTAAGCGATTCCATATGAGCGAAGCACCTGTTGGTTGACTTGTCGGGCGAGCGGGCGGGCGGTCGGTCGGTCGGACGGTCGATCTGCCGACGTCCTTGCCGGGATCTTGACCCTGGCTTTTTTCTACATTCAACCCTGGCCTAGAGAAATCAACTTCCTTCCTGCCTGCCTTCCAACAGATCCAGAAATAGAAATTCTGTCGAAGCAAACTCGGCCGGCGAGCCAGTCGGTCACTTGACTCGCCGCACAACGAAAGATCCTCACCGCTACCGCTACCTAATAGAAAGGTGGAAATTAGAAAAACCGGAACAGGTGCTCGAATTGGAGATTGAAAGAAGATATGGACGCTCGTTGTTAAACTGCTCTGATAGAGAATTATCCGAATTGGCTAAGAAGGGAACCACCATCACAGCTTTCAGAAGTGACGTCACAACGAAGAGAAAGTGATTTCCGCGGTGCATGACTGAACGCTGATGCCAAGCGCCCGAGAGATGTTGATGGTCGTGTTTTCGTTGCTGGGAGATACAGAAATGAATTTCGAAATAATTCCCCCGCCGTGAACTTGAGGTTCCGAATCACGAACCAGCAAGTCTTCGGACTTCCGATGGATGGGTGGCAGAATCGATCGATCGATGTTGTCGTCCCTGGAATCTGTTCTTCGGCTTCGCTCACGACCCTTTCCACGGAATTCAATCGACTCTGACTGAAACCTTCGCCGCGAACTACGCCCAGGGCATATACGTCGAGTAGACTGACTTATTGTTAGTCAAACACCGAAGTCATCGTGGCTCGGAGGGGCAAAGGGCTGATCTCTGCGCGAATTGAAGGTTCCACACGCTCAGAGATCATCTTGACACCCGGAGTCATGATCCGTTCAATCCAGAAACGCTCGAGGACGGAGCGTCGGCGCTCTCGATACCGATTCCGTACGGACAGCATCAGTCGGACCCTGTACGTTCTAGCTTGAATGACCGCTTCGATGTGGGAGCCTAAAGAGACTCGACACGGACGCTTCCGGTTTCTCTCGCGACTTGGGATTCGATCCTCGATCATGAATTCCTCTGTACGGGATTCTTCGACGTAGTTCGCATCGTACGTGTCCATCACGGTCTCCTTCTTCTCGAGATTGTTTGTCGGCTGACGCATACGCAGACTGGCTCAACAGCACGTCACGCCGAATAATTTCGATTTGCAAAATTAAATTGGAAAATTCTCTGGATAAAATCCCCTAACTCGAAGATATTCAGGGATTTCGTCCTTGAAGACTTCCGTCTCCGACACTCTGAATGACGATTCTGACACGAGCTCCAAACGATGGACGGTACGCTGGTTGGTGGTCACGTGGCACGCCGAATAATTGTGCATCGATGCCAATCTCTGCTCTCGACAAAGCAGTCCTTAAAAAATCGCTCGTCAGGACAGAATGCAACAAAAGACGAACGCGAGTCGCACGCAAAGCCTACCCAAGGCCTCAACTAGATCCTCCTTGAAGCCCAAGTGGGGGCGACCCGATTCGGCTTCGCATTCTTCACCAGGCCAACAAAACCACCTGTTGGGTCGAGAGGCCCATACATAACGTTGCTGCTAGTGCCGCGAGAGCACCGCCGCCACAACCACTGCCTCTCCCTCGCACCGACTACAAATCTAATAACGATGCGGCCGACCCACGTCCTGGTTCTCCTGACGTTCCGGGTTTCAAGATCTGATCGTCAGGGGGGGGGGATCTCGTTCGAAGCAAATCCCAGCGCTCCCGGAACACTCGAGCAGACACGGAGCTCGAGCTCCATCAGAAAATCTCACGCTGAATAACGCGAGCCCGTGAACTCTGCGTTCGGCGGAGACGAACCGCATAAACAACTCAATCGATGGCGAGCGGCATCCAAGTCCGCCATGTGATGGCGACGAACTCGGGCGGAAACATCTCATCTGTGTTTTATGTAGAGGTTCGCATGCTGTCGACTCGATGGTGGCATAGTATTAGATGGAAGAGGCGACAGATTCGATGTCGATCAAACTACGAGAGGCTGAGAGAAAAAATGAGCTACCAAAAGACTCGAGCTCTGTCGTGGCTCATTGGATCCAATTGACTCAATTGCTCACAACACTGTGCTCCGCTCGTGATGCTGCTCCTTGCCAACCAACCAGCGAGCGAACCGACCGACCGGCGACCACCGCTCAGCCTGCCAGCCAGCCTGTCGGTCTGTCCGTCTCTCTGCGGGCTCCAGGGCCGTCTCGAGTCCCTGCATGATCGCCGGTCGGCACATTAGAGCGCGGTCGAGCTCTCGAGGCTGTCAATGGGCTCGCCAATTTGTTCTCCGAAGCGTTCCCGTTCTCCGAAATGGAACGCTCCTCGGAGTCGGACCAGATCGTTCACTTGGTCGCTCGGTCGCTCGGATGGCCGCTCGGCCTGTTATCCAGACGTTGCGTAGGAGGAGCGGCTCAACTCGGAGCCGACCTCAACGCCGTTACTTCTTAAAGAGGGGGGCTCAAAACAAACAAGAGCTCGTTGTAAGATACGGACGTCAGATAGATAACGCGCGTCGAAAACGCGGATGGCGCCAGAGTTCATGGGTGAGATGAATAAGGGCCCCCTCACTTCAGACGAGGCTTGTAGAGCGGATTGCTCGCTCGCTCGCTTGCTCGGTCGCTCGTTGGCTCGACAATCTTCAAACGGACCTAAATCTCCCCCCGGCAGAGCGTCGTGTCGTCTTCAGAGGGTCCGAAGTGCCCACTTCCTTGTCTGCGGGTCGCTTGGCCTGCTTCTGGGTCCGCTCACAGCGGACGGCTCGGATGCCCGCGGACTTTCGACGAACTCTGCCGTAGGTCTGTTGAGCAACTTTTTGAAGCCATTTGCCGGCCGGCCTGCCGACTTTAGCTTGTCGTTGTTGCTCGGCGGGCGTTGTTCCAGATTCCGCCGCCGCCGCCGTCGGTGAAAACGGCGCTTGTTGTTCAGCTGCAGAAACAAGCGAGCAGCAGCTCGAGCGCTCTAGAGAGCTAAAGCACACGGGCCTTCGACGCTCGGTGGCCTTTTTTTTCCGCTCGACTTCTTTTCCGTCGGTCCACCACCGAGCTCAATCTACAGGGGAGTTCCTCGACGCGTCCGATTGGGACCTTAGGCGCTCGATCGGAGATCCGGGAATTTCCTCATCGATCGATGAATTCGTGAATTTGCGTCGACCCGAATCGATCCGTTCACGGATTCCCGGGTCGGAACGTTCACTGTCGGTGACGTCTCGACGAATCTCGAAGCTCCAAGGCTCTCGATCTCTAGACGCCAGCGGCCAAAAGACGCCTCGACGCTAGCGGCCAACAGTCGGCCGGGCTGGCGTCGAGGCCCCGCTCTCTTGAAACAAGTGGTTCCAAGCTCTTCCGTTGTTGATGCTGTTGCCAACAAACCTACCAACGAACACACACGGGCGGCTAAACGAACGAACGAACGAGCGAGCGAGCGGGAGAGTGATTGAGGCAGGCAACCTGTTGTTCGAGCGACCGCGACGACCACTACAACAACAACGACGACTACGACGACGACTTTATATGCGAGTGCGACGGCGAAGCCCAGCAGCAGGCCGGCAGCGAACGGACCGAAAACGTCCCTCTATGATCTCCGCGCGCCAGCCGTCGATCGGCCGGCGTCGTATCCGCTTTGGAGACCGCGGCTCTGTCGCCAGGAAGCCAGCAAGGCTCGGAGGAACTATTCGGAAAAGCCTCGGGAAACGGGCCCTGTGTGATTTCTAGCTCGATCTAATCCAAACCGGAACACTGTCCGCTGATAAACAGTCGGCAGGTTTTCTGAGAAAACGTTTGGAAAATAGTTTTCCACTGATCGATCGTCTGTTGTTCGAGTCCCAAACTTTGGAGTTCCACCACCGGAGGTCCAAAGCTTCGAATGCACTTTGCTCACGCCGTGACGGACATCGACAGACGTACGGACTCCGAGAATCGGATGATTTGAGCGGTCTCCTCTGGTCTCATGGACGCCGTGGAGGAAACCTGGGTCTCGACAAAGAACCCCAGCGTCTCACTAACAAGTGGGTGAACGCGAGGAGGTCGAGCGAGCGCTCAAGAGGATAAGCACAACAGAGACGGCGAACGTACCGTTCGGCACATCCGCTGGAGAGTGTCTTTGATTGTCGTCAAAATATGCGGAAAATCCACGTTTATGTATTCGTTTCGAACGCCGTCTCCGCGGGTTTTTTTCTCGGACCTGAAGCGTAAACAGAGACCAAGCGGACCAGAGTCGGTTAGTCACTGGCTTCAGTCCGTGGGCAAACGTGCCGCCGAGGCGAAAGACCATCGCCGAGGAAGGAAGCGAGCGAGCAGTGGTTTGGAGCCAGCTCATGACGGGCTCGGATTCGCGCGTAGCTCCTTTACGTCAGCTCCAAGGCGGATGACTCCCGTCAACGACGGCTGCGGCCGTCGTTCGCCCTCCGGACCGTCCGCTCCCTAATCCAACACTCGACGCTGGCTCAGGCGCGACGTATACGGAAAATCTCCTCCGTGGATCTCGAAAAATGGACCGAATGTCGTCGAGGAGTTCCATTGGAGCCAGTCCCGCAGCACGAAGACAGGAGGCCGAATGGATGTCGCTGCGAGCTTCGAGAGCGCAATCAACGCACCACGAGCCCCGATGCGAGACGCGTAACGCCTAATCAAGATTCGTGGAAAGCGGCGATAATAATATCCCGATGGGGAGTTACTGCGATCTAAACTCGAGGAACCTTCCGAGGAAACGATGGCTAATGTTGTCGCGATCGAATTTGTACGGAATACCGCCGAGAACCGGATTGATTGATCGATCGATTGAATAATGATCGAGGGAGTCGAGTCACATGGGGAATGGGAGGCGGGAAACTGGGGGACTGGAGCTGAGTGAGTTCCGGGCCCGGAAGCGAAATGCATATCTCGCGATGCATTATTCGTTCTGCTTCCTGGTCGTCGACACCTCCAATCTCCCGATAAGACTTCCCGGGCGTCATCGGAATTAATCATCGGTCATCGTCGATTCGATTGATGATGATTGATGAATGACCGTATCTAAACCAGACGCTATGTCATCTGACAGTTCGATGAACGGCCTTGTGTTCTCTCGATAGCCACTGTTGTGCGCGCTTTGGTTGGTCCGAGAAAAAGTCTTTACGAGCAGCTGCCCGCCCTCTGTCCATAGACGAACGAATCATCTGAAGTTGACCGCGAAAATTCCGCCGGAAGATCGGAATAATCAACAGTCAAGGACTTCCTCGTGCTCGCTCCGTTGTGACGAGAGAAAAAAAGAAGAAGAACCGAGAAGTAATGTTCTCTGACGGAAACCATCTTCATGTCGATGTTTCTGATGCTCTTCTGGAACAAGTTCAGGGTCTGAAACGTCGGTGGCGGCGGCTGTGCCGTCAACGACGACTGCGGGAGCATAGCTGGCGGTAGCAAGGTTGCAATGCGAACCGCAGCGCAGAATAATGGACCGTGCGACGGTGAACCTACGGAGCGTCGAATTGAGCCTCGGTTGCCGTCCGCTTGAGCTTGGCTCGCAGACAAAGTCCGCGATACGCCTCCAAGAGGCGGCCTATCTCTCTCGAACACAGACGAGCGAGCGAACGAACGAAAGAACAACCCGGCGACGTCGACGACGACGGCGGCGGTAGCAGCAATGGTAGTGGCGGCGGTGGACGAGCGGAGAGTCACACCGCAATGAACGAATGTCAATCCAGCCAGAGTCCATTTCACTTAAACGGAACACTCACAAACTGCCGGGCGACAGGCAAACAGCCGCTATCGTTAACAACTCGACAACGAGAACAAAAAGGAAATCTTAGGGGTAGCGACGTGCCGGGGCCGACCGACTAGGTACTGTTATGAGGACGCCAACGGAGCACCAGGTGCGGCACCTGCCCCACTGCAACATCTGGATCGCGATTACACTTTCACTTACGTAATTTACGTCTTGTTGACAGTTGTGTATCAAACGCGATGCGTACAATCCAGCGTACGGGAAAGCTCCCGTAGTCGCATAAAAAGTCGCGTGGAGAAAACCTTTCAATGGAACATCGGGACGGACGGCTCGCAGCAGGCTCCTCCCCCATCGTTGAATTTGCAGACTCGGATCAAACTCGTTCGTCTCCGACTTTTCGGGTCGGACACAAACGGAAGACTCGAGGCATGATCAATATCAGGCGTTCGGGAGGCAATCGAGAGATTGGACAAGAGAGAATTTTGAGCCCGTCGGAATTCTTGCACCGCCCCAACTACGGGATGAATCAGCTGAGCTAGTCGATTCCACGGAGGAAATCACCGACGGAAAAGGGCGACTCGGGATCGCGAGATCGATTCCGACGCGGGAATCGGAGCCGCTCGGCGGGACTTGATCGCCTAATAAGTTCATCCGCGAGCGCTTGAGACGATGTCTATAGGTTCCAAGGACACCCCATTGTGGTGTTTGTACCGCGATGTCGCTAGAGAGAGATTTGGACGAGCCGTCCGTTCCTTCGCTCGTTCGACGCTCGCTCGGCTTGTTGGCAACCTGTTTTGGAGGAATGGCCTTGGTTCTCCGACCGAAAAAAATAACAACTTCATCGAGCCGCTCGGAAGTTTCCAACGGTACATCGTGTCGAGAACTGACCAAAGTACGGAGCTCCTCTCAGTTCTGTTCACTTGACAATTCTCCCAACTGAGGATTCGAGCCCGGAGCCGGAACTCCGAGAGTTCAAACCCACCAGAGACTCAATCGGTATATCAGTAATCAAATAATCCGGAGGATCCGGTGAATTTCGCCCGCAACCCGGATTCGAATTCCTTCTCGAATAGAACCCTGGCTCAAGGGTCCAGGCCCCGAGCCCGAAATCCGAATCCGCCCGGGAGAGCTTCGAAGCCCAAAGTCGGAGCGGTACTCGATTCGTGGCCTTTCACGCTCGACTCAACAAAAGGCTCCCCGGAATGCTCTTCCCTCAACAGAGTTCCACAGAGCTAATGAATCACTCTGAAACAGGAAAAAAACAAGAGGAAAACGAAGTTCGGACTCACCATCTTCATGATCCGTGTTCGGATAGTCTTCGGACCCCGGTAGACTTTCCCTGTCGTGGTCGATCTTCATCGGGGGATTCGGATGATTGCTGAGCGGGATGTTGCAGGGCTTGAAGGGCTGTCCCGAGAGCACCGAGGACAGGGCTTCATGGTATGTGGCGATCTTCTTCGATCTTTTACCGTACTTGTACTCTTTCCTGAGCCGCTTCATTTTCTCCTTGACCTGGAGCGCGGTTCTCATGTAGCCGAGCGTCCTCATTTGCGCGGCCATGCTCTCGTAGACCTTGTTGTTTCTCGAAGTTCCGTCGAGCATATCGCGGTCGGCGGCCCAAATCTTGATGAGCTCGTAAGTTTCCTGATCGGACCACGTAAGCCCTGCCATCTTGAAGGCCGGAGGCATCTGAGTTGGGAGATCTATGTGCGCGGTCGACGAATTCGGTGGAGACGGAATCGGAATCAGCGAAGCTCCGCCGGCGGCCGCTATCTCCAACTGCATCACGGCTGGATGTGTTGCCTTAGCTGCAACCAAAATCAACCGAAAATCGTACAACCGAACACCGACCGATTAGAGTCACCGGGGCTAGAGAGCGAGGGACCGTGGTCGAGAAGACGAACGAACAAACGAACGAACGCACGAGCTACGGCTCCACGAGCTTGACTCTTAAGAGTTCAATTCAGAGCTCCCTGGGAGTGTTTCGAAGCGACCCGACCGGAGTCGCTCGACGAAGAATCACGCACTGCCTTGGGGCTGGGCACTTGGAGTTCGAAACTACGCAATGACGGCGAGAACGGCCGCCGCTAGACGATAGGAGACCAACAGTCAACAGGTTGCTGCTGCTCAGGCAGCCGGCAGCGACGACAGGGTTGCCTTAGCGTCGAAGGTGCGCGCGCGCGACTCGGGTCGCGAATGGACGTCGTCTGTGGAGCCGTAGCCTGTAGTGTCGGTGCGCGGCCGGAGGCGAACACGCGGGAAAGGGCTCGACGCTGGCGCTGGCAATGCCACTCCGACCGCCGGCCGTCAAACGCCAACACCACCACCACCACTGCCGCTGAAGCGGCCGCCGTCGTCGACGTCGCCGCTGTTGTCGTCGTCGTAGCGTTCAGTTCGAACCGCTGCCTGTTGTCGAACTGACTGCTGCTCGCCGACACCACTCTCGCTCACTCGATACTCTAGCCGCTTGTCTACGAACTTACTCTGCTGCCGCGACATCTATGTAGATGTTGAGCACTTACTCGAATTTTTCTGTTGATCTTCCGATTCGATCGCGAACAGCGCCGCCGTCGCTGGATTCCACGTCGGGGTTCTTTTCCGTACGGGCCGCTGCCGCTGCTCGAGAGCGAACTCCTCTCTTCAAGAGATGAGTTGTTACCACTTGTCGAAGAAGAGACCGAGTCGCGGACGATCGCCGAGGCGATCGATGGAAGGATCCGCGAGGAGATAAACTCCGGCTCGGGGATTCCGCTCGGTAATCGAATGCCGAGTCCAGGGTCCACGGAACCCGCCGAGAATTTCAAAACTCACCGGAAGGAGAAACCTCGCGGAACGCAAGTCTGCCAATTAGCGGGCGCTCTCAAGCGAGAAGAGAAACGGGATTCGCGCCAAGATTCGGTTTACAGAAACCAGGAGTTGACATCGATGTCTCGGGTGAACGAGGAGAATCACTCCGGTCGGCCGAGACCTCTGGTTGGTATGCTCTACTCTGGACTCGGTGGCTCTTTGCGCGTAAGGTGGTTCAGCCGCAGTCTATGTCAGGCTCTTTCCACTAGGGGGTGCTCTCACACCAGCAGCAGCGGCGGCGGTGGTGGCGGCGGCTCTAGCAGCAGCAGCAGTCTAAGCAGCAGTTATAACACGAGGGCGGAGCTCCAGACATGTGACCTCACTTCTCCATGAGTCACGATAATACCCGCTCGCACTCTAGGCACACAGCTCCAGAACAGGGAGTGACATCGAGCCCGTCCGACCGACGGACAGACGGACAGACAGACCGACATGCATACATGCTCGCCTCTCTGGGGATAAGTCTCGAGGCTCAGAGGGACACGTTTTGCGAATGTTCTCAGCAGCACGTCGCTCGGAAAGATTCGAATCTCTCAAGGAGCCCTCTGTTCTGAGGTGCGGTACGATGGGAAAATACGTAAAATACGTATGTATATGTGGATACTGATCTTTTAGCAAGCCAGGACTCAGTCGATTGGAGAGATTTCAAAGAGAACGGGAGTGGGTTTCTGACTTGGCTCGGCAAACGGTCTAGCCAGCGAGGCGAGCGTTGACGGAATTTCCGGGGAAAACTTATCATGAAAGGAAATATCCGGAAATGCACTCAAACTTCTGTATTTTGCAAGAAATTCGTCGTTTCGCGGGGATTGTCATGAGACCGTCACGTATCATAAATATGGTCCGGAATACACGGCAAGATGCCGGCCTTGCGTCGTCCTGGATAATTTCGAAGGATTGGTGGGGATGGACTGGCATGCGATCGACCGCAATGTCTTTGGCGGGAATTTCGGAGCCGGTTTCCAACCTCGTGGGGCTGCAGCCACAGCGCTTATCCTCGGCGTGCCGTAATCTCCCCCAAACAAAGCCGTGACTCATGGAATACGGAAGAGCTCTACGTGGAAAAAAGGTGGGCTCGAATACCGGAATCCGTCCGAGCGAGAAACTAGCTGGGAGGGACGCTCGAATATAGATGGAGATATAGAGAACTTGAGGTTAAACTCAAGTTCTTCAATATCGAAAGCCTCCCAAAGCTGCCGGGCTGATATGGCTGATGATCACTCTGTAGATAGAGAATCGAGAAGCGATGATCAATTATTATCACAGCTTTGATGTGTTCCCGTCAGATTCACGCGATTTATCCCCTTCTCCTTTGATATCCTGACGGGGAAGCAATCGTGGAACGAAAGACAGGAGCTTGAGATCTTGAATCAATGCGAAATCGACGTCCAGATTAGCGCTCGGGGGACAAGAGAGCGTTCGGGAGTATTTTTCCGTAGAATAGATTTGAATTCGGGAAGACAAGGATTAGCGCCCGAGAAACGGGAACACTGTCGATATCAACGATGGCCAAGCATCAACATACTCGTCATTGCGAACAACGACTGAATCATCATCATACGCGATGACGCTCTGCGGCTGGGTTTTTGACCGAGAGTTGTTTAGAATCTCGAGCGGAGGTGTGAGTAACGACGACAACGGCCGTTCGCGCCGGCGGCCACTTATAGGGGCTAAACAAATGGCGTTCGAAAGTAGACAACGACCGGTTATCCGAACCCCAATCAAAGTTCGCTACTTAGGGCTGTTGACGATATCCTCATCATCATCATCATCTCATGATCACAACATTGTAATCTCTAAGCGGAATACTGCTCCGGATAGTGCAGTCACTCCTCGAATGAGGAAGACGATGTTCAGTGCGGACTTCAAGGTCCCGATTCCCGGCTACCGGCCACGTGGATCACAATACCACATCGGCCACAGGTATCCACCGAGTTTCTATTTCTCGGAAATTGTGGGAAACCACGTCGACCAGCTATACTGGGTTCCTCTCAAGAGCAGGAGTCAGTATTCCTGGAACCTTTTCCTCCTTTCGCCTGTGGCTCGATCCCCGGATGGATTTCGAGGCTGGACTCGGAATCGCGGAAAGATAATGGAGATGGGTGAGAAAATCGTCCAGCTCAATGTGCGGAACGTACGCGCAATCTGGTCCGAGTTGGACGTGGCTAATCTCGTGCGTGTTCGCGACCACGCTCGCGTGCGGGGATTCTCGATGTCTGCGAGATGAAGCGCAGACTAGCGCTCCCGCCGAATAATCCCTGACGTTTGCCGGTCTTTTCGAGACCGACTTTGTCTCTACGCGAAGCAGTGAGCCCAACCACTGTTGTTCAACAGCACTGATCTCCACGTCAGCCGCCTGGTTCCAACGCCGCGAGACGAGCCGCTCGTTTCGCTCGAAACCCGCGGAGAATTCCTACAATATTTACAAACGGCTAGTTAGATGGGATAGGACCGACTCCCAGTGCTCTCAAAGACGGCGGCGAACACGCCGCTCGCGGCTCCGCAGAAACCAACGCTCGAATTGCCGCCAATGTATCCACATGCCGAGTGGAAACTCGATCGAAAACCATGGAACATTTCCCCGGAAGAGGCGGCTCGCGGTTGACGACCCGTCCCGGACACCAACGAATCCGGGGCAACGGTGACCGACTCGTACGGAACGGGGAATGTCGTCGATCTCGGCGAATTCGTGAAATTCCGGAAATTCACGAATTAGCTCGACGGTCGGCCCATAGTCCAGACACCGAAATCGAAGGAGGGTTCATCTCTCTCTGGTCCCCGCCGGCATGTTCCCGACATTCGAGAGTTCGTCATTGGAACAAGCACTAAACCTTTTTATCTCATTTCGGGACTCTCGCCCGCGATGTCGCGGATTTCGATTTTTTATCGTCCTGAAACGATCGGCTCGTCGCTCACCACGTGAGGAGGTTTTCGCTACAGAACTCCCTACAGAAACATAAATAGAGCTGACTGAGAGCTGTTGCTCTGAACAAGCACGGATTTCGGTGACGTTTCAACAAGGAAGTCTATTCCAAAAAGCAATTGTGCCAACTCTGACTACTGGCGTGACACCGCGGACCGAAAGCTGGTCGAGAGTCGAGCGACGACGGCAGCGGCGCGGCGGCAGCCGTCGACTCGTTACGAGGCGGCTGGCCCCTTGGAGCACCGCCACAACCACCAGTTAGAGTCGAGCACGTGAGTTCGGCGACCGTGAGCTCAGTGTTCCACGCTGTCAATTCGCCCGGAAAAATTACGCCTTTGCGTAAGGGGGAGGATGCCGATCCGAAACGTATGTCCTGGGAGGGGACGGAGCGAACTCTCAAAATTTTCAGTTTCCGAACCCCACCCCGAGAATCAAGGCATTTCATGACGAAGACACCGTGAAATGATGCTGCGTCAAATAGGAATCGACGCGGTAAATCGCGACGACGATATTATCGATTACGGGGAGACTCATCGGATACTCAGAACGGTTTATCCTAATTTGACTGCTCTGAATTTTCTCCTGAACGATCCGATCGAAGATCGCTCCAGTTCTAAAAATTCAAGGCTGAGCCGGAGACCACAGAATCCCCCCATGAGTAGGAGCGCGAAGATGAGCCCTAGCCTGAGAGCGAAATCGAACAGTCAGTCCGCCGGGCGGCTAACTATCCATCGTTAAAGTTCGGGGGTCCCACTGGGAGCAAGATCTGGTCCAGTTGAGTGAAAAAAATTCCCACGTCTGTAGACTTATTGGATTGCATCGCTTCCAAACCCCCGAAGTCAAGCTCGGGGGCTCCACGTTCGCGCTGCCGGACTCCTGATAGTTTGTGAGAGTCTCCCGTTGTTCTGTGGAGCACCCGATCGGGTCGCTCGGGTGAGGAAAACCTTGAGGCCGCTTTCCTCCAAGTTGGCATTCTGCTCAAAGGTTATCGCGGCGTGACATCGATCCACCGTGAATGGCATGACCGTCGCTGTCAACATGGCTCCGTAAAGTCAACATCGAGCTTCTTCGATTTCGGCGCATCTCGACCGAGGACACAGTACTCGAGAGTCATATGGAAATTCCGCGCATGGCAGTCGTTGCCAAGAAGGGTTACGGATTGCGTTCAGTCCACTCGACGGAGACGGTCAACGAAAATACTCATTCGACACGTGGCTCGGAGGTCGGAGCTCGGAGGCCAAGCGCAGAACCTTTTTCATGCGCACCCCCGCCTGAGGCGCCCCCTTGAGACTCGGAGCGGGTGACACGCTCCCAGTGTACTTCACAAGATAGAATCTCTATTCTCATGCAAACTCGGACAGAAGGAGGAGTCCGTCCAAGTGTCCACTCAACATGCCGTCGCGGGATTCGAGACATTGTTTTTCTATAGCTCCTGATCGCTACAAGATCCTGGGCATGTGACAGCTCGTGGGAAATCAATTGCGGTCGAAGTTGGACGAGTGTCATCTCGAAAGGAGCGAACGCAGATTCGGCCGATTCACATGAAAAGCCACGACAAGCATTGCATGTATGAAGAACCTCCATATTAAAACAGCTGAACGCGGCCGCAGCGAGTGCTCATCCACTGGGACCCATCGATTTTTGAGATTCTCGCGAATCACATTTGAAGCCCGTCGGAAAAATCGATCAGTAATAATAATGTTTATGAGCTGATCGAATTAAGGAAATGATTGTGAGACCCCCGCTCAGAGATGAATTTTCCGATACAGACGATATCGATGGAATCTATCCCCGAAAATGAGAGATATTGAATGCATTTAGGACCAGGGTTGCGGAGTCGACCGGGTCGTTGCAGCATAAATTCTCCTCAGATTCCGAAGTGAAAGGCAAACGATCGATGAAGAAAGAAACCTCTCATGATACTGAGCTCGAGAATCGAATCATCGAAGAGAAGCTCCTGTTGTCATGTCCATGTGGCTCAATTCATTCGCATAGGAATGGGATGCCAACGGAGCTTGCGCCGACATGCGGAATGGAACGGTGGCGGTGTCTCGACAACACGCGGCGTAGCGTTCTCTACTCCGGATTGGGTCGGAATGAGGTTCTCGAACGACGAAAACTTTACGTTTCCCCCTAATGGCATTATCCTAGAGCCGCTTCTCCACCTAATTGAGAGCACATGGCGATCGGACGAGGTTTCGCAACTAAAATACCTTTCGTTGGAGGACACATCATGAGCGGTGAACCGGAGCTGAGACTCTAGAACGTGGTCCAGCTTGAACGTCTGCACGTTGTCGCTTCAGAGCACATAACACACAACTGGCGGGCCATGTGCGCGGTCGGATTCTTCCCTCCTGCTTTGGCGGCTCTCTATCGAATTTCTGGGCTTGTCCACACAAATTTCACCTCTCGCGAGATCGAGGCTCATCAATGAACTCTGATGGAAAAACTCTTTGGAAAGCGAGCGCTTCCTGCGCCTGTGTAGATACTTTCGGTCTCGTTCGCAAGATGAGACTCGAATTCAACTTCTAGACGGACTTCGCAAATAATGGAGCAAACAAGATTTGTCTGAAGCAACCTCTCTACATGAAGAATCCACTTAAGTCCAACGTATACATATAACCGAGTTTTCTGAACCTTGAGAATATTCTCCGTCAGACAACCATCAATTTCGAACTCTCGACTCATTAAAGATTGAATGTTCCAGACGGGAACTCCATTTTTTTTGCTTCACTGGATCGTACGCGATCGTGAAGGACTCTGTTGTTGCCAGGAGTCCGTATTGCCTCAGGGGTCAGAAGGGAAATGGAGGGGAGGGGGGACTAAGTGCTTATGAACTCCGAAGAATCGCTTGATCGGTTCTGGCAGTTCTCCTCGCCCGGAAATCATCACAGGGCAAGGAAGCGGTGGCTGTGTCAAATGAGGGAATCTGAGTAGGACAAGCCTATGGGGTATCCAATGCTAAGTGGCTCGGCTATAGTAGAACCAATAGGGACCTCCGGATTTAACAGACCGACTCCCAGGCCCGGTCCGATCTGCTCCCATCTGATCCCACGCTGATCAGATCGGTCCTTATGACGGACGTATCATTGAGAGTAGGAATTTCGGGAGCGATATCCCATAGGACGATTTGCGGGGTTTCTCGCCCTTTTACGCGTCATGAGGGTGGCTGCGGTGGTGTCCCCTATGATTTTCACCTTCCATTGCGAATCAAATTCCCATCTTCGGATAGAACGGACTCCGGATACAACCGACCGTGTCGGTCGGTATCTTCAATTCCCTTTCAGCGAGGCTCTACTGTATCGAGGCGAGCGGAATCATTTCGACTTTCTGAGTCTCGACATCCTCCACGTGGATAAAGATAGAAAATTTTCTTTGCAGATATAACGTCGTTTTCATGATCGTGACGTACTTCATACCGATGTTTACCATGGCGATAGCGTACTCGATCATGGGTCATGTACTTTGGAGAAGCAAAGGAATCGGTGAACAGACTGAGCGTCAGAAAGAAGCCATACGCTCTAAACAAAGAGTAAGTTTTCCCCCACTCGGGCTCATCTGTAGGGAACTTGGTCTAACTAAGAACTTCGAGATGCGTTTCGATCGGCTGCCGGGTCAGGGACGAGGAGCGGACTTATAATCCGCTCTACCAATCTCTGCGGATCTGATACATGGAACTTAATCTCGGGAAATCCCTGCCGAACTCCGAGTTGTAGCTTATCGAAAGAAACTTGGAATAATGATTATCAAATCATGCTCAGACTTCGGGGGTCGAAGCTTCTGATCAGATATCCAATCTACCGCACTCCGATTGGGATATGGGAAAAATTCAGCAGTGAAAAGTCCCAACTGAACGTTTCTCGCGATTCCCCGTCGTGTCGACCTCTGTACCAAGTTTACCAAACCTTGAAATGAAAATGAAGGGTCTGACGGAAACTAAACGCCGAGCATCAGCGTCGAGAGTAGCGCTGCCAAGGGGCGTGATGTTCGGCGAGGAAACTCTCCGAAGGCAGCGTTCCGGGCTCTAGCGGAATCCGAACCTCTTGGTCCGGCATCACGAATCGACCATGGATCGAGCGTGAATAAGTCGAATTACTAATTGCTCCGCGAAATGTCCATAAATGACCAAAAAAAATTTACTGTGGAAAACCCGACCATGGACCCGGGCTTGCTCGGGATTTTTATTCCGATCGCAAGAGTTTCAAATCTCATTCAGTAATCCGATTCATAGAGCTGGTCTATGATAAGTTCCGAACTCGAGGCAGTCTCTCGAAGGTCCGATTCACTCTGGCGTGGTGGTCCAGCGTAGAGTCCCGATCCGCCGATTCTCGGAAACCGAAATTCTTGTCTAACCACGTTCCGATGACTAAATCGACTTTTTCCGAATGGCCCGCTCAGCGACGTCATGACTCTAGGCGGTGACGCGAGATCGAGAATCTGGGGAGCTCACACTATACGAGCGGAAACAGGAAGAAATAAGGAAGGTCTCCGGGATTCCGGTCCAGCATCTCTGCTCTCTCATGGTCTTCTCCAGTATCGAGGATAATTTCAGAAAATGAGCTTCGCTCCGAAAGGAGGCACCAATGCGGACCGCGAGAATTTTCGTTCAGTAGAGCACTGACTGATCGCAACAGTCCATATGTATTAATCGGTCCTGATCGAATCAGACTTGTCAGAATCGAATGTCGGAACTTCGCTGGCAAATTCAAGCGGGCTCAGGGCTCAGGACATGCGAGTTCTGAAGTGTCCATGCGAAGGAACTGGACGAATTTCTTGTTTCTCGATTCGATGATCGGAACCCGTCCCGCAAGATGACGCGCGAGCTCTCCGGAAATTGCGCGATTACTGCTTAGCGTGATGCTGTCGAACGAATTCCGCCTCCGAAACCGAAGGTGAGGCTCACGAGACTAAAAGCGCCTGCTCGACTTGGAACTTGGGTGCAATCTCTAGTCCTGTGGGCTTGAGTCGCTGAATGACTGACTGAGAATACTTCTGATGGACTCCCCAGTGCTCTCTCGGATGAATGCAGACTTTCCGTCTATTGAAACTCCCGTGGGTGTTTGAATGCTTCTCGGCCTCCGAGGCTAAACTACGATGTTCCAACAGAGTTCCCTCGAGTTTTACGCCGTTCACCTCTCCAGCAGAGGCGTTTGAGTCGCAGAAGCGGGAACGCCGACTCTCTCCTCGCCGTCCGCATGAGCCTCTCTCTCCCAGGCGTATTTCAAATGTTCTCAAGGAACCTGAGGGTCATCAGGTCACCCGCGGCCGCCGCTACCCTAGAAATTGATTTACGTATCGGATGCTGGGATAAAAAAAAAAGTATGCGGACAGAAGATTTGAACTTCTCTCTGAATAGAATTTCTGTCTGAAATCTGACAGACAGCAGGAACAGCTGTTTATTCTGCGCCGATCAATGTTTCTCTCGGTGCCACAATTTCCTCCCGTTCTTCTGGATTTCTCTTTGAATGAATCATCCGATCATTTGTACACTCGGGTGTAGGAAGAGAAGCATCAGAAGCAGAGCCACGTAGAATTTGAATAATACGACTTGATGCTCATGAATTCGAGGTCCTAAACTTGGATGTTCATGCGATGTTCACAGTGCCGATGTTTACAGCACCAAAAGACCGAGTCGGCTCGAATAAAGACAATTAAATTTTTCCCCTTGCAGGTGGTTCGGATGCTTGTGGTGGTCGTTCTGATTTTCGCTGTGTGTTGGCTCCCATATCACCTATACTTCATCTTCACGTGCCTAGATCCGGCGGTTACATATTCGTCATGGGCTCAGCCGTTGTACCTCATAATCTATTGGCTAGCGATGTCCAATTGCATGTACAATCCTTTCATCTACTATTGGATGAATTCCAGGTGGGTTTCCTCTCGCTTACTTCTCACCGAGCGAGGGCGGGGCTCTCGGCTCGTTTACATGATGTCATCATCCCTCCAGACAAGCTGCATATTCGGACACGGCTTCCGCAAAGCGCGAAAAATGATAAACGTTGCCCATGGCTGAGCTCGAGATCGAATCGAGACGGTACTAGTGTCGTGGAATTCCCGTCTGGGAGATCAGCCTGCCCGCGCATATCTCCCCGAATCCAATACCTTTATGCGATATAATTTCCGGAATGCGGAAGACTCGGAGTGGGTGAAAAATCCCATGTCACCGGATTGTATTCGAGATATGTCGCTCGGACGATTCCTACGGGCTCGCGAATTCCCTCATTGTTTGAGGCGAGCGTAACGTCTCCTCCGAACACGCGGCACTGCAGGAGAAACGCAGACGCCGCTGGCGGCTCATCGGACTCGGGGTGTGGCGATCGAGACGCAGAGCCTAATGGAAACTCCTATACCCGCATCCACTCGGTACTATTCGTTTCCGATGGCACGAACCCGATGAGTGACTACCCCGCATCGGCACCAATCAGCAGCGGGTTCATCCTGCTCGAGAGCTGCTCATCGCGTCGGGGAGACCAGTGTAATACTCGCGGGCAGCGGATTGGTCTTCGTTAGATTGCTCTCAGAACTCAGAGATGAATCGCTGACTTCGAGGATATATGGTGCGCCGCTCCGAGAGAGATTGATTGAGTTTTTTCCATTGGGAGGAACCGCTTGGACGACCTGCCTATTCCTCAAATCTTTGTTGGATACAGGGGTTTCGGATCCCATTCGCCGCTTGTCATTTCTCGCCTCGAAATGCTGGGAATCTAGAAAGGCACATCTCGAACGAGGGCTGGATGAGATGGCTCACTGCTCTCCGAACCTCTGTCCGATTATGCGATCGAGTCCCCGCTAATCCACGAGATAAACGTCGGATTACACTCTTTCCCTCTGCGTATTCCATTCCAATATCTCATTCGATCGTCAGCATGCTTCAGAGTGACGAAAACGAGACTGAAACCGCAGGATTCTGCTGAGGGCGGAGAGATCTTGTGCCATGTGCGAAATTCCCACACCGAGATCATAACCGACGGAGGTCCTCATCCTTTCGTTTTAGGGAGAAACCCCCGCGAACTCTACTCCGAAATTTCGGCTCGAGCTCCGAGTTTTTCCCCTCATTCATCGCGTTTGTCATCGGTCGGTGTTTTCCGTGAACTCCGAGAACTTTTGAATCTGGGTTTTGTCCGCGGGGAAAAAATATCATGCGAGCCGCCGCCCTCTCTCCCGCGCTTTCTTGGAGTAATTTCTTCCCATCTGGTTCTGGCTCGTTGTGTATTCGTGCGCAAGTGGAGCGGGTGCTGCTCTTGACAATAAGTCTTGTGATGTAGCTTTTACTGACATCTCGAGAAAAAAAAGAGTCATCTTTCCCCTGCCCGCCGGCTGACAACGAGACCGAGAAACTGAGCAGTGTGAAGAGTAAGAACACAACAGACAACGAGAGGCTAGAGATTCTAGCTCGACAAAAACTGTCCAATAAGAGCAGAGAGAAAAAGACAGAACCTACGGTGATAGAGGTGATGACTTTCGAATGAAGGAAAGCTTCTGGCAAATGGATCATCCTCTTACTCTCTGAACGACGTATTGAATCAGAACAGCGCTGTTGCGGCCTGAGAAGAGATCCGAACGATAACAAAAAGAGAGCCGGAGCGACACCGGGGAGAACACTTCTGCTTCATCGGACTCGGGACCTTCGCCCTTACAATGAGGACAGCTCTCGAGGGAATCGCTTGATGACGGTTGAAAATCAGCGTTTGACCCGTACTTGAGGAGAATGTGAGCGGTTTTATGTGAAGTATCCCAATGATGCTCTTCCGGCACGATATACCCGTGCCTTGTCGTGATAAGGGGATACGGGGGCGGAATACGAAGTCGATGAGAACTGATACCGACACAGAAAACTCTCGGTGATCCCCGGTGAGATTTTGCGGAATCATTGACGCTCTCTCTCCGACCCTTATAACGAGTCACCCCTGATCACGAGGTCGCTCGGTGAGAACGTGTTGTGAGTATTCTAGGCCACCTCAAACTCTCCGCAGAAACGACAAAATGATTCAACCAAGATTAGTCCCGATGCTTTTGCGCGGGTTCTCAGTTTTCCGCCTTACCCATGCTCTCCGATTCCGGATGGGTACGGCCCGGGAGCAGGCAAGGGTGTTGACGCTCCACAGTTGGTAGTTCGAGCGCCGGAAGCTTCCGGATCGACCGAAAGATTGACCCATTGGCTCCGGAAATTTTCAATTTTCTCGGCGGCTCTCGTCATGGACTGGCGAAAGTCAGAGTTTCGGCACCGCGTCAGTGATCATGAAACGGAAATTTTTGGAAAGTCAGTCCAATATGATCGGGGGTCAACTCTGATGGGAACAGGGGGAAAAGAGCTTTCCTGGACTATGGGAACTTAATGCTCATCCGTAGGTGACATCCTCCACGGGACACCACGGGTCGGCAGTTTCGACTGTTCGAGCTCGGTCTTCGTATGGACATTCCTTCATCGACAGGATCATTTTTGCATCCACTTACATTATCTTTCAAGAAATTCTTTGCGCTCCGAACTTAGTGCTGGTCAGATCAGAGAGCTATCGAATGCTCACCTGCCGAGTCTTGATGTCTCCTTCCGCACTGCCATACCTCGGTGTCAACAATTACCGCTCTTCGCTCTTCCTACCTGTATCAATCGATTGGACTCTCAAGTCTCGATTCAGTGCAGGCGGACTCGAACACTGGCGCACAGGGATCTCCAAATTGACCCGCTCTCTCAATTGCTCCCTCTTCCTCGGAGCTGCGGAAGCATCCGATCCTGATAGCTCACGCTCACCCGGCTATTGTGTGGAGTAATTCGACCGGCTCAGGTTTTTGTGTCGAAACGTGATGAGATAGAAGCCGATCAGGCTCGGAAATCCCCCGTATTCCGGCCGAACAACCTGTGAAAGGATCGAATGCGTCGAGGGCGATGAATTGCCGTATCATATCCCCGGGAAATAAAAAGAAAGACAAACTTTCTCGAACAACCAGAGTCGAGAACGGAGAGATTCTAGTCATCTCGACGGTCAAACCAGAGGCCCTGATTCGTTGTCGGTAGTGTCGCTTTCGTTGTAGTAGCTGTTGTTGTTGGTGGTGGTGGTGCTAAACTCATCGGAGATTCAAGCGAGAGATTAGATTCTGAGGATGGAAGAAAGCAAGCAAGCTAGTCGAACGGCTCGAGCCTCTTTAGACGTTTAGACTCTCACTCGGAGTTTATCTTCGTCTTTCTCACGAATTATCACTCGGGCCGAATCGTCACGACGCTGATATGTGAACGAGCATGCGAGTCGTAAGGTTGAAATGTCATTCAACTTATCTTGGAGTCGGTGTTTCTGAGCCGAGAATAGGGATGTCTTAACTGCATTCATGATTCCAACACCAGCTTTTCCCCGATGTCCGTGCTTCTGTGTTTTTTTTGTGATATCTCTCACTTTGTTAGTCTCGTGTTATCCATCTCTAGTTCTTGTTGAGTGAATTGTCATCTGTTGCTGCTCTCTACTCAGGACAGGATAAGGAAGTCGCGGAGCGAAACTCATTGTTCGATCGCGGATCGAAATGGGGCGAAGTACCGAACGGGTTTCCGGATCGCGAGTTATCGGTTTATCCATAGAATTTTTTTTGAGCTCTCAGGGGAGAGCGTGCGACAACATTCGACATTCCCGGGATCGTTTCCCCTCGGATCTCTCGATTTTGTGATCTTCGAAGCCATACAGCTCTCGAGAAGATGGGAGTCCAGGTGATCTCTGCACGTTCCTCAGAAAAGTAGACATGGAGCTTCTGGATCCCCGTGATGCGTTTGAACAAGCTCGAAGCGTCGACGAAGGGTCTGGGAGAGAAATGCTCCCTGTCAATCAGACCAGTCTGAGACGTAGAATTGCGGAGCGTTCGCCTCGAAGTTGATCGAGGAGGAGTATCGAGTCGTTTCCACGCGACCAAACTCCCACCGAGCGGATTCTCACTGAGAGACCGAAAGCCAGTTAGCGAAACACGTCGAGAGAAGTTCAGCGAGAATCAGAGCGAGAGGCCGCTGTGCAGTCGGGGCTGAAAGGCCTCTCGCACGTGGCTCCGGTTACAGAGCAGGCTTAGAAATGACGACAACGAGCAAGACGCAACAACATAGTCTCTGACAAGAGGCAGAAACTATGATGATTCACACACCGGCCATTGAAACTGTTTCCCGTCCCGCGACCGAACCACACGACCAGAGACCGAAAATGAACGGGCCAGAGATCCAGAGGACCTTTAAGAGTCGATCGGGGATGAGCGGGACCGATCCGAAAGCTAGACTGGCGATTACGGAACGAGAAGCAACATCAAGAACATGTGCTTCACATCAACTCGACCCCACCCGCTCTCTCATGAGCCGAGTCGCGATTCGATAGCTTCCCAGAAACACAGGGACTGGATTTCCCGGCTCGAACTCGGAGTGGGGGGCACTGAGCACTACCGGAGACTTTTGGAGAACGGGACGGTGGAACCGGCCCCGGAAGGCGACGAGCAACGAAGCTCTCAGTGACGAAAATCTTCGTAACCGAGGCATCGTCTCGGTAAGGATGATCTCCTTCCGAGGTGTCGCCTTTCCGACTCTCGAGTGGTCGACATAAAATGATGACTTTATGAGTGAGCAGGGGTTCGAGTACTGATCTCAGAACAATAAGCTTGAAGAAGGGGAGATACCACGAACAAATCGAGGGGAGAGTTCAGGTGGTTGCTCATAAAGCAAGTCAGCCATAAATTTGACTAAAACAAACAGTCGGATCGGCGTGCTCGATGACGAACAGACGGAGCGTCGTTCGTTCACAAAAAACAAGTGTATAAGCCAAGGGTTTTCACACGCTCTACAATCCATTTCGAGTTACAGAGCCACGATTGAGTGGGACTCTAGACACGGTTTCGGTTGGGGATTCGGTTCGTGATTTCCTGCGCTCTCTCGATGGCGGGCTACCGCGTCACGATATACCCCGTGGCTCAAAACGGCTGCGACCCTCGTTCGAATTTCATAGACTCGGGCCCAATGCCCTCCGAGCGGGTGAGGATGATATCATCATGGAAAATCGGATCGGGATTTCCTGAGCTTGTAGCAAGCTCCGAACCCCTACAAGGAAGAGACATTGGTGTAGCCTGTTTTTCCCTTCGACTGAGTTCATGGTCGGACGACTCCGGTATCCCCAACTTTGCCCGTCGGGAGTAAACCTATGCTCGACATAGAGTCTTCATTCGAGAAAATCAGATCAGATTCTCCAAGCAGGATTCGCGAAATTGTTGACAAACTCAGCTGCAGAGAGCACTGCGGAACTTGCAGACAAGGCAAGAGTTCAATGCTACGAAAATGGAAGAGATCGGAAAAATCCATAAGTGCGTCATAGTCCCCCCATGAAAGTCGCTCCGAGTCGGAGCTTCCGACTCTCCAGATTTTTTTCCTTTAAGACTATCTCTCCGCGCAGAACTCGACGAAGCTTCCGTGTAGTCCTTGCTTTATGCCATTTGGAGATTATCCTCGAAGATTCTCGACCATGCCACGGCTTCCTTCCGAAGTTTCCACTCGCGAGAGACCCACCTACTACGGAAAATGAGTAGAATCTGATCCGACATCGTTCCTAGGGAAAAATGCAAAGATTGTCGGCGTGTACCGATACGACAGAACAGATCCATAAGCTGATCTCAGCTGATATCGCGACTTCCATCCTGCTCGAAATCGAGCATAATCCGGCGATGTTACCTCCGATGGGGTCTCGCGGCGACGGAGACTTATGTACGACGATTGATTTTTCAATAATGATTTCGATTCCAGATTTCGGAGTTACTTCCGCTTTGTCCTCTGTTATTGCTGCAACCTCGGCAGCGGCTTGGGGCACAAATGCAGCGAGGTCGAACGACTCCAAAGCGACTGGACGTTCAACAACAACAGCCCGCATCGCCGAACTCTAAAGAGCCAGACGGGTACGGAATGCCTCGTGCTCACTGCCGTGCATAGAAACGGCGCTTATCAGGTAATCTGGGAATCTCCCGTCGGGTTTCAGGCCGCTTAGTACGATCACGGCGCAAACAGGCCGATGGTGGCGCTCCTCTCCGGGAGTACCGATTGTGGAAAGAGTGCTTCAGCTGGATGTTAAAAGGCAAACTCGCACGTTTTCTGTGGATGGAAGCAGTTTTCTAGTAGAATAATTTTGGTTCCAAGTTTCAGAGGGGGCATCAGGCGAGGAAAGCCAACGACGCTAGCCCGCTGAGACCCGCCGTGCATAAAGCTCCGGAAGACAAGCTGCGTCTAGAAGAGTAGTCGGGAGGGACTGGATCGAAGTTACGAACAAGAAATGCATCAACTCGATGTCACCGGCAGGTCAACTTCGAGGCGGTTGAAATCAGTGAGGAACCCGGCCTGAGCCGAGAATCATCGAGAGGAGCTTCACGAGGCGACCGCAGAGTGCTCAAGAATTCAAAGGGTATCCTGACTTTGTACAGATTCATTGGAGGCTGCGTCCTCGAATGAAATTATACATATATACATGTGAGGACCAAATCTACGAGAGCACGGAGAATAGAATGTGCTGAATTTTGTACGTACGTGCTTACGGTGTCATATGGATATCAAGACATGATATATGGATGGGATACTGAGCAAAAGGTCTAAGTCAGTAATTCAGAAGCGTTCCGTGAACATTGCCTCCTAATGAGGTTCTCATGTCGTCTGCGAGCGGCAGATCCGAGCATCATCGATACGCTCTTAATCGATTCCCGAAGCTTTCGCCCATTTCATCGAGAGAAATCTGAGGACTCGTCAGCGGGCGAGACCTCAATTCAAATCCAATAATCGACTGACCGCGGAATTCGGATCGGAGTGCTCAATGTTGGACGACTATCCTGTGATGTAATGTTCGGTGGGAGCGATCCCGGACTGTTGAGAGATATCCGTTGAAGGACTCTCATGCTTTGATTAGAAAAAATCGGAAAGGTCGGGCATTTCGCCGCTACGAGCATTCGGGGTTCGTGACTGACTGATTTTCCAATATTCTTCAAAGCGAGTCTTTGCTCGATTCTATTCGGTATCCTCAGACTCATTGAGAACGACTCGATACAATGTTGCATTCACGTACAGAATGCCGTCGACGCCAGATTCCCTCGGCCTGGACTGCATTCGATTAGGAACCCTGTGCTGGAGTCCCTAGGAACGATATTGAACGAGAGAGAAGATCAACTTAGACCGCGTTGCCCCTTATTTCCGGGCCGAAACATGAGGGTGCTGTGGAATAGACAGTTTGAGCCGCCTGTTTTCTGAGCGGCCATCGAGATCGATTGGTTTAGTTCTTCGCCCTGGAAGACCCGGAACAGGGCGCACCCGCCGCGAAAACCTAATGTGAGCTTGAATGGATGAGTGGGTCAATGAGGCAGAGAGGTCAATCCAATTATAACGGTTATCATCGGGGATGCTAATAAAGGAATGCAGAATATTTTTGTGGGAAGCAATTCGGTGAGTTTTCAATGATCGGTTAGGGGCTTCCATGATCCCCCAGGCTCTGCCTCAGTCGCTCTCTTGATAAGGAAGATAATTCTTGGTTTGTCGACGTGGATGATCGTTCCAGTGACCAGGACTCCCACCCAGCTCCTCCTCGCTCCACTTCGAAGTGTCGTTCCTTGCACCTGGGAATCCGGGAGCTAAGAGCTCCGGATACGAATCTGGAGGAGAAACTCTCGAGGACACCATTCGTTCAGATACCCACGGGCCTTCGTGATGTCGTAAGACCCTCTTGGGTTTCATAATTGAATTCGAGCGTTCTTCAAAGCTCTGATTCTAGATATCCAGAGTGCGCCTTGGGAGAAGAGCTGCACGTCATCGACGGAATCGCGCCAGAAACCACCTCGCGGAATTCGGTGAATAGAAATTTCCCAACGCCTAAGACGAGGGACTCAGGCATCCGCTTGAGCCTGCTCTGTGGTGAAACAGCAAACCTTGTTGGATTGCAGGATGAGGGAGCCGTAGGCACCTGAGTGATCCCCCAGGTAGACCTTCCCGCTCCCATGCGAAGCAGAGAGAAACTCCCGACCGCAATCGCCAGCGGCGCATCCCCGGCATAGTGTTTTCCCTTGATCGAGAGGCGATTTCGAGCATCCGTCGCATCTAAGCGCTGGCGCAATGATATCGGAGGAGAGATGAGCTGCGAACTAAGGAAAGCCTCGAGGACCTCTCGAGAATCGTCATGGGAGGTCGTCACCACCTGGGTCAGTGATGGTGCAGTCCAGCAGAGTGATCATCGCGGCTGCCCCGATCGCGCTCCATTACAAATTAACATGGGTAGCGCTTCGGCAGAGCTCGTCCTCGACTACGGTCAACGCTCAGTCAGTCAGTCGAACGTATGCAGAGCAGTATCAATATGATGATTGGAGAGCCCTGCGTCTGGGATAAACGCAGAGGGGAAGCCCTCATGCAAGCATGGCTAGCCGAGATAAATCGATCTCAAAAAGCTGACAATGAATTCCCTGCTCGAATGAGATCAGGCTGGATGCTCCTTGCACGCGCCAAGCGGCGAAAAGACTTCGGGTGCTGCAAGAGTCGAGATGATGTCTGACTGATGTTTCCATCGACCACAAGAGGCTGGAGGCATCGGAACACGATGGAATGTCGCGCAACGTGTTGAGATGTCTTTTCTGGTCACAGCAGAGCCTGCCAGCAAGTTGATACTCACGTTCTACTCTTTTGCGAGCCATGCGTTCCACCCCCGAGGAATTTCAGTAGGGGACACTGTTACGTATGCGGCCGTCAGAGCCACCATGGCGACTAGGATGAAGAATTTCATTGTCAAAGACCGCTTGAGTTGAGGTTCGTCCGCTAAACGCAGAATATCCGAGACACAGAACTGTCTGGTTTGCGTTTTGTTCTGAACGTTCAGTAAGCTGACGGAGCCTCGAGACCGCACTCGATTTCAGGAGACGGAACCTTTTTTCGCAATCGTCTTGATGAGCAGCAACAAAACGGAGGTTTCCGGTGGGGGGAGGTCCAGCGTAGAAACGACTCAGACCATGAATATCCGTGAGGAGAGGGACATTCTGAGAAAACGGCTTTTGAAAAACCTTCCTTGTTGTCTCCGTGGGTCACGGGGGCTTTGATTGAACCCTTCGAGACGGTCGGCGCAACCCCCCTTTGATAATTGGTCGATGGTGCGTTCATTTGTTTGTATAGGATCTCCCCGCACGCTTTCATTTCATTCTCATTGTAACGAAAGACCCTCACTGAGAAAAGGATGACTCAGCGGCTCGACGTCTCCGTTTCGGAGGCTTTTCGCCTCGGATAACTTTTTCATCTCGGAATGGCTCTCGTCGAGCGACCTCTCGTCCGAGGCATGGAGGCATCATCGAACCCACATCGACTAACCCCGTGATTGGTGTTCATGCGCTTCAAGTGAATACTAACACAGCTCTTATGCATCCGCATCGAGTGGCGGTCACCGGATCAGCTCAGTTTAAAGGCTGTTGGGTCAAGTCTTCCCACCCGCGGGTCTCATCGGCGCCGAGGGAGCCTTACCTGCGGGGAGTTCCTGTCAGAGACCTCGGCGGGCGCTCCCCTCACGCAAAGACTGCAGGCATCGGATCGAGCGATTCCAAACCTCAAGGGATCAGCCCCGCAGGAGCTCGGTCGCAATGCAACGCGGAGGCAGCCGGCTGCCCGAGGACTCGCGCGCGTCCGGAGGCGCGCGTCATATTCCCTCGGAGGAGGGAATATGACGAGAACTCTGTGCATCACGACGAGCTCTGAATTGAACACATTCAATAACATTGCAATAGAGAATGTCCGACTAAGTGACGTTAGTTGCTCGGACATTACACGAGATGAGAGCATGCGGAAGACTGGCTTGGAAGTAATGTAACTTCCCCCAGGGATCTATAATTTTCACTACGACTTCCAGATCCGGAACCGCGAAAACAGATGGTTGCTATACGCGGAAACCGTCTGCGTCCCCTAACGATCATGTTCCTAGGGAAACCATCATGAACTATTCCAGTCGGAAAAGAAAAAACGCATTAACGCGATCCCGGAGAATAGAAACCTATTCTGCACAATCGAAATCTCTGGCACATGAAGCGGGGTTTCCATGTAGAGCGAGATGTCGTTCACCGAGTTGGAAAAATCAACTTACTGCCAAAAGTTCCGTTATGCTGGGCCCGATCGACAACTTAGGGAGAGGAACGTTCGGTACCAACAATCGGTACCGTGATGTCACTTAAATCGACCTGCCTCGAGTCAAACTCTCGAAATGCGAAGCCAATTTCACCATCTATATGAATCCCAATATTAGCGCACATGCATGCGGAGTCCCGGCCCCCTCTAGCCCGCTAGGCCAAGAGCGAAGCGAGGCGGAGGATGGTGGGGCAGTCTGCCCTAGAAATCTATGCTGTACGCGCATCGAGACGCGTCGCGCACAGAAGATACTCGAGTCATCTCCCGAATGACTTGCTCCATGGAGAAAGCAAAATCGCTTGTGCTGTGAACAGACTATCTGGAGGAAAATCTCGCTTGCCCACCCTTAAATCTGTCCTGAAGTCCGAGGTTGATCCACGGGGGTATCCCTCTCGTACCACTCTAACAGCTGATCCCTATATCAACCACAACGGACTGTACCACCACGGGCTCTTCTCGTGAGCCATCGATGTGAACTCAAGTCGACCCACAGCGATAGCTTTGCGGAGGGACTCCCACAGAGAATGCACAGAATAAGCGTCCCGTCAATCCGACGACCCTGCCGCTTTCGCTTTAGTAACAGGGACTTTTTCAGGATGGCCCACACAGCCGAGGTTTAACGTCCCGAAAATTGTTATCCATACGGATGTATAGAGCAAATGTGCCCGCGAGGGTCAAGGCTTATTGTATATACCGGTAACAGAGGTATCGAAGTCTGATTATTGTCCCATAGTAGTATTTGTCGCTGATTCCGGAATAGATTTCGCGAGGAAAACCGAGCAGGCTTCGCTCGAAGACGAATTCAGGAGAGAAAAGAGTTTCCATCCTATGGTACAACCAGAAACCGGGGATTTATTCTTATCAAATAGATCACTGCTCTGAGTTCCGCATTCCCAGTCCATGTTTGGCGAATCTTGGTCCGAATCCGAGATAATCAAATTGTTTTGGTGAGTCGTCGACGCCTCGGTGTCCCGCGGACTGCTGTCGCCGCATGAAGCCAGCACCGTCATCAAAAGTTTGCGTCGCACGCCTCTCATGAGCTCGCTCGTATACGTCCGAATCATACTGGCGGGGTGGATCGAAGATACCTGCACCGGTCACCCACGACGATCGCGAATCACTCCGGGAGCTCGCTCCGAAGTTTGATCTGGGGTTCGGTCCGATACTCCTGTGCACTGAAAAAGTCATAGAGAATTTTAGGATCATATCGCGATGGGACTGTCGCTGGAAAATACGCGGATCTGCTCGTTGGAGGAGCTCGGTGCTTACCCGACCCGTCATCCCAAGAGCCAAAATTCCGTCCGCGTCTGGAATCACCAAGCATGTCTCGCTGGGAGTTCGAATGACCGAATCTCACGTCACCGTCTACTCCTTGCGTGCCACCAAGAAAGCGAGGTAGTGTGATTGAATTCCGTAGGGTTTGCATGATAGATCCCGGGGAGAAGTCCGCTTGATCCCTGAACTCGCCTGGTAGAGCGCTCCCGAGAGCGACGGCACCGAAGAGGATCAAGATTCTCATGGTGAAGATGCGGGAGAACTCAGTCGTGCGAACATAAGCTCAAGCTTCCTTTCGGGGTAGAGTTCTTGCTTTTATAACAGGTCTCCACCCTCAAGAAGCGCCCCTCCCCCGCCGTACGTTGCTCGCGGCGACAGGAGATGAGCCATAAACATCCATAGACGTTGGGGGCTCGTCTCAAGCGAATCAACTGAGCGCGAGAGATGCGGCGACGCCGGCTCTGCGGGTCGACGGTTTACGCCTCAGAACTCTACCACGAGACTCGCAGGGGAGCTCGATGGCAGTCCCGGGACTCAATGATCTTAATGTTTCCCTCACACAATCCCAGCAGGCAGTGTTACCTCGAGAACTCTAGGAGGTGTCTCCGGGCCGTCTTCGATCCAGAGAATGACGTCGAGCCTCGTCAAACTCCACGCAAACTCTTTCTGCGGTGGAGATGGGACCGGTATCGCGGAAGCAAGCAGTTCAAGATCCTCGTCGGGTGACTTCGTAGCTATAGCCGGAGCTATATCTCGAAGACTAAACTCTATGAAGACCGACAAAGACGGGCTTCGTGGAAAAGATTTTCATCTTTTCTTCCCCTCCAATCCGATTCGGAAGGCGTAAAACGTGTGGGAATCTTCACCGCGCGTTAGGAAGGTGCCTATGTTCTGAATGGAAGAGTTTCTGTTCTGCTTCAGCGGAAGGTTAAAACGCTTCCTCCCCGACAACGTTGCTTGCCGTACCGCTACCTGACTGATTTCAGGCTGACACCTCATTCTATTCGTGATATCTGCGGTTAAACCTCCGAATACATCTCGACGGTCTCGGACAATCGATACTTCGAGAATCTCGCGCTCAGGAATAGCCATTAAGACCCAGAGGGGCTTCGAAGAGAGGTTCTGGGACTTCGATATGTCGATGGAGACTGAACGCGAGCCTTAGGTCAACTCGAGGAACTGTGCGACTTTTTTTAATAAATTAAGCTTTATTTTGTGATATTATATTAGATTTAACACTCGATTCTCGCGATCCGCCAGCCCGATTTCGAAGGAGCTTGCGATACCTCAGGGAGCGAGGAATTTCGAAGCGAGCCCAAGAACATCGATTTTGTCCGAGGCAGCGTCGTCCACGCCCCTTGGTTTCGATTCGTGGAGAAGAGGTCCCTCAAGTCCTTTTGAAGCCAGAGAAGATTTTCCTTGTCGTCTGCTGCTGGTGAGGGCTCCCGACTGCTTCGGACGCTCCGCGAGCTGAGATCGTTTGTCGAAAGCTCGGCCCTGTCTTCGCGGTGAATCGAGAAAACCATCGGAGACTCTCCAAGCCGCCTGCGGTGTCTCCGGCTCTTGATCGAAAACGGTCCTCTGCAGAACTGAGCCAAAAATGAAGCATGATTATACAGCTCTCGATACACTCGAATCGGAACCCGTTGACTTCCCTCGGAGGAGCAATTTACTTACTTTCGTCGTTTCTCAAGTATGTCGGTCGCGCCTGCTCGAGACTCGAATCTCCCAACTTATCCTCGTGGGAGCTAGAGAAACCAAAAGTCACGTCGCTATCGACGTCTCGACCTCCACCTAGGTAGCGAGGTATTTGAAGATAATTCCATACGGTTCGCATGACCGACGGCAGAGAGAAGTCAAATTGATCACTATAGCCAGCGGGGTAGGAAGACGCCATAACCAGACAGCTGGACAGAATCAGGAGTCGCATTCTCAATCCTCGGAGGATTTCGGGAGGTGTAGAATCTTGGCAGTATTCGAGGTGATTCGGTCCCAAGAACGAATAGATCACGGCCTTCGCGGAACGTCGATCCGATTTATAAGTATACCCGCTCTTTCCTACGAAAACGTCACAGAACCTGAGGAAAGGTCGAAGCCTCGCGAAAAACTTCTCTCAGCTCGCATCGCGACAGAGGGTTGTCGAGAATCAGCATCTGCGAAATGAGTCTACGCGCGGTCGGGGGAGGACATTGGGGTGCTTTTGAACTAGCCGCGTGAGCCAGATCCAAATTAGCTCTCGAGAATGAGTGATCTAATAGGACGAGCTCCAGCGCGTGGGCGACATGGGACGGATTATACTGAGGCGTCTCCGTGCCGCCTCTGGATTCATTCGTTGCATCGCGGGTGACGATTCTTGAAAGTACTTCGGGGAGGTTCGCAGGAGCTTGCCGACCCGCTGCTCCCCTCTGCCCGTTGAAAAGAAGTGATGCTCGCGGTCGAACCAAATCTTGATAGTCGAAGCAATCGAGGTCGCAAATCAATCGGGAGACCGCATTGTAGATGTCAGAAAAGATCCGGTCCAAAAACGTGGGAGCAAAGACGCACCGTCGACGTCGAAAATCCTGGGAATGCAGCTTCCGATTTAGATCTCGCCAATCGTTTAGCTGAAGTATGAAATATCCTGTCTTATCCTGTCTGTATATTTATTCGATCTCCCTGGGAGCTTGCTCTGTGGAGCGTCCACGTCGGTGAGAGAAGAGGCTTGGATTTCTTTTGCCACACAAACAGATGACGATTGGAGGGGTGCGCGAATGATCTGCGACGGGAACCAATGAATACCGGACGTCGGACGCTGACTCCACCGATATTGGCGGTCGCAGCTCTCGATCCAGTGGACGCGACACTTTCACAGCGTTCGAAAGTTGATCTTTTCAATATCCTTGTGGTGATCGAGTTTCGATTCTCCGCTTATTTTAAGGTGAATATACGTGCTTGACGATATTCGGTTGATCCGATATGTCGCACAGACACAATCTGAAAGGAAATCATTCGTTGACGGTATTTCGAGGGTCGGCGCGTCAACTGCTCATTGGAAGCATCAGGAGATCTTTCATAGAACCGCAAATGATGAGAAACTCCCGGGCTCCGCCGCGCTGACGTAATTCGGGTAGGAGAGCTCATTGATCGGAGCGCCCCGACCCAGGACCCAGCCGAGTAATTTTATTGGGCGAAAACTATCGAATTGCCCTGCTAGTAAGCTCAAAAAACCATCTATCCGGGAAGCTTGAGAGCTTATGGGCTTGGTACCGATAAGGGGCTCGAACGAATCATTAATGCTCAGGATTCCAAATCATGATCCCCTTCTTTTGTTCCATGTAAGGATGGATACATCCAATCTGCTTCGAGCTGTCTGGAACAACTTTCACGCCTCTCGAGCAATAAGAAACCGGACTTTGCGTGGACGGGATCGGGTAATCTCCTCTTTGACGATCACCAACTCGAAGCCTTAGGGGACGCCGCTCTCAATCCCGCTGCGGGAGTCTTCGTCTTCTCCAGGCCTGTGGAACTCCGAGCAGGATTCCTAGCCACAGAACCGCTGCGCAATGCAAGATAAATCTGAGATTATCGCGTGACCGCGTCTGATTTCCAATCCTGGCAGCAGGGTCATCCAGCATGGGTCATCCAGGAGTCCCGAGTCCGGGGATCGTGAATCCGCTGCGTATGTGACCCTCGAGGGAGGGGTCGAGTTGTCGCCGGAGGGAATCCGTTCTCACTAGGGGAGAATCTTCCGGGAACAATCGTTATCGACAACGATTGAATTCGAGTAGGAAATTCTATGAAAGAAACGTGAGTACCCCAAGTATATGATAACTGGGAAATTTCGATGAGTTTGGTTTTCGTGGAAGAGTTGCTAGTTTTAAGGAGAAAAAGCGCATAGGAGAGTATAAGGGACATCAGAACCTTGAGATCTCTTATCGCACCCACCCATCGCGCACCTGATTCGGAATTGGAGCTTCCGATTCAACGATGGAGGAGATCCGCTCACGACGCTTTCTTCCTTCTCGCCTGATCTCGACCATGCTGGGTTCCCTCAAGCTCTCGCTAAGCGTAGTAGTGTCGTCATGAGTGATTTTCGTTTTCCCTCAGATAGTCCCAAACGGGCGCGGGAGCGAAGCGAGAGGTTCTCTCCTCGGTCTGCTCGTAGATGAAATGCGTGGCCTGATGGGTTCCACGGCTTTCTAATGGACGGGTTATCGCCGCCGTATCGGTTCACGTTCCTAGTTTCGGCGAAGAGAGCCTTGTAGATTAATCCCGGATATACGCCTACAGGAGACTTTGACGACGAATTCCAATCGCGACCTGCTGGTTCTTGTGGTGGCTCTATGCCCGAGACGGTCTGACAATGGAAATCTCACCGTGCAAGTTATGTACGTATGTTTGCCGTCTGCGACGGAGACTCTCTGTCCAAGGCGCGACTCAACTGCCTTCAATTTTTCTTGGAATGATCGCAATGAGCGGCCATTTCAGTTGTGGTGGTGCTCTTCAACCTTCTCGGCGTAGGCTTATTGATGGTCAGCCAAAATACGTCCACGATCGTCAGGAGTCTGGCTGCCGGGAAAGTCGTCCTGTCAGAGGGTTCTGAGGCGGCTCGCACTTTCGCAGAGCCTCCCGTTCCAACTCATATCAAGTTCTACTTTTTCGACTTGTCGAATATAGATGATTTCCTCAAGCAGGGTAAGAAGCCCATCCTTCAAGAGAAAGGCCCATACGTGTTCAGGTAGGAGCTTCGAGACTACTCGGAAACTTACACAAAGATCGATATCGAGGCTGGGGGAAATCTCTGGTTCATTTTCTTAATGTTGTCCGGGTCGGAGCCCGGGGAGTGAATTCGAGATCACCACCATGAGGCAAGTATTTTGGATAATCGGGTGAAGTTCCCTTTCAGAATTTCGTCGAGCAAGACGATGACATGGAACGATTCGAAGATAACCTACGAGCCTAAGAAGAGCTACGTTTTCGTCGAGTCGGAGTCTGAAGGCAATCGCTTGAGTGACACCATAACGACCGTCAATCCGGGAGCGATGACGGCTCTGATGTTCGGTGCCGAAGGCATCAAAAACACCTTCAATACCGCAACCGTCGGGGAGTTTCTATTCGAGGGGTGAATTGATGGTCAATGATCCTTCTTCGAGCATGCATTCTAGAGACGGGAGCCAGATCAACCCCAGAAGCGGCGCGCGATTCCGTCCCCAGGTAATAATTCATCGAAATTATCTTACAGCGTCGAAGCGGACGATGGGGAAAAATATGGTTATTACTATAATAAAAATGGATCAATCGAAGGAACATTCGAAGCTTCCACCGGGGGAGGAGGACATATCGAGGATCTCAATCAAATCATCACCGTCGATGGGGAATCGTGAGTATTTCGCAGTCGAACTTGTATTTCGAATCCATTCAAAGCGATTATTCGACTTACGTCCTGGAATGCTCCTGTGGTCCAAATATCTGTCTTGATTGAGTTCAACTGGAATCATTGTTCTCGCAGAGATCTGATGTGCGAAAAAGTGCGCGGAACAAGTGAGTATTCGTGGGTTCATGCTCCCACATCGTATATGATCACCCGCTCGAGATTCGTCAGCAGTTCCGCGGCTCAGTGTTCACCGTCGGAAAAATTTGGATTGAAATATCACAAACATGAGATGTGAAAAATATTCCGCAGATGGCGAAAGATTCGCGCCCTTCTCCGTGCCCCCTCCAACCTTAACTTTCTACAGTCCATCTTTGTGTCGACCCTGGAATCTCCACTACGCCGAAGTCGTTACTGTCAACGATCTGAAATGTGTCCGTTATTCTAGTGGACGCGACTTCTTCTCTCCGACATTCGACGAGAAACTTGACAGGTCTGTAGAAAGGCGGTAATGAGCCATCTCCGGTCCGAGCGAAGATCTGCTCGAAGCTCTTGGTAACAAAGATCCTCTATTATATCAACTCTACCCCTGGAATAAGGTTCAGAGAATCCTCATTTCAGGTGCCTTGCAGAGGATCTGCCTGCAGAAGACGTCAACATCCGGGGAGTTTTCAATGCAGCCAAATATCTCGGGTCGCCCATTCTACTCTCATTGCCTCACTACCTCAACGCGGATCCCAAACTCGGGGCCCCCATAACGGGGCTGTCGCCATCGGATAAGAAGCATAATTTCTACATGGATGTGTACCCGGTAAAGCTCTTGGCTCTCGTTGCGATTCGCGGATCGATTGTGCCCTAGAACTTCAAGACTCATGCCGACTCCTCTTCCAGGAACTCGGTTTTGTTCTCGATATGAGAATCCGAGTCCAGGTGAATTTCCGACTCAAGAAGACCCTTCTCTCGAGCCCCATGGAAATTATCTACCCAATCTTCTGGCAAGAAATGGTGAGTCGCTGTGACCTAGATTGTTTGAAACCAAAGAAGCCATATCATCGCTGATTTGAGAGCAGATTTCTCTGAATATATTCCGAGTTCTTCACGCAAATCATCTTTGACCCATCCGCCTTTGTTTCACATTATTTCCGAATTCCCAGATGCTGCTCGATGAAGACAGCAAGGAAGCTGCGTCGATTGTCTACAAGAAAGTCAAATTTTCGGAGACGGCTATGTATTGGACAACTTTGGTTCTCGGCGCCTTGTTGATCTTGGCGGCAGAGATCTTCCTCCTCAGTGGAATATGTTCGAAAGATTCTTCAGACGATTACGGGGTGAGTGCGTTGAGACTTCCCTTAACGGACACCCATCCGATTGCACGGAACTCAAGAGGATCGGGCATGGGTCGCTCAAATAACGGAAATCTCCTCTCCAGGCGGCAGACGACGCTTACGTGACTTACAGTTCTCGTAACGATAGGAGCCGCGTCAACCTACGATAACCTGCGAAAGGAATCAGGAGCTCGGCCAATCGGAGGGAGTAGAGCGAGCGATAGTCGCAATCGTGGGCTGTAAATCGAAATGTATAGAGACCTCGACCAGAGAGATAATATAATTGAATGATTTTCTAGAAATGGAATTCGAGAAAACTACCGTTTGCGACTGATAGGTTCATAGCTGGGTGCTTCGCTCAACCCCGTGGGGTGATTCTATGCTTCGACTTTGCGGTCTCTGCCCGCCGCGAGATCTCAGCGTCTGATGACAGCGAACGATGAGTGAATCATCAGAATGATGAGTCGAGGGCTATTCAGGTATCTCGCGTTCTGATGCTGCGGGGAGCGCTTTGGACCTCAGGCGGACGGGGCCTCAGGACGATGATGTCCCTGCTCAAGACGAGCGCTTCAGCGTTGGGAGCCACTCTAGATTTCGGATTTTGCCGCCTTACGGCTAATGTGGAGCTGCACTCTACCCTGACCAGGAAGAGGGAGGGGAGTCGATAGGGGCGTGTTTTTGGAAATATTTGCCGCCTGAGGCTATAGCCTTCTCACCTACGTTGGAATCCGGCTTGGACCGGGACCTTTCGGGATCCGGGAACATTCGGGCCGTCAATGATGACTGAGGGCGGATGCATTCGGAAAAAGGTGTCAGATTCCATTCGTAACAGCACCTGTGCTCTTTTCGCAGCAGCCTTGAATTATCTGCTGCCTCCGGACTCGAAGGAGAACAGAAGCCAGTCAATTCTTGCGGCGGTCCCGGGACCTCCCCACCGCGCCCGTGCCCTTCCGGCACTCACAGACCCTATGACTCCTGTTCATTCCATTTTGTTTCTTCGAGTGTCCGAGGCATCGGCCTCCAGACTGCCTATTGGTACTGTTTGCTCACCTAGCTCTCTTCTCAGGTGTAGTCTATCCGAAGGCGATCCTGGAGGCATCGTAGGTAATATTCTCTTCTGACATGCGGCGGACACAGCTGCCTCGGCTCAATTAAGTGCCGGGATCGACCCGGACTTGCCTCCAACAAGGTTGTCGTGGAGCTTCAGTGATCATTCTCCCTGCGCGTCATCGGGAAATCGATTTGAAAAAACAGAAATATTTTCCCCAAGACGGACTAAGATAGAGTTGCCCCCGATGATTTGAGTCTCGACGATTTCTTCAGGGCTGCGGATAAGGCATTCTATCTCGACCTCGATTGGATCAAGCTGTCCCCGAGGGCCTCGGGACGAATTCTGCAGAATTGCTCGAAATGAGAAAAACATTTCAGATGCGCCTCTTCGAGAAGGATGGATTTCGGACGGCCTAGGAATAATTTTCAAGCAACCACTTCTTCGAGAAAGTTAAGAAAGCGCGGAGATTACGCTGTAGAGGCGGCGATATAGAGGAAAAAGCACCTCCTAAAGGTCTTCTTGCACAAGGGCAAGGAAGCTGAGAACCCTCAACGACACCCACCCCCATCCCCATACAAGGTCCCTACGGGCACGTCCACGATAGTGAGCTTCGTTGCGCGAGCTCAAAGTCGAGCAAAGTTGCCGGACGATGGCCTGCGCGGCCGTCGAGGATCGTTCCATTCCCGCAGGCCTGGCCCTCGCACGAAATCACGGTACCGGAAACGTCCGTCTGCCATGACGAGCTGGCCAGTGAATTCTGGACGGACTTTCACCCTATCGAGCGCGCCCGATACGGATCGGTATTCCACGTCACGATGTCCCTGAGAAGTTCCCGACAGAAAGTCAAATTAAACCTTCGAATTCGATCAGAAATGATTGACGTCCATGAAAAGTCAAGGTCTGAGCTCAGAACCGAAGACATAACTTTCCCATGAGGTTGAATTATTAGTCTGGAATAGATACATGGCCGTCTACCTCCACGTTGATATCTTGAACGTAATCCATGACAGAGCGCGGACAAGGAAAATCGAGCTCCTCAGTCAAGACATCTGACTCCACTTTATCTAAACGCTCCCGGAGCCGCGCCGAATGGACAGCAAATAGCCTGACGGGATCATTCAAGGATGAGTCTCAGTTCTTCAAGCTCTTCCGTGCCCATATTCTGCGCTCTGGAACTTGACTCAGATCATGAACAGAAGTGACCGAAGAGATTCTCCAGGCGGTTTTGCCCGAGAATGCGGTCTCTAAAACTTCGAGTCCAGAACTTCCCGTGAGCAGCGCGCACGATTCCTTTCGAAATCACGAGTTCTTGCGCCGAAGGACTGTGGCGAAGCATTCAAACGGCTGCCTGATGATAAGTGACGTTTCGTGTGGTCCTCGGAATCGATTTGCCTCGAAATGAACCTAACTGTGCGTAAAATAGGTATGTCATCCTCCCTGCTGCGTGCCTACCAGATTGCGCTATCCTCACTTTCCTTCTGGAGAGAACTCCTGCGTACGGAAGATCTCATTTCAGCGTTAGTGATTTGCTGCAGTCTGTCGGGTGTTGGATTACTGTTGGTGAGCCAAAACACCCCGGCAATGGTCAGATATATCGCAGCCAGGAAAGTCATTTTATCCGAAGGATCCGAGGCAGCGAAAAGTTTCGGAGCACCTCCCCTTCCCTCTCATCAGCGGATCTACTTCTTCAACTTGAGGAATAAGAAACAAGTTCTAGAAGGAGGCAAACCCATTCTGCAGGAAATGGGTCCATACGTTTTCAGGCAAGTTTGTCTTTACGAGGGCCCCTTTGGCGTTTCTTCGAAGATCTGATGGAACCTGGCGGTGAATGCCTCAGACCTGAAGTCAGATTGGGGCAACCTTGCTCCCTTGAGAATCCCTCGTCCGTAAGATTCCATCCCGTTCCCCGATTCGTGGTCTCCCGGATTCCCGATCTCTGATTTGACGGTAATTCTCGGCCGCCTCCCCTTCGAGGCGATCTGGAAGAATGAAGATTCTAGACGGAGATGCGATGGTCAAACCTCGATCCACCATCGTATCGAAATCGCTCCTCAGACCGAGGAAGATTGAGTTGACAGTCGAATAATTGAGAATCGGCGGACCGAAAATCGGTAAATGGGGACCACCGTTCGAAATTTCCGCGCATGCGAAATCGACAGATCCTTCTCTCTCAGAATCGAGTCCGAGAAGACACTCAGATGGGAGGGAAACAAGATCCTCTACGAGCCGAAGATGACCTATTTTTTCGAGGAGTCGGAATCGGAGGGCAAGCTCAGCGATGTAATCACAACGCTCAATCCCGGCTCAATGACGTTCGCGAGCTTCGACCCATCAATCGTGGCAAATATTTTCGACACTGCGACTGTAGGGGAGTTTTTATTTGACGGGTCAGTATCTCTTCCTGTCTCCGACTCAACGGCAATACCCGACAAATTGATAAAAATAATTCAATACCTGAGGGAGATACCCTCACCACGTATGCATTGAACCACAGCGTGAAATCGAGTGACGGGGGCGCCTACGGGTATTATAAAGGAGGTAATGGAACGAGTGGAAAAACTACCGAAGCCTTCACCGGACAAGGAGGTCACATCGAAGACCTGAATCGCATCGTCTCCTACGATGGCGAAACGTGAGTCCAAGATTGCTGCATGTTCAGCGACGACATCGGTTCCGGATGAGAGTTCTCAACTTATATTGTTATATTTTTCTCTTCTCCTTGCAGGGGTCTGAATTGCGAGAAGTTTCGCGGAACGAGTACGTTTGCGCGCGAATTTGAAATTTTTGACTTGCGCCGAAGTTTACTGATCCTAAATCTCCGGTGTATTCCAGATGGCGAAAGATACCCTCCTTTTTCTATTCCTCCGCCCAAATTGACTTTCTTCAATCCACTCTTATGCCGACCCTGGGATCTTCATTATACCGGACCGGTCAAAGTCGGTGATTTGGATTGTATTCGGTATTCGGCTGGTCCTGATTTCTTTTCGCGCACATTCAACGAGAAATTGGACGAGTTAGTGTGCCCGGGGAATTAAGACCGCAATGATGTGTTCGGAAAAAAACCAACCGCGATTTTCCGCCTCCGAATGGGCCCTTCAAAGTGATCATCGATCCTTTCAGGTGTATCGAGCTGGGTCTTCCAAAGGAAGATGTCGGGATTCGGGGGATTTTCAATGCTGTGAAATGTCTTTATACGCCTGTCATGTATTCTTTGCCTCATTTTCTTAACGGGGACCCCGGACTCCGCCAGAACGTTTCCGGTTTGGAGCCTACGTCGGATAAGCACAGCTTCTACATGGATGTCTACCCGGTAATATCCGAAATCTCGATGCGATTCCGAACCGACTGAGATCCCATTGCGTTTTAATTGCTTTGACCCTGCCTGCTCAATCCCATTCCAGGCATTGGGCGTAGTACTAAACATGAGAGCTCGACTCCAAGTGAATTTCCGCCTCAAGAAGACAGGAGACGATGCGGGGAAATCGAAGCTGGAGGAAGTTATCTATCCGGTCTTTTGGCAGGAAATCGTAAGTGAGCCATAGGATGTAGCTATGACTATCGGACATAAGAAGTAATCACGGGCGGGTCCCAGCAATATCGCGGAAGAATTTCACGATTTGGGAATTCTAGATGTTGCTCAAAGCAAACAGCGAAAAAGCCGCAGCGATGGCCTACAAGAAAGTCGTGCTCTCGGAGAAGGCATTGTTCTGGACGAGCCTGACGTCCGGCTTCTTATTGGTTTTCGCTGCTGAAGTCCTCCTCGTAATTGGAATCTGCTCGAAGACCTCATCAGATGATTACAGGGTAATTACCTACGCATGGTTTCATCTCACTGATTCAAACTCAATAACACCAGAGTCTGATGAGCATCTGAAGCTCCCTCACACTTCTCTCATCAGGTTGGTAATGATGCCTACGTCACGTATTGCGCCGAGAACGAAAGGAGCCAGGTGAACATGCGAAGGCGACGTCCCGAAAACGGTCGGAATGCTTCGACCGACCACCGGAACGGCGTAGAATAAAAGCACTGATATCTCCCATTTCTAATTTCGCTCTCATTGGGACCGTGTCAAGCCGAGGATCATATCTATCAGTTTACTGAATTGCGAGAATTCTCGGGAAATATAAATTCAGTCTCTTATCGAGGAGCTTGATCCTCAAAACACAAGGAAATCGTGTCGGATGCGGCCTTCTCGTGCTTCTCGCAGCTCGGCCGTGTTTCAATTATTACGAAATGATTCCTCAGAGCCTTTTAAATGTGTCGAGCATCGAATTCATCAGCTGGACCTATTCATGGCTGCCTCGCTCGGAACTCTCCGATGAAAACTAGGACGGAGCCCATCAAAGAGCATCGCTGCTGACCCGGGTCGGAAGTCCGATTCGCTGACTAGCTCAATCGAAACCGCGGCTTAGAGCGCAAGGGTCCTTCATTTTATTATATGCTTTCGATGTCCACATCGGAAGATAGCGGGTCGATTCGGTACTCAGTCTCCGAGGTGCCGTTATTCATGAGCGGAGACTCCTGCTAGATTCGATAAAGAAAGCGCTTATCGGCCGAATGTACCGTCGATCATCGGGTAATTTTGTTTCTCAATCATTTGAAGGGAAACGGATAAGATAGCGGATGCCCGGAAGGAGTCAAAGTTCGAATGCTTTTCGTGAATACTCCCCGATATCGGGATATCTGTTCATCTGCGTAAGATGCTGAGCCTGAGCTCTCGGTTCGCTACTCAGTCGCCGATCGCGAATTTCCGAGAGAGCGCGTTCCCGAGCTCTGGATGATTGCGGGAGATTGAATCGACAAAACTCTACGGAGACGGGGACGCATCTCGCGCTGGGAACCCTAGGCTGGCCTCGCATTGCTTGAGACGGGACGCCTTGAGCCCGTCTTTCTTTCCGGGTGGAGGGTTAGTCGAGGATCCCGGAACCAGGAGGAGGCTGCCAATCGGAACTTCTGCGCCGTACCCCTCTCCGCCCCCGCCGATCACTCACTTCTGCGCCAGGGCACCTCGTGAGGGGTGGACTGGGCACCGCTTACTGAGAAAAAGCTCCGGAGTTGCCGCGGATATGATCTGAGTGAGATCCGGACGCGTTTTGGAGGGCGCCGAGCTTCCGCCGACCATTGCTCGTCGGGACCAATCTGATGAATTGGAGGGTTTAATTGAAACGGAAATGACGAGCTTTCCAACGATTGAGCGATGGTGGATCAGATGGATGACTAGCTTCTCGTGTAGGGATGGGACCCACCGTCTACACCGCGGCTGGCGACGGAGGGTCTCTGGCGCGCACGAGGAGTTTGAAAGAGAGAAATGTCGGCGTTCCTCCAGGTAGTAGGAGGAGCAGGAGTAAATTTCGAGGGGTGAACTCCGCGGAGATTTGGCGAGTTCCTCGGATCTCCTCCCGTCCCGAACGCATCCGCGTCGGTCGGCGACATCGACGAGTAGATGTGTCAGACTCGCATCTCTGATGTTTCCGGGAAACCACTTTCTTATTTCCCCCAACGCGTCGTCCGCTGAATCGGACCGGCGTTCCTGCAGACGCCTATGAGGAGCTTTCGAGATCTTTCCACCAACAGCACACCGGCTGCCAAATTCAAAGAGTATAGCGAATGAGAGAGCGGATGTCTATTTGGCTTTCGATTCGGGATTCGCGTCCCATATTGTCGTTAAGGGAAGCTCTGCGATTTCTACCATTGACTTCATCTTATCTTCGCGAGACCGGGTTCTCGGCTATGACGGGTTCGAGAACCAAAACTCGGAACGGATTGGTCCCATCAGACTCTCTGCGTCTTAAGGTTGCTGCACAGAAAATCGATGTCGAAGACGTCATCCGGAAATAAGAGAAACTAGCCCGTACCTTCGATGGGCATTCGATTTTACAATACAATGATTTAAGGAATCGTTATATTCCGCAGAGAGAAGCTTTTCTAGCAGAAAAATTCGCCGACCGTGGGAGGAGACGAGGGGACCAGGCTCGAGGCAGACCCGGGAGAAAAAAGTCTGAGAACCACTGTACCCTATCACTGAGCGTTCCCGACACCTTCGAAGACCGGCCAATGACTGGACTCTTGGAATCGGTGCTAAGATTCCCCGAAGGAAAGCGAATACAGATCCTTCCAGGTTGCGGTGATCTCGAAAGGGTAGAATACTTCTAATATCTACTGGAGACAGATGGGAATCCTTCCCGAAATCAGAGCTGCAGTGAATGAATCACGACTAGAAACTCGATCAGAGGAAAAATCTTTTTTCCGAATGTTTGCGCGATCTTCGGATAGCCCGGGGATCTTTTTGAGTTGGAGGAGAGAGGCGGCCGCATCGAGAGCAGGACTCCTCTGTTGAAGTCCGAGGATCGAGATCGAACCAAGAGCTCGGAGCCTCCCCGACGAGAGGGAGCGCGGTCTGATCCGGACTTCGTCTAACTTCGTGTGATTCCGAGAAAAACTTCGCGAAGCTCTATTTCCGAGCAAAGAAAGCGAGAGCGCGATCTGAATCCTCCTCCCTGTTCTCACTTGCCCCACCCGAGTCCAAAACACTCGCAACGAAGATACAAAAGGATGCATTCAGAAAAGATGTTCACTTCTCGTTCCGCACTTCTATTGAGTACGTGGCGATCGACGAAGTTCTAAGCCTAAGAACTCCGTTTGGCAAAACGAGACCTTACTCAGTGAGTGAATCTCTGCTGCGAGGAAAATCAGCGAACAAGACGAACCTACAAGCAAGGAAATCATCGCAAGTGTCCCGCGTTCGATCCGATCCCAACCGCACAATGGAGCTACTCGCACTTCCGAATGAGATCCTCGACATGATCATGTCTTATTTGGACCTGGATTCGAGGATCTCGCTCGCATTTCGCAACCGCAGACTCTACGAGCTTGTCCTCGCTTCGCTCGATCCTCTGACGGTCAGGGAGCTGACCCCCACCCTCCACAAAGTGATCTTCGACGCCGGCCCTTTCCTGAGAGCCCTCGATTTGTCCAACTGCACGGCTCCGCGAAAAGAGCTGAAGCAGCTCACCTCCAGATGTCTCAATCTCCGCGAGCTCTCTGTGGTGAACACGAAGCTCACCTTCCCAAGTCTACGGCGAATCATCTACAACTTAAAGCACCTCGAAACCCTCAGTTTCTCCCTGATGAAGCGTCCGGAGGGCGGTGTGCTCGCTCTCCGCCAAGACAAACGAGCGTTCCCCTCGCTGAAGAGCATCTACATGGAGATTCGTCCGGTGAACTGGGCAATGGAGATCGTCGTGGATCTAATCAACAAGAGTGAGTCGATCGAACGAGCTCACGTGAGTCTGATCGGGAAACAGATCTCCCGGGCGGAACCCTTGTTCCTCAAGATAACCATGCTGCCGGAGCGGTTGGCCACTCTGCACACGTTCGTGCTGTCCATGAATCGGTCCAACTGCTTGACATTCCATCACTGGTTCCTGAGGAGAATATTCGCCTCAATATTGGACGACGACATGGTGGAGTGGTTTCGCCGCGAAAGAGAATGCTACATTTACGAAAGGGGTTGGCTCAACGGACTACGACCGAGGGAGCCCGTTGTCCACCCGCAATTGCAGCTTCTCAACCGGGTGGATCACGTGAAGCTGCTGGACACGGAGTCACTCAGCGATCCGCAGAAATTTCCGTGGGGAAGGCCGACAGAGATCCGCTTGGATTTCTCAGCCTCGTCACTGTCGCCGCTGAACATCTTCAAGGCGCTCGAGTCGACGTTGACGAATCTGACGGAGCTCGATCTGGTGGATTGCCACGTGCGCTACTCGAACGAGGACCGCCGCAAGTTCTTCACCTCGTTCCCGTCGTTGGAAGCTCTCGCGGCCCCTGTTTGTTTGATTTTGCACTTGAATAACCGGTGCATCGTCCATGCAAACAGGTGCCTAGCCACGGAGTACATCGAGGCTTTCGACAGCGCCTTCGCAAAGCTGAAATTGAAGAAGCTCTTTGTGAAGGGCAACCTCGAGAGAGTGAACTTACGGAGGCCGAGTACTCGTCGCTGGATGCATTGCAGAGCGTGCTGGTCGAAGCTGAGGTCGAGCAATCTCCCGCGGATCGGAGACCTCCAGCATCTAGAGGAGCTGACCTTCAACGGTGTCCACGTCTCGAATTCAGCCTACTTGAACATGGCCAATTCGAGAGCGACGACAGTGCGCCTCATGATGAACAGGGGCAGCCGCCTCGGCAATCTCAGAGAATTTCTGGAAGATTGCCCCAGCGTGCAGAACCTGAAACTGGCGTTCAGCGACGTTCCGTTGCACGATGCAAATATATGGGACGCGCTTAACAATACCGCGAACCTGAAGCAATTGTGCCTCGAAACAGATGAGCGTCAGATCATCATGACAGACAGAATCCGACGAGTTCTTCCCCGACTGCTCCAAGGATTGGCGACGCTCCATTTGCATGGTCCTCCCACCGAGTTCGCCCTCAATGTCGGTAGCTTCTTGGCTAATCCCGTGTTCGAGGGCTACCCTGGAAATGTGATAAACACGCCGGCTCTGTCTATGAGCGAGATTCAGTTCGGCGATGTGGCTCAGCAGACACCAGGTCGCAGTCTCTGTTATGCGGAGAATTTCATCGGACTGGTGAAGCCAGCAGGCTGGGACTGAAACGGATTCGAGCGAGGCATGCTCCGATTTTCATCGGAAGTGGGATGCCATGTCGCATCACATCCATCAACGACATTCGACAAGTCATTGAGATCAGAAATCGAGCGGAACAAATCTCAACCCGGTTCTTCGAACTTGTCGAGTGTAGTCTAGTCAATCATTCAGTCCTAAAGCTTTTCACAGACTCCAGGCGGTCCCCTAGATGCGCGGAGGTTGTTCTAGTCATGTCAATAAATTCAGTACTACCAATAGAGAAAGAAAGCAAGATCATTCCTTCGCCTGACCACGACTCGCCGCCGATCGCTCATTCCATCATGGAATGAGCTCGTTATTGGCGAAGAATGATAAAAGCTTGAAGATGCTCTGTCTTCTTTGATGGAGAGATCACTATTAAGGAAACGATAAGCCCGGATTCTGCTCTCGGGAAGAGCGTTCACGTGAAGCGAACCTGACTTGGTTTTCCAAGAGCTGTGGCGGAATTCATTTCTTCACAAAGAATAGAATCGGTGTCGTCACCTTTTCGTTCAATAACATCAAACGGAGCCCAGTGTGACGAAAGCTCCGAGTTGTTCGAGTCCGGGCTTTACGGAGATATGGAGCCCTTTTACCGTATACCAGGGTTTCCGTGGAATGAACGCGGATTATCAGTTTTAGATTCTCCGTCGAAACTCTCCAATGAGCTCAGTGAGTTACGCAGCCTTTACCCAATCCAGCAGTCGGCGATCGAGATCGCTGGGAGACGCATCTCAGCGACTGACCATGCGAGTAACTGCTTGTAGAGCAGGTGAGTGTTCGGACACACAAATCCATGCGTCCCTTCCGAGCTGGAGCGAGGTGACTTCTCCTCCGGAGCGGGAGACGATATCCGCAGCGGAAGCCAAGTCTACCTGAAGCGGAGTCCTCCCTCGCGGGAATTACCTGGTGTCTCCTCGGAAGCGTTCGATACTTGAAGGGAGACCGCTTCTGACGAGCCAGGATTCCGCGCGGCCTTCGTTGCTCAGTAATACTTCTCTGGTTTCCAATGCTGCGTCGGTCGGTATGATCATGCCAAGGGTATAATTCACAGTTAGCGTGCTCACCCTGCTGCTCTTCGCCGCCGGCTTCATCACGCTCGCCATCCTCACACCGAGAATCATCCACAAAATCGCCCTCACGGAAATTCCCGTGACATATGGCAGCGACTCGGCGAGCATGTACAGACGGTTGCCGGTGAACATCACTCAGAGGATCTTCATGTTCAACCTCACGAATAGAGATGAGTTCCTGAAAGGTGCTACACCAGTTCTCCAAGAGCTCGGACCATATACGTTCATGTGAGTTCATCTTCACGATCAAGAGCCGGTTCCGAGGTTGTTTGATGAAGTCTCTTGAACGATAAATCTCCTAGGAGAGGCTCCAGAAAGCAGCCGATGTCCGCATCTAAGCTGTCCGATATCAAGAATGAGTCAAATCGATTCAGGGTAGAGTTCGAGTCTAGAATCACCAGTCGTCCTCGAGGACAAACGACGTGAATATCACATGCTAACATCGCGCTCTGACGCCTTGGCGGGTGTTCCCTAGGCATCCGCATGGAAGTTTCAAGTCTGATGCCTTGTCCGCTATGCCCCACAGAGCGGATCCTGAGTTCGGGAGAGCTGTCCAGTCAAATTTAACTTTGATCAAGGTTTCATAGAAGCGCATGGACTTCGCGGCATCCTTTGCGGCCTCACTCGTGCCTCCAGCTCAAATGATCGAATGTTTTATGTTTTGATGGTCGAATTTATAAGACTTGCCAGGGTGAATATTTCTCGAGTTCCCCTAATTAATTTATCCTCCTCATTGCGTGGAGAATGGACCCTGCAATCATGTGATAGTATGTGGCATCAGACTTGATCCGGGGCTCAATTCGTTGTGCGATCATTGACATTATAATTCTATCTAATCTACGAGTTTGCCCTCCACAAAAACTTATCTTGTTCCAAATCCCCGCTCAGTTAGACACCCTTGGAATAGGCCCGTGACGAATGGAGGTTATGAAATCAGTACACCCCGCAGATCCGTGTGGCAGAAGGACATGGTCTGGGACGGCAGCCTGATAAGGTTCAATGAGTCGAGAACTTTCTTCTTCGCCCCCGAACTATCGAATGGATCACTTTCTGATGAGATAATTCATGCCGACCTGGTTTACTTGACCGCTGTCCGGCTAGTCGAGTCACTGAAACAGCCGTGGAAATTGATAGCGGAAGGAATCCTCGAGTTCAAGAAAGTCCTGAATCGTCACACTGTTGGAGAGCTTCTCTACGACGGGTGAGCGCTTGGAGTTATGGCAAACGCGAGAATGCTCGAGTTGGTCTGTGACTACTCAAGACCGATTTTGACTCCCCCCCCCCTCTCCAGGTACGTGGATGAGATCGCAAAGTACGCAAAATACTTCATCAAGGGTCTCCCCGTGATCGATGGGAAAGTAGGCTTTCTCCTCGGCCAGAATGGATCTTTCGCCGGCGAGTTCTCTGTCTTCAACGGGATGAATGGCACCCTGGACAAACTGAATGAGATCACTTCCTACGAGAACTCTCCGTGAGTCAGAACTCCGTTGAATCAGCAAGAACCGTTGGGCGTGCGTCCGAGCGGATCGTCCATTCCACGCGACGAGATTTTTAGGAATGCTCCGTACACGGAAGAGGCTAATGCAAACATTTCCGCAGAACTGTCCCTTACTATGGAGACGATTGTAATTCGCTCTACGGAACGAGTAAGTTCCCCTGTGAGCCGGGATCGTTGTTACTGACTCACGTTCTATCGAATGACTCGAACGCCTTCTTCCTCAGACGGAGAGCTGTACGCTCCCTTCATGGACTTACCGGAGAAAACGATCTCCATCTTCGATACGCAGTTGTGCAGGCCATGGAATCTCTACCTGAACTCTACGAGTGAGTACGACGGAATCATGGAGGCCAATTACAATTCTGGCAGCGATCTGTTCACCGCAACTGGCAATGCGACCATCGACGCGTAAGAGTCTCCCGACCCTGGTATCGATGAAGCTTGTATATGTACAAGGATCGGAATCTCGTCTGTCGATCTCCATCGAGGATGTGCGAGCTTCCTGAAATCGTACAAACGTTTTCAGCTGCTACGAGAAGCGTTCCAGTCACATGAGGGGAACATTCGATGCATCGACTTGTCACTTCGATCAGGACATAGTTTTGAGCCTCCCGCACTTCCTGAAAGGGGATGAGCGGCTCTTCGATAATGTCAAGGGTTTAGCGCCCGATCCTGCAAAACACGATTTCGGAATCAGCGTATCGGTGCGTTTGTCGACAACCCTCTTATGGCTATCATAGATCTACTCATTCCTGAGGATACGGAGCTCACTTCCGATTTTTGAGTCCATTCACGAACACCCTTCTTCCCGATCTGACCTTCAAGCGAATTCGCAGGAGCTTGGCGTCGTGACGAACTTAAAAATCCGAGTTCAGATCAACACCTTCCTCTCCTCGGATCCGATGCTGAAAAAGAAATTCGTGTATCCGATGTTCTGGCAAGAATTCGTGAGTTCCATCCATTCTGTATCTTTTCCGCTCGAATCTTCTCGGCTAATGAAGACTCTCGCTAATCCACGTTTTTCGGGATTCCCGGGAACGCTCAGGTTCTGGAAGACGAGGACCGAGCGACGCTAATGGGCAAGCTTTGGGAGAAAGCAGTTCGCCCAAAGCTTTTGCTTCGAGGAGTCGCCCTCGGAGTGGGCGCTGCATTCTTGATCGCTCTCGTCTCTCTCCTCGTCGTTTTCCTCGTCAGAGACTCGAAAGTATGTTGCTCTGCTCAGCCGTCGCGGAAAGTCATGACATCCTCGATTTATGAACATCGCTCAATGATTGAACTGACCCATTAGATCACAAGGATTCAGAGTTCTCGTGGAATTTCAGACAGACGACTCGGCGCCATTGATCCCTAATCAGGAGCAACCTTTAGGCGAAGACGAAGTAGATGTCGAGCCGGAAGACTCGGACACAGGCCCCGACCCCGAAAAGTAGCCGAGGCATCTTTCCTCAAATGGCCCGACCTTTGGTTCGAATGAACATCGGGTTTGCTCCCTGGAACGTTCTTTGTTGGATACCTTCTAGGGTCTTTAGGCCTCAGACTGGCTTCGATATGATCATTGCGAGGAGAAAATTCCGTGGTTCAGGAGGAAATCGGGTCTCTGAACCACGTTGGACGGACTTTTCTCTGTCCCCTCGAGGAGCGCAGTGTGTTTTTTTGTGAAAGAAGACGAGGCGTTCAGCCGTGTGAACGATGATGATAGATTACTTTCTTTATTGTTTCCCGCCGTCATTTATCTACGATGTTGGAGCTTTGCTGACAGAAATGCTCATGCTCTCTGCGAAGCTCTAGTCGACGCTGCCTATCGTGACATAATACACCACAAGGTACAGAGATAGAAACAGCGCAGAGGATACTCGCTGCAGGACCGTCAGCAACCGAGGCCAAGTCCGAGTGGCCTTGAACCTTTCCTCGAACCTTTCCTCGATCACGGGCAGGTCCTCCAGACTCTGCCCAGCCGGAGGATTTTGCATCTCGGCCTCCTCGGTGGCATCGGAAATCAAGGCTTCTTCACTCAGTAAATAGCTCTGGACCGATTCCACCTTTAAGAGGCGATCCAAGAGAGGGTGTGAGGGGAGCTCTATCGTTTCGCTCTCCTCGAGAATCATGATAAGGACCGCGAGGAAAATAATGAAAGCCGTGAAAAACATGAGATCCGATGCAAACTTCAGAATGAGGGGAGTTGTAGAAGAAGAACGCAACATGATTGAGTAATAATTGATCGTGTACGTCAAGAGCAAGAGTCCGATCAGGGGCAGAGCGAACTTTTTCGGGGAAGTCAGCGGCAGCCAACAAGAGAGCGCAGTCAATGCGGTTCCGATACACATCGGGATGACGAAACGATGGAAATGGTGAGAGAATCTCCTCTCGATCACGAGATCTAATTGTAGAGTGTAATCGAAGTAATCGTCAAAACTCCCCGGTCGAAGACGGAAATCGGCAGCGAGAAGACGCCATTCCGCGTATCGACTGGTTATTTTCTCGTAGTCTCGATGGAGGACAGGTTTCAGATTGAGTTTCTTGATGCCGTACGTCGTGGAGCCAAACAGCACCGAGCACTGGTGTCTGTCCACAGGAAAGGCGTACATATCGGTGTCGCAGCTCACACTCATGGTTTTGTATTCACAAAATCCCAAGGTGCCATTAGAGAACAGTCGTATGGGGCTCCGGCGTCTGTTGTAAGGGTTCATGAAATTCACTCGGTTGAAGATTTCTATATCCGGGACCCACATTTCGTAGCTGAGAAGCGTCACGGATTGGAGACCGTTGAAATCGTTCGGATCCCATTTGAGGATGTCAGCGAACCAGGATATGCAGGTCTGGCCCTTGAACGTAGCTTCTCCTAAAGATAAAAAGTTGGGAGATGCGAAACACATTGGGTGGGCGGGGTAGTCCGGACATTCGGAATCATCGATATTCGACCGTTATCAATCCTTTATCAAACTTATACTCACGTCCGTCAAGCTGGATAGAGAAGATGTCCGACACATCGACAGTTACGGTAACATCGATCGTTGTGTTCTCGGAGAGAACTGGTCGCACCAAGCGATTCCTGAGTCGTGACCCAGTCATCCCGAGTGCCTTTCGGAGTCTTTGGATATCCGGGAGGTGCTCGTCTTGGACACTTGGGGACGCGAAACACGAGATCACGATGATAATCCAGAGAACTGAAGTATCGTACAGCGCCATCATGGGAGCACCTGTGAGACCGCCAGACAGCTTCTCTGACCGATTCCCGGGGGGCGGATCCATTCCAGCTTGACCATAGGCGAATCATCCTTTCTCCCGCGAGAAACGAGCCATTCGCTCGTGAGACGAGATTTCTTTTGACAGCGAACACCTAGGTTTTCACCAGGGCTTGGACCTCGGGTGCGTTCGCTCGAGCTTGAGCGTTCGCGAAGATTATCCATTCGTGATGTTGAACCGTGACTTCGCATCCACAGCCCGCCTCGCGATCCGCAAAAGGCGGTGTTCCGCGGGCGCCGGGCTCCTTTGCCAGAGAGATGACTTCGGCATATTTGCATTGCCATGTAATTCCCCTCCCGTCCTATCTCCGAGCATCCTAGGTCAGCGGTCCCTGGACTGTGGCTGATGAAAATCCTGACACTAATCACAGGACCAGGATGCCATGTTGATGACCGGGACATCGGAACGGGTCTCGGGAAATTTTATGCAGTCCGGTAAAGAGGTCGAATTTTCAATCCTTGTTGTACCGGAACCCAGATTGTCTGTTCATAAATATGACAGTCTGTGGAAGATCGAGCCCGCGACTCTTCAGTATCCATCAAGTTCCATACCAATGATATCTATTGTATAGATTTTTCTAATTTTAACAGCAAATTGGAGTGCGCCCCAAGCGAGACTTGAAAAATTGTGGAGCCTGCTTCTCGATCAGAAGAAATACCGCGTTTCAGAGTTTCCGCTCACTGCGGGCCTCGCGAAGAGGTCGCAGTCTGGAGATGTGTGCTCCACCCTTAAGAAGAGGAATGCCCGACGCCAGACTCTGAAAAGCCAGAATCCATGAAGCCTCCGGGGGTCTCATCAGCCGGAGTCCCGGGAGCCATGATGCGATGAGCTGAGATGCTCAAGGGCCAGAGAAGACCTCCCTCGATTCAGACAACGCATCGCAGCAAAACATTGATGCATTGAAGCATTGAAGCAGCGTGATTTGAATGGACTTCAAACTTGACGGAATATCTCGCTTCGGTTCCCGAATACGGTCTACTCGGGGAACGATCTCTCTCCAGAGGAGACGCGGGATCATTGATGAGCAGACGAGGTGTTCGGGATCTTCATCGGAAGGGCTAGAGGACGACGCGATACATCGGAGGTGGGCATAGTCCCGCGCACAAGCACCGTCGGAGATAATGTAGTTTCCGGGAAAGAGGGGGGGGGCAGAGGGAAGCACCTCGGGAAAGCACACCAGGAGAAGAGATTCCTACTTGATTTCTCTCTCACGCGACCTACCCTTGACATCGGCTCCGTCTTGAGCACAGATACACGGGAAAAATATTTGCTATCAAGAGCCCCTAATGTACCGCTTTGTCCATCTGCATTGGGAAAACCATGGATTCGGTGATGCTCGGGATGATATTCATTCCGAACCAACATTCAAATCTCTCGACCAGAATCCGCGACGGAATTGGAATCTGACATGTAGACTTCCAGCTGGCAGGTCCATTGATTGTTGGTCAAATCACTCGGGACCCCGAATGTTCCAATAACCAGATTATACGCATGTGATCCCACAATAAGGGAGACGCTTTCAAAATCAATCGTTCTCCATCATTGGATGCGCAAATGGCGCGGCTTCCTCGGAGTTCAGCGTAGAACTCGATTGACGCTCGTAGGTGGAAGAATCTTGATCATGACATGAGCAGCGGTCCGATTGCATTACAATCATCATTCAAGTCTCATGACGATCATTGTTCGAGCGCAATCGTGAGACTGCTCAATGTTGCGTCACTTGAGTATGTTCCGCGACCTCCGTCCACTACCACCGAAAAGTAGCGTGATAGAAGGAGGATTCCATGCGACCATTTCTCCAGATAGAGTCCTCTTCTTTGGATGATCATAACTCCAAAATTATAAGACTGATCATAATTAATGTCATCTCCTGTTCGGTTGCATTTCGGGATGCTACGGGGACAGAATCAGACCGCAATCGGTAGTGGATCCAGCGCCGCCGATTGCGTGTGTTGCGGGAGCGTGAATTCGACTCTTCGACATTCGCATCATGCCATCTTAGTTTTTCGCTGAACCTCCGCCGGCCCGTAGGAGAATCCCGTCGGCGCAGTTGTCGCCAAAGACCTTCGGATTGTGATCGATCAATCGTTCAGCTCGCTCCGCCGGTTGCTAACGGTGTGCTTTCGATCGTCTCGGTGGTGCTTCCTCCTCTTCTTCACGAACCGCGGCGGCGAACACTCTCTCACCGACCGATCTTCCCGGCCAGTCCCAGCTGTTAGTGTTTGTTGTGGTCGTCTCCGTCGACCGCGGACCAGCGTGCGTCGTTCTATTCATCGGTCTTAGGAGTTCATGTGAGGCAGTTATGCGACTACGGTTCCTGTCGTCACCGAGCCGTCGACTGCCTGCGTCATAGTGCAGTGTTCTAGGCCGTGGCGCAAATTTCTGTGTTTGGCGTCGGCTTTGGATCGAATCGCGATCATCCCTGACGGATGCCGTTTCCCGCAATCACCAATCGACGACGAAGATCCCCGCGAGATCGCATGTGTTTGATGTGGCATCTGTGCGTCCTGAGATTGTTTCGGTGTCGAGAGGAAAGTTGAACATCCGCTTTGTGTCGACGACGTGAGCATGAGAGAAGGACCGTAGTTGGCGCCCAACGATGACGCTCCCGCCGTGTCTGGTCACAACGTGATCCGACCACAGGATTTAATTGTGCCATTGAAGAAGGAAGGAAGAAATAGAGACCAGCGCGCTCTGTGGTCGGTTATATCAGTCTTTGCGAACGCATACCTGCGGAACCGAAGCATCCGCGATGGCTCGATCGTGCGTTTTCCGAATCGGTGAGTTCGTATAACAGACTTCAGATGGGACTTCGAGCGGATAAAGCTCGTCTAGTTGTAGCAGTGATGGTTGTGGTCACCACTGGCGTGAGCGAATCCCACGTTGAGCGGCTGAGCGGACACCATGGGGATCCTCTCCTGAGCCATTCTCTTTGCTAAGAACGATATGAGCTGAAGAAGTTCAAGGTGTACTGAAACTGTACGGTGATTCTTATCACAGGGCTTCGACGACTTTAGCCATTCTGGTGCTTTCCCACCAATTGCAAGGGACAGCCTTCAGGAGAAATTGTGAACGACGCGACAGCGCAGCAGAAGCTTAGCTTCCGAACTCCGGGGTCTTTCTCCACGACTCGACGCAGATCGCGCGCCGCTCCGCGTGAAAAGCGTGCGTCGATCGTTCAACTCCTATCTGGGACGCTCCCTGTCCTGTTCCGGAGCCGGATCTCTTTCGACTGAATCTTGGGAGGATCTGCTTGGTTTTCTAGATTATTAGCCTGCTCGAGGAAAGACGTCAAGATGTTTCCTGCGTTTCCACGCGTGTGAATAATCCGCATGCGATCGGCCTGGGGAATGTCGGAATTTCATGGAACAATGTCGAGTTGTCATGGAGATTAACAATAATTCAGGAATCGATCCGTAACGAGATGCGGTCGGATTGATTGTTTATGTTTCGGCGGTTCTGACAACGCAGGCGGACGGTTAGATTTTTCTCTGCGCATCATCTGGTCGACTTGCCTCTACGGGAAGAGGAGAACCCCAATATTATGATTTGCTTCTCGTGTCTCTTTCGTTTGGCATCGTATCGCGTTTTTCCCCCGGCAGCGTTTCGTTCCGTCTGAAATATCTCGAGCGGATCTTCACGCGATCCCAATATGAGTGGAGCCCTTCGGCGGGAAGTAAAACTCTCGCCTCGAACGAGATCGAGGCTGAAGATTCAGGCACTCAGCCCGCGTCAACTATTCGTCGTGGAAAATTAGGGAAATCATCCTAATCTCATCTCTCTTCCAGGCTTGAGAGTCTGTGTCTTCACAATTTTCTCGATCTCTCTCTCTGTATTCTTGCTGTGGAGCTCGCTGCTGAAGTATGAACTTCTCAGAACTGGAGCTCTGACCGAGGGGAGTTTAGCAGCGCGATTGTACGAGACGATACCGTTCGACGTGCGACAGAATGTTTACGTATTCAATATCACGAATCGAAAGGAATTCCTTTCCGGCGCAAAGCCCCGTTTCGAGCAGCTTGGTCCGTATACGTTCAAGTGAGTCCAACCTCCGATATTGTCATTCTTCTAACACGATAGCTAGAATGGTTTTTCAATATGAGTCACACTTCGCCTAAGACGTGTTCCATTCCCGTGTTCATGTCCGTGTTCCATACATGAAGAATTTCTTTCAGTCTGACCTTGCGGAAAGAAATGTCGTGGGCAGCCGACGGCTCACTGAGCTACAAGGAGAGGCGCATCTTCATGTTCAAGCCGGAGCTGTCCACTGGGCAACTCTCTGATCGGGTGTACACAGTTGACCCGGTCTATACCGTCGCCTTGTCGGTGATCGACACATTGCCAGCGTACTTGCAGGCGTTCCTGAGACTGTTCATAAAGTCGCGGAGTATCCTATTCGAGCGCACCGTCGACGAGATACTATATTCGGGGTGAGCGAACAGGGGAAAAAAGATTCGTCGCCGATTCCGTGATTCCATCAAGGGGACAATTGAGTCTCACCGAAGTGTCTACCCTCCTCAGGTACTCCGACCCGCTCGCAAATATCGCGCATCTTTTCAAAAAAGATCTTCCCGTTATCGATGGGAAAATAGGATACCTGAGAGCCTTGAATAACAGTGATGATGGGAGCATGACAGTGTACTCCGGCGACGCAAACACGCTCAGACAGCGGAACGAGGTTTTTCGGTGGATGGGCCAAGAGTGAGTAACACTCGAGACACTTGCCTCATTCTTTCTTGAGCATTGTGACAGCGAAAGTGGATTCTGAATATCTAATGAGTCCTCCTCTTCCTCAGCTACATTCCTCACTACGCTGAACCGTGCAATAAGCTCTACGGCGAGAGTGAGAATCGTCTTGTGGCTTTTTTCGAAAGAGCGGGCAAATTTGCCTCGTATGACCGCTCCATAGAATCTCATCGGGCGATTTTCCTTCTTAGACGGTGAACTTTTCCCGGCTTTCGATCTGTCCGCTCCGCCCGCAGAAATTCATGTTTTCCAACCGATGTTCTGCCGGCCATGGACGCTGCACTTCAACGGATCGAGTCGACCGTATGGAGTAGTGTTGGCGAAGTTCAACACCCGAGACGACATATTCTCACCGACGGGCGACGCTGAGTTCGATCGGTGAGAATGACGGATCACGGCTCTCCGCGGAAATTTTGAGAATCGCTGATACTCATTGATTTTCAGGAGTGTGCGCCAGAACTTCAATATTTTCCCTCCCCAGTCCGGCAAGAGCGCTTACAGCTTCGTTCTCATGTATTCTAGATGTCTACAGCCACGTGGTTGGCCGAGAGGAGTTTTCGATATCAGTGACTGCCAGCATGGTTTCCCTGCGCTGATAAGTTTACCGCATTTCCTCCGGGCGGAGGAGTGCCTTGAGGACGTCGAGGGACTTGAACCCGACCCCAGTCTACATGATTTCGAGATGGAAATTTACGCAGTACGTATCCAGCGGGATCAGGATTTCCTCTCGGACGGGAAGGGGGGCAGTCCGTGATGACTCCAGAATCAGAATGAATACGCGTCTACCTGAGGCCCATGTCCTTTCCTATCAAAATATATGACGCCCTTAGCTCTCTGAATCCATTATCTGAGACCTGGTGGAATCACTCGATGATGGAATTCAGTCTCCGGAATCCTATTTCAGCTTCTCGGTATCCCGGTCCGACCCGCGATCCGAGCACAAATTAACGTCCGGATTCAACGAAAGTTCTCTCCTGAGAGCCCCGCTCTTGTCTATCCGATTCTTTGGCAAGAAATCGTAAGTTTCCTAAGGAGTGTCTAGAGATTCTCGCGGAGCAGAGCTCCCTGGATCGAGCTGGGCAGTAAGAGGTCTGCGGATTAGAGTCTCATTTTCGGGGGGGGGTGACTCAATATGATGCACGCTTTTCGAATTCCAGGTTCTGGCAGAGCAGGACAGCGAATATCTGAGCTCGATAATCTACTACGCCTTATCTGTACCGAGCGTATTACTATGCGTGATCCTCTTCATTATATCGAGCGCCTCGTTGCTGTTCTTAATTATTGACATTCGATCCTCGATGAGGAAGCGCCACGTACGTTGCTTAGACCTTATGTAGAATATGAAATGGAATCGACGCATTGTCTTTTCCAAGAAAGAGACCATCCGGCCGTCGACCTCAGAGTAATATTTTTCATGCTTTGATTCAGGGAGCCGAAGATGACGAGCGGCCGATTTGGAGTTCCGCCGATATTCTGGAAAATGACACGACAGAGCCTGCGCCACAACAGAATCCAGATGATCTCCGCGACACAAGCTAGATTTAAGAATTGAACTAGTCTGGAATCCTCGGATTCCGAATCGGGTGTGTTCCCGTTTGTTTTTGTCCGGGAATTCGATGGGAATCCCGCCTCCTCATCCGAACTGATCCTTTGTACTGACATCTATGAACGAGGTGTAGCCATCGTACGAGCACGCTTCTGGATTCCTGCGAATGTGAGACACTCGATCTCCGGGGGCGGGAGAGAAGCGGGCCTTTCAGTGTGGCTCCACCTCCCGCTCATTTTTCTCGTTCTTGACGTGAACCATTTCACGGTCTAGGTACTCTACTCGGTATGAGACTTTTATTTGTATATGTTGTCTCTGGTCGAATTCATGCAACAACTGTTCCGTCAGAATAAATATCATGAGCGCGATGCAACTCGAGGGTCTGGGTTTTCTTTCTCCTGACTTGAGCCGCTCATATACCGACGGGTGGTCGAGTGGTCAGCGCGTTTGTCACTTCTCGTGCAAACGTGCTCTTCACTTCGTGAAATGCCGCAACGACGCCGCTCGCGCGGGAGGCGGTATGGGTTCGATCCCTGCTCCCGGAAAAATATGCAGGTACTCGGCCTTGATCCTCCTGGGTACATTTGCTCTATGGATCCGATTCTAGAAGTCAGGTGACCCGATTATCTCGAGTCGATCCATCCCGAAGGCATCCGGAGCTGGTGAAGGAGCTTCGGGCGCCCCTACAGTCATGAGAAAGTATAAAGAAACGCGGACGACCAGTAATTATCGACACCTTGATCATCCTCGGCATCGATCTCGGGTGAAGAAATGGAAGCATGGAGCTCATGGTGCCCAGGGACCGGCACCTCCACCCCCCCTCACCGCAAGGAACGCTTCTGCTTGCAGAGCATGGAACTTTTGATTCGGAAGCGGCATAGACTTTATTTATTTACATCGTACATTAGTATATTACAAATAGGCTCATTGTTCGGTGGTCACCTTGTCCTCCGTGAAGCCGAAATCCTCAGACGGCGACCTCGCGCGATGTCTTCGCTGGCTTTTGAAAACACAGGACTCCGGAGCGATGGATCGCGGCATAGATTTAGAACCGTGCCGGTGTTTAGAGCTCGTCTTTCAGGAATGGGAAGGTCTTTTCTAGGGGCGAGTGTTCGCAATTCGTGAAAAGCAGCGAGCAGTTGGTCCCACGAATGCCCCCGAGCATGCCGGAGATATAATTGCTGCCCAATCCGTCGACGTCGTAGGCTGGTAAAAGCCTTCTGAACGACGTTACTGCCTCACTCTTCGAGGCGGTGATCTTCGTGAGCTCGCAGATGAATTTCACGCGACACTCGTCTCCGTGGATACGCAAGCTTCTGAAGATGTCATCATCTAGGTTCGAATAGGAAATGCTGCGTAGAGCATCGAGCATGTCGTAGGTCAGAACTTCCACGTACCAAGAACCCACGTACCAAAGCGCATACATTAACACCGCGACGACACCCGCTGCGATGGACAAGATGGACCACTTGTCATCTCGTTTCCGGAGGAACATAAACGAGACCGAAACACTGAGAATCACCATCGTAAAGCCGAGGAGTCCCAATATTCCCACAACTATCTCGAGAGACATGGTGGCCGGTCCTTATTCCGCGCGAGGGGGATCTTACTTAGTCGTACACGGAAGTACACTAAACAGTTCCTTCATGAGGGCAGGCCCGCTTTGTTGCCGAGACCACATGTACACTGGCTGATAATATTGTCGCACATCGTCATGATCTTCTCTTAGTCGACGTGCTTGACGAAAGGAAAGAATCGGGCAGTCGATTGGCTGGGGCTCGGTCTCTCTCGACGCGGAGAGGATTTGGGATCTTGATTTTTTATCGGCGATGAAGCATCTTGGAGGCGACTCCAATCGATGCGTCGAGGACCCAGTGAACGAGATCGAGAGGGAAGTGAACGAGAATATTGGACGTCGCTCCGAAACTCGGCGGGAGACTTCGCAGAATTCTGTCTACGACTCGCCACGACATCGCTCCGGCGTTTTGAAGCGCCGAAAGTGTCGGCCTGGCTTTCGAGACGCCTCATAAGTCACTGCTCATCAGTATTATTCGAGAATCTTCTGCACAGGCCGGATCGATGCTTCCCGCGACCTACCACTACACAATTGTAAACATTACGAGAAGCTCTGCTAGTGAAGCATCGGATTTATGATTCATTACATTATTCCTCGGCTCTCGGGGCTGATATCTGAACCAGACGCCCATCCTGAGCGCTCTGAACCCGGTCACACAGCTCCTGACCTCGAAAGCGTCCGGCGTCGTATTGATCGAGTCGCTTACAAAATTGCAAAAGCGCATCAAAGCGGAGTACAACTCGCGTGACTGACTGCAAGGAATCGCAAAATTTCGTTCGGAACGGCTCCGTGCCCCCAAAGTCCATACAGTACAGAATTCTGGTCCCAGCGAATCATCTGCACGTAAACTCGAGCTCCCATGGAGGGATGTCTGCGATTTCTCAACATTAGTATGGGAGATGAACGTTCGCTAGGTCCAATCAAGTCAAATGTCTCCGACGGACTTTCCTTCTCTCGGATCGATCCGTCGCGACAGCCTCTCTTTGCGCAGGCGGTCCACCAGCCTTTTAAAACCCCTTAATTCCCTCCTCGCCTCGACTTCGAACGCGAGCAAGGTTTTCGGTGTCGTAATAAAAAACAAGAACCTCATCGAAGCCGGGAGCCTGAGAGAATATGGTCGGGGTTCGAGAAGACTTGTTCGTTTGCGGCCTTCGCGGTCATTGATGTATTAGAGGCGTATTTTTTTGTCCCAGGGATCAGGTGGTCGAGCGCAAACATCACTGGTTTCGGAAATCTCCCTCGGAGTCTCGCCGTCCTTACATAGTCGTTCTGGGCGTGTCTCTCACCCAAGGAGAGGAGAAGTCGCGTTATCCTACCGACCGACGCCGGCGCTCTCGTGCGTTTTCATGGCGAAACATCTGCTATCCTCCGCGTCTTCCTGCAGTGCTCGCGGAGCTGCCGGCAGAATACTCAGACACTTTCACGAGGAGACTTTTTCGGAAAGTCTCGACGGGATCTTCAAAAGCTCACGGATTACCGACCACGTGAGTCGGATGAAATTCATTTGCGGAGAGTGCCGAAGTCTCGCTGCGAGGAGCGAGGGATTTGCATCGTTCATTGAGATTAAGTCGGCCTTCGCAACCCCCGAGAAAGCTATCACATGGGAGAGGTTCTTGTCGGGATTCACGACATGAATTGCAATTCGATATATTCGACATGGTAGGAGTTGCCTCGGGAGAAGACCCCTCCTACACGACAAATTCTACGAGTCAGGTGACCCGATTATCTCGAGTCGATCCATCCCGAAAGCACCCGGAGCTGGTGAAGGAGCTTCGGGCGCCCCTACAAGCATGAGAAAGAATAAAGGAAAGCGGACGACCAGTAATAATCGACGCCTTGTTCATCCTCGGTGTCGATCTCTTCGATCTCGGGAGAAGAAATGGAAGCATGGAGCCCATGGCGCCCAGGGACCGGCCCTTCCACCCCCCTCACCGCAAGAAACGCTTCTGCTTGCAGAGCATGGAACTTTTGATTCGGAAGCGGCATAGATTTTATTTATTTACATCGTACATTAGTATATTACAAATAGGCTCATTGTTCGGTGGTCACCTTGTCCTCCGTGAAGCCGAAATCCTCAGACGGCGACCTCGCGCGATGTCTTCGCTGGCTTTTAGAACACAGGATTCCGGAGCGATGGATCGCGGTAAAGGTTTTGAACCGTGCCGGTGTTTAGAGCTCGTCTGTCAGGAATGGGAAGGTCCTTTCTAGAGGCGAGTGCTCGCAATTCGTGAAAAGCAGCGAGCAGTTGGTCTGACGAATGCCACCGAGCATTCCGGAGAGATAATTGCTGCCCACTCCGTCGACGGCGTAGGCTCGTAAAAGCCTCCTGAACGACGTTACTGCCTCACTCTTCGAGGCGGTGATCTTCGTGAGCTCGCAAATGAATTTCACGCGACATTCATTATCGTGAATACGCAACCTTGCGAATATGCCGTCGTGGAGGTCCGCATAAGGGATGCTGCGTAGAGCATCGAGCATCCCGTCGATCAGAACTTCCTCCCGATACTGATGAGAAACCACAGACCAAAGCGAACACATTGATACCGCCACGACAACCGCTTTGATGAACAAGAAGGACCACTTGTCATCTCGTTTCCGGAGGTACATAAACGAGACCGCAACGTTGAGCATCACCATCGACAAGCCGAGGAATCCCAGTATTCCCACAACTATCTCGAGAGACATCGTAGTCCTTAGTCTGCGAGAGATGGGATCTCAGACGATCTCACGGTAGGCTTCACTACGGACTCTTTGGGAAGGCACGTAAGCTTCGTGCCAGCGCACTAAATGGTGATAATGTTGCACTTCGTTGAGCTCTCCTCCCGATCGATGTGCTTGACGGAAGAACAGATTCGAGCAGCGTAAACCTAGGTTCGCTCTATCACAGCTTCTGGGGAAACTCAGCCTCGCACTAGCTCAGGAGCTTCGATCACGAAGTACGAAGTGCAGTAGCAGAGTTTCAGGAAGAGTGCTCGCCATTTATTCATATACGGGTGTTGCTCGAATACAGATGTAGAGAAAGAGAGCTGTCCTCCAACGGCATATTTGATCTCATGATTCGAACTGCTCTCTCTGAACGCATGTATATACCTAATAATGATCAACCCACACATCCCATCAGCCCTCTCAGTCGAATAGAAGGGGGAGCTCGCCGCGGACTCTATTGCGCTAAGTGACGGCGTGCTTAAATCGAGTTCTCTCTGCACCCGATGACCGAACGGGTCGAACCCTGCATTCGGATCTCTTAGCGGAATCTCAGAGCGTCATCATTCCGTTCAGGTCTCTGTCTCTAACAAGTATTCGATTGCCTAGGGCTCGATTCCTCTCGACGACGAGTGGAATTCGGACTCTGATCTTATTTCAGTGATGGGGCGGCTCCCACCGATGCATCGAGGATCCGATGAGCGAGATCGAGAGGAAAGTCAGCGACAACATTTGTTGTCGCTTTGAAGCCCGGTGGGAGACTTCGCAGAATTCCGTCTACGACTCCCCATGACATCGTTTCTGCGTTCCAATGCGCCGGACTTATCGCCCCGAGGTTTGAAAAGCGTCGTAGCTCGCTGATAAGTCTCCATGAGTTTCACGCTCGGACCGAATCGATTCGCAAAATCACATTCGTGGAGAGTGGAGCTTGCAGAGAGGTCTATGGGCGGAATTCTTCTCTCAGATTAGTACATTGTTTGGCGATGGATTTGAACTTAATCGGATGCTCTGCGGGTCTCCAAATCGATGTCGAAGCTGGACTCATTGCTTCTCCATTCTGGGCGCCCGGTCATGCTCCCATGAGCGTTCGACGTTGCGACGGTGGAATAGGCACTCCACTTCTATTCCGGGAGTGTTCGCGGAACAATCGAGTTCCTGCTCGGGGGGATGAGGCTCCTTTGGAATTCATCTCCCCCATAACCGCTTAACTTTGACTTCAAACAGAGAGAACATTATGAGATATCCGTCGATGGCCTAGGTACATCGCTCTGAGATGAACGCTCCCCAGGGTCGACGTCAGCGACGTCCATGATGGGAGCCTGAGGCAGAATATTCCATCTTTCATCTGCAGAGCGAGATGGGCGAGGAGTGATTCCGAGGCTCCCGAGTCTCAATTTCCAACTTAATAGCCGAGTCCCAATTTTATTGTGGACTGTGGGTCGTAGGGAGATGATTTCAGGGTAAGATCGAGGAGCACACGTCGCTTTCTGTAAATCTCCAAACATTCTGTTCATTCTAGATTCTAGAAAGAACATTTTCTTAAAGGCGTTTCCGTCGGGGAGCTGTGACCATGGCGGGCGCTCCATTATCTATTGAACTGCAACAGCGCTGCAGCTCGGAACTGCTGAGGAAATTATTTGGGCTCCCGGATTCATCGGCCGAGCTGACGATGGAACCTTCTCGCGCTAGGTCGGCCGGTCACGCGCGTGATATCATGGTGAGCCTTAGACAGATTTCTCCGAAGTCTCCAGCCGCTTCTCGAGGACACGTCCAATGTTTTCAGCAAAATTTCCTTCTCTCGGACTGATGCCCTGGGAGAGCCCCTCTCCCTGCTCTGGCTAGGCATCAGCGAAATCGGACCTCAAATTACCCTCCTCGCCTCTGGTTCGAATGCGAGCGAAGTTTTTGATGTCGTCGTAGAAGACACGAGCTACAGAAAGCCTAGGAATCCGAGAGGACACGCTCGGGCCGTGGTGAAGACTCGCTCATTTGTGGAGCTCTCGGTGATCTCGGTGAAACCCCGGACGAGCGATGCGTTGATTTGTGCGAGATCTTGCTGTGGCTGACTGAGGGATTGGATCCTCGAGCGGAACCCTCATGGATCTCGAGAATCTCCCCCGAACTCTTTCCACCTTCGCCGTGACAATATCATTCCTCCATGCTGTTGTTCTGAGCGTTTTCCTTGTCAGAAAAGAGGGGAAAACTCGTATAATCTGTACAGTGCTCATGTGCGTTTTCACGGCGATACATCTGGTATCCTTTGCGGCTTTCTGTAGAGCTCGCGGAACAGTCGGCACAATCCTCGAGCACCTGCACAAAGAGACTTATTCGGAAATCCACGACGGGATCTTCAGAAGCTTACGGATTACCGATCACATGTGTCGAATGAAATTCATTTGCGAAATGTCCAGAACTCTCACTGCGAGGAGCGAGGCACTCGCATCATTCGCTCATATTCTCAAAACTTTCGGAACCTTCCGAGGAAGCTACATGGAAGGAGTTCTCAAGGGAATTTACGGGATGAACTGCTCGTCCTTGTATTCGACATGTGATGAGTCACCCCTCGAGAAAACGTTCCCCTTCCTCATCGACGAGCTCTGAAAGTCGTGCCGACATTGTTGACCGTGACTGCCTGAGATCCCGCCAAGAGCAGACATGAACCATTTAAGTTCCTTGAGCGACTGATGCGAATAAAGGGACGACGGAGCCTTCGAAATTTAACCATTATTCTATGGCATGGATCAATGGAACGTTCTTTTTCCTCCGCCAAGATGGGTCAGGGAATGATGCATCTTCCTCGACTTTTCCAGGTTTGCGGAAAGGTCCGCTGACGCGCACCAGAGTGCTTAATCGACTCATCGTTCCTAGTCTCTAGTCAATCGAACACTGTTTACTTATCGAAGTGATTGGTGCATCGACTCAAAGCGCGCTCTGAGAGGCGTCATTTCCTCACGTCGCCGGGGAACGCACGAGAACTCGGCGAAGAGCGCCCGGTGTCCGTGTAGGAACGCGGTTGCTTGAACAAGCTCGGATGGAGGGATCTCAGGTGCGAGTAGACTACATAGCTCATCTGTGAGAACTAGGAACTATGTCCGGTACATCTCCGACGACTCGACATAAATTCAACTATCTATCTGTGGTTACTCAACGCCTTCGATTGAAATCTACGATTGCCATCACTAATTTTCGATTCGGGGGTGGCGGTCGCGAAGAATTGGCTACGATACGATTGGAAAAGCGCTTCTAGAGCTTTTTTCCAGAGCCTCGAGAGAGGTTCGAAAAGAGTCGTTCCGAGGAGCCCCATAGAACGATAATTGTCTCAGACCCGCCTATGGAATCTTCACGAGATCGATCTCTGAAACCCGGCTGGAGTAAAACAGCGCTCTGTCGGAACTTACGTCCGCTTCGAGTCTGCCCTTTTTGGAAGGACAGTGACTCCCCCAGGGTCTGATAGAACTGTCCGAGACTTCGGAGAGCCCGAAGAGCCATGAGCTAAGGGCGCAAATCAGCCACGTTTCAGAACCACTTGGTCGCGGACTCATTTCCGATTCTCACAGCTCTGCTCATTTCGTAAAGTAGAACATGTGCATTTCTCTCCAAACTAGCGCGTATGTCAAATAATTACATCTTGATGAGGGATGATTCTTTTGGGCTAGAAATCGAACGCATGCTGACCGTGAAGCGACGCACTTCAGACCTGTGTAGAATGAAGAATACCATCCGGGGAAATTCCCGGCTCGTCCCGTCAGTGAAGCGATTCCAGTCCTTGGAGTCGTACCAGTTTTGAGAATAAGCTATCATATGATTGCGCCTAAAGGAGTCTCACATGGGGATCTTGAAATTCATTAGGCCTCAGCACATCCTTATTGTAGCAGAGATTATCGGCGGACATCACCATAGAATATGTAGTATCGAAGATCTTGAATGCACCTCATAAGTCCCCAATCATCATTCATATTACGAATCTGCCGCGTCGACGAAGACACCAAGTCTCGATCTGATGATAGAGGAAGGCCACCGCTAAGGTAGTGGTTTCCGGCTCCCGATCTCTCCGATTCGCCCGCAGAAATCCATGTTTTCCAACCGACGTTCTCTCGACCATGGCCACCGCACTTCACAGTATCGAGTCGACTTCACGAACTAGTATCGGCGAAATTTCAACCCTCGGGACGGCTCCTTTCTAACGACGCAGGAGAGCGATCACAGGTTTGTGCTCATATTACATGAGATTTGCAGAGCCATGACCGCGAGCGTTGTTTCCCAGTGCTGATGAGTTCCCCGCATTTCTTTTCGGCAGAACAATGGCTCGATGTTGAGGACGATGTGGGACCCAGACCCGATCCCAGTCTACACGAGTCCGATATTGAAATCTACGCAGCGAGTCTCCACCAAATCGTTTACTGGAGATGATTCCGACGTTTCCTGCTGGACATGTTTGGTGGAATTCCAAGTTCCTTTCGGACAGGACATGCCTTCAGCGAGGTCAACGGGACTCACTCGAGAGAAGAGCTCAAACTCCTTCATCGCCTTCCTCCAGCTTGGAATCCTAGTTCGAGTAGCGATCTGCGCTGACATCAGTGTCCGGATTCAACGAATTTCCTGTGCTCGAAGCCCGCACTCGTTCCTTCGGTCCCCTGACACGAAATCGTGAGCCCCTTCATGAGCAATGGAATGCTTCGGAATTATTCCGGAGTAGAGCGACCTGGAGCAGCTTGCGGAGTATGAGGTCCGACAAACGGAGTCTCATAGCGCAGCTCCGTGACGCAGCTAATCAGTATTGGGAAACGGCTCTCAATTTCCAGGTCATTCAGACGCCACGCAAATATACCCTGAGATGAAAAAACAGTGGACGAAGCCGGTATCTTGCCACGCGCACTCGGAAGAATGTCAAAGGTCTTTGTTTAAAACAGATAATTCAATTAGATTGTGACGCTCCGAGATTTACCTGAGGGGAATTTTTACAGGCTCCGACCCACCGATCGGGTGCGGTGAGCTTTGATTCCAGCAGCCCATCCTTCAGCTAGACGGAGAAGAATTCGGCACTATTCAATCAATAGAGTTCGAAGTGAGCTCGATGCGGCATATAGCACACATGCATCAATCACCCCCTTAATTGAGTATCCTCTCGGAGGATAGCTCTCACAGTCCACATTTCTCTTCGGATCTCCACCCACATGAAAATAAACGACAGATTCTGTGACTGAACACTCCTAGCTACAACTATGCTCCTTAGTTCGCGATCGAATCCAGTGAACTGAAGTGACCCCAAGTGTCTGAGGCATCGAAATTTCCGAGCGCGATCGTCATGTTCTCCGGAAATCTCCTCCGACCTTCCGCTACCCGCTCCGTGAAAATATTATCCCTGAATGCTGTTTTTGCTATCCGTTGCGGCTCTCTATAGAGCTCGCGGAGCAGTCGATGGAACATTAGAACACCTGCACATCCACGACGGGAAGAGAGAGACTCGAGGAAAGAGGAGGACACATAATGTTTTACGGTTCTACACCTGATTTGTTGACCCTTGCTGCCGATATCTTCGGAATCGCGCATGACCATCCGCGCCAGTTCTTTGTTTCTCGGAAGACTGTATGCCTAAAAAACTTTGACCACAGAGTGAAATATCTCGGCTTGACCCATCCTGTATAACAGTCGACGTGTCCTCACGAGCGCTCGACGTCGGTAGAAAATTTTCCTCTTTGAATATCCCGAACGGAGGACGCTCCTAGCGCGATAGAATCTGCGGAATCTCCTTCCGGAACGGTCCGTCCCTCCCTCTTTGTCCTGTCTCGTCAACCGTCATCTTCAGGTCGGAGCGGAACTTCCACAGATCGAAGAGAAGGAACCAGATTGAGAGACTGTTTTTTTGGGTTTTCCGCGGACATGGTGGGGGAGAAGTGGACTTGCCACGTCCGCTCGAAGTCACGTCCAGCTTCTTCAAGAATATTTCCCTCTCTTGAGCCGATGCGTTGGTCCCCAGTTTTTTCTCAGTGATCTCGGCGGAGCAACGGGCTATTCGTTGTTGTGGGCCAGGTGTTCTCTTGTTTGAGGGATCTGTTGGAATGAACGACAGTGAAGATGGTGAATCTCAGTCCCCATCTCACATTCACCCCGACCACATCTTCCGGACCGTCCAGAACTCGAACCCCACATTTTAGAATAACGATAATCCCTAGATAGAATCAATTAGATAGACAGGGTTCTGTTTCATTCATCAATGAAGCCCTCTTAGGTTCCTCTCTCATTCGATAGGTACATGAAGACCATAAAATACATAAAACCACAGAATGAAGCACTGTCCGCCATCCGGTATCCTGCTCTCAATCCCTGTGTGTATTTCATCACTGCTTCTCGTGCGGTCTGAACCTCTACTCTCGATCAGTGCCAGCTTCTGACTAGAGCACAAAGCTTGGAGTCACAAAATTCGACAGGATCGAATCCGCGAGCGCATCCGTCATGGATCTCGAAAGTCTTCACCAAAGTCTCGCCACCCTCGGCGTCAAAATATTATTCCTCAATGCTGTTGTTCTGAGCGTTTTCCTTATCAGAGAAGAGAGGAAAACTCGTTTTATCTGTAACGTGCTCATCGACGCTCTCTCGGTGATACTTCTGCTATCCTTCGCGGCTTTCTATCGAGCTCGCGGAACAGTCGGCGGAATTCTCGAACACCTCGACGACGAGACTCATTCTGATATCTACGGAGAGATCTTCAAAAGCTTGGGGATCACCGACCGCGTTTGTCGAATGAGATTTATTTGCGAAACGTCCCAGAGTCTCTCGAGCGACGCTTTCGCATCATCCGTCAATATTCTCACGGCTTTCGGAACCCTCCGAGGAGACTACATGGAAGCAGTTCTCAACGGGATCCACGGAATAAACTGCTCGTCGCTGTATTCAATGTGTAAGGAGTCACCCCTGGAGAGAACGTTCCCGTTTCTTATGGACCAACACTGAGAGTCTGTGGCGGCCGTCGCAGGCTTTCCGATCCCTATATACTTAGAACGACGAAGTCAATAAACTATTCATTCTGTAGTCGCTCACTCGACAACGTGTCACTCCTCACTAAACGCTGAGCCGCTTCAAGTCGCGCTCACGCAAAATCCAGTCAATTTATTTTGACGACGCTCGGAGGCGTCCAGGGAGCCACTGGCCCTCCCAGTGGAACGAGAGAGTCTCCACGAAAGAAGAGAGCACATAATATTTGAAGCTTGCCTAGTTGACCATCACTGTCGGTGTCTCGTGAGACTCCGACACCTTGCCTTCAACCGGAAAACCAGATGTGAATTCTTCCGTGAGCGACGATGATGTACATATGAACGAATGCTTTAACAAAAGATCGAATCGTCGGTCGTCCCGACGATTTTGAGTCTTTCTTCGGATCGTGACGTTTCCACTACGAGTCGAGAAAGCTACATGCTAAGCCGGGAACCATCAGAGAGGCGGGATCCGCAGTTTGAATGGCAACCAGTCGGCCTGATTCGAATTCGCCATGACAAGGTATCGAAGGACGGGGCGAACCCGACTGGCTGAAACCAAGTGCTACCTACCTACCTGCTCGAGACTGCGCACGACTCGGGAGGGCGGGATCGTGACGTTTCCTTCACGAGTCGAGTGGGTAACAACGCATGTACGAGTGCTTTAACCGAAAATCGTATTGTCTGTGGTTCCGAAACTTTTCTCGACGTGGAACGTCTCTAAAAAGGTTGGGGTAGTAGGTCGCCGAAAGTGTGTGACGGAAGAATGTGACGAAATTTGTCCATTTCCAACGCCCCACGACTCGGTCCCACCTACACCGATCGACACCCGGTTGGTGTCATGAGATCGCGAATTTACGGGAAATTGAGTTCATATGATTCCTACAGAATTTCCCCGCGCGCAGATCAATCACTCGCCCCCGAATGACACCCCATCCGAGATCAGAATTCGCCCGCGAACCGTGAATATGGCTGCTTGGGAGAGGGCGATTCCGAATTCCCAGCGCGCGAAGTGGCCCAACGACTAGCGCAATACCTCTCAACGACGAGCCATCAGCGTGCCAGGAGATGAGAGAGATTCGACCGCAGCTTTGAGCTCAATTTTGATTTTGTGGAGGCCTTCAGCCTCAAGTTTAGTTTGCACGCAAGACCAATGTATGTTTATACTCTGCGCTCATGTGAGCTCAAATTCTGGCTGCGCTCAGATTGAGTCAGCGCTCGAATTCACTCGTGCTAGAAACTCACATAGCACCCATTCAGGAATCATCGAAGACGTTTCACGTGCCCACGTGTCACTGACAATACCTGCGGTTTTTTCGAAGAGAACAGGTTTATTGATTTCATTTATAGGGTCACTAGCCGTGAGGGCGCTTCGCGCCCCCACAGCCTTAAGGAAATCCAATGCTTTTCGTTGTCCAAGGGGAAGGGTATGCAAGCAATAGACATCTTGTTCCTTGTTCCTCTTTGAGTCTGGACTACATAATTATCGTGAATGAGGTGTGTTGGGAGGGGCTCATTCTCGTGAAGATTATTTGTAAAGTCTCGAAGTAGGAAAAGGTCTGACTGCGCTTCACAACCGCGCATGGTTCCAAATCCACGCGCAGAGAGCCGGAGCCTGACGGGACCGGCCAACGTTGTGGCTTACTTTCCTAGCGCGGGGTGACGCTTCCGAACGAAGCGGACGGATTTTTTTTTACACGGGATCATGGGCACCTCACGGCATTCCGAGCACCTCTTCTCAGAGCCGCAGCCCCGGGAAACGCCGCTCGGCACGCTCGCTGAACGCTGAAACGAAACGAGTCGAGGCTCCTTCCTTGATACAGGTTCCGATTGCGAAGCTAGTTCGATGTAGACTGTGGGCTCGTGCCCGTAGAACTGTAAAAAAGGTGACCCGATGAGTACTGATGACATCATAGAAGCGGCTTTGCATTTTGTGAAAAATAACGATTACTGCACAAAAACGTGAATTTCACGGAAAACATGCGTATAAGCAGCTTGAGAAGTATATCTTGACCTCACTGGAGTGATTGCGCATCGATCGGGAAAAGGGGTCTCTTCGAAGTTTCCTTCACTTATCATCATCGAAAGTTTCCTTGAAATGAGTGTGATGATGACATCATAGTGAAGCGGCTCTACATTTTGTGAAAAATAACGATTACTGGAGAAACACGGAAAACATGCGGTTAAGCAGTTCGAAAAGTATATCTCGACCTCACTGGAGTGATTGCGCATCGATCGGGAAAATTTGGGGTCTGATCGGAGGTGGAGAGCTCCAGAAAGTGGTCGGGTTTCAGGCAGACATAGCGCTTTTTTATTATATAGGGGGATTATACATATGATACTCCAAGAGGGACGCACACGTCCGAGGTACGGATGTATTGGATTCTATTATCGGATCGTGACGTCTCTACTACGAGTCGAGAGGGCAATATGCTATGCCGGGAACCATCAGGGGACGCGGGAGATTTTATGCGCGGCGCGAATGGCGACCAATCGGCCTCATCCGAGTTGGCCATGATAAGGCATCAAAAGACAGCGCACACTCAACTGACCGACACCAAATGCTACCTACCTATCTGCTCGAGACTGCGCACAAATCAGGAGAGTAGGATCTGGAAGACCATTGGGATCAGGGAAACCGTATCACACGTATCCTTTTCACTCCTCTTTGCGATGAGCTATTCCCATGTGGATCGCAATGCTTCCAGTTGGGCTCATTCTGCAATACGGCATCTACACGCTCCTCGTGGGATTGCGGAGGATCGACATCTTCTTGGGGCTGTTTATGGCACGGAATGGAAGTGACTTGTCTCAGTACAGCGTGATATCTCGCGCTTCATGGGAATCACAATCTCGGAATCCCCCTCACGAGACTGGACAGAGTCGCCCGCTCGAAGTTTCGGCAGAGATCATCGGGATCATCGACATCACTTTTCCACCGGGAGATTTCATATCCTTGTTCCACACTGTGCCCCCCAATTCTGTCCGCGTGCTTTCCTCAGACTTGTTACACGCACGATTGTACGGCGTCTCAGACAAACCTTCAATTGCGAGGGAAGCTCGAACGAAGTCTCTCGGAGTCGGATAATCGAAACTCAGGCATTAACAGCTGATCGAGAGGCGCGGGGTCGTCCATGTCCCCTAGTGGTTCCTGAGCAGCATCACAGTATATTCCGTAAAGAACGCCTATTGATATTCCCGGCATTAGGATGCTAGCTCGGAAAGTCCTCTCCTCAGGAGCGCTCTCGCGAGCGACAAGAAGCAGACCCATCAAGCCATCGGAGCGCACCCTCAGCATCCTCTCGTGCGCGAAACTGACCACCAGAGGTGAGACCCTGTCCCACCCGACTGATATATGGAGAATATCGTTCTTGATCGAATTTACCAGCGGCTCCTGGTCTCCTTTGCGAGTCCGGCGCAAAACGGGGCAGAGAGGTCTCGTCCATGCTGGTCTCAAGCAGGCTATCGACCGTTTCGCTGTGGAGCGATGATCAAAAGTTTTCTCTGACCCCTTCACAGTGCAGCGAACCGGGATTGATATCGACGGAGAATAAATCTTCACCTAGAATGGATCCGTGTGGATCAGCTTAGAACTCAGAGTTCCCCCACCCTGCGCGATCTGCTCCGCTGGATGAATTCGAACCATCTAACGCCTGTCGTTTCCCATTGCAGTGAACCCAGAAGTCTCTACTCGCCGACGCTACGCCGTCCCCGGACAAGGTAGGATACCAATGAGCCATGGAAGTTCACTGTACTCCGGAGGGGATGACTGACGAATTCGTCTGATTCCCTACCGAGAAGACGAAGAATGTTGCGCTTCTCTCGAATCGCATTATCGCATCTATCCCTAGAAAACTACCTTGCGTTCCAGGGCTTTCGAACATCCGGCTCTTCAGCACTCCGCCTGAGGAAGGAGGTGAGTATTGACATACGGACGGAGTAGAATACGAAAGACGCTGTTCGCAGCTTACGATGGGCTTCCTCAATGCGAGTGGGGACTCTCTTGAACCATGATGAGCTGAAAACCACGGAGCCTTTTTGTCCCTCACAGAGATGTCACATGCCGAGTTCAAAGAATATATCGGGGGCCACTTCGCGCTCATCGTAGACGTACGAGAACCTCACGAGTTGAAAGAGGATGGGAGGATTTACGGTGAGGTTCGAAGGGTTCGCTGCCGACTTTCTATGCTGTCTCAAGTCCCGCGACCGGGTTGCGCACTAGAGCGATGAGCAAGTCATGAAACGAAGCATACTCTTCCAGGAACTGTCAATATACCTCTCGGCCAGCTAGAGGATCATTTGAAACTCGGTCCGAAGCTACTCGCAAGGAAGTACCATTTAGCTATAGACTTCGTGGAGGGGGGAGGCAACTTCATATTTCTGTGCAAGGCTGGCGTCCGAGCTGCTAAAGCCGTAGAGATTGCAAGGAAGAACGGTTTCCCCAAGTGAGTTCCCTCCTGATGTTGCGGTATCCAGATGCCATAAGCAGGTTGGATCCCTCCGATAAGGGGGAAGGAGCTTAAATATGAAGAAGACGTGGAATTGATTGAAGCGACCCCTCAAATTGAATTGGTCATTCCTTCCAGAGCTAGATTCTACAAAGGGAGTATCCTCGACTGGAAGGCGAGAGGGGAGCCAATAATCAAGAACTAAGTGACCGTCTTGCGGATAGGAACTCCGACTCCTTCCGGGATGTGTTCGCACTTCTCACTTTCGATAGGGAAAAAACTTGTACAATAAAATTTGAGGAATATAAATATTCGTCAAAGCCCCTTCACGTATCGGAGACCAGGAATAATGACACTTGCATCTAATGAAGAAACTCTACCAGCGATTTGCTTCCGTGCTATGATCGGATCAGTCCGGAATCGATCCATTCCAGAGATTATCCTCGACGAGATTCGGTAACGGCCGTGACGATTCGTGTCCCACTCCTACAGAGCTGATCCGAATGCGGTGATCGAGCGCGATTACAATCGCATCTAGCGACAGAGGTGCTGACAGGACACTGCGAACCCAAAAACATGGGCGAGTGCAGAGGAGCCCTGGCTAGTTACAAAAAGCGAGAGAAAAACGATGCGACTTCAGAATGGGAAACACCAGAGGAGAGAGCGGTCTCCGATCGTAGGAAGCGGGTGTTCTCAAGTAGCTTACGGCTCAGCTTCTGTCGCGCTTTTGTGGCGGATGCACAAGTCGATAATCAGAGATTTCCGTCACCCTTTCGTCGATCGAGTTTCATCGACATGATGGCCTTCATCTTTTGCTCGGCTGGCTGACTGACTGCTCGCCAACTCAGTTACTTGGTCGAGGTGCGAACAATTTGCATGTCACCGGCTCAAAAGCGTGACAGGATGATTGACAGCGACTGTGTACCAGAAAACTCCTTGAGTTTCAGCTCTCATTGGACTCCGTGAAAATAAGAGTGCGAGCGAGTGGGAAAGCGACGACAGCATGCTTAACTTCTCGAAAGTTTTCGACAAGAGCGGACAAATAGCACAGACCAAGTACCTGAACGATCAGAGAGCTACCGAGTCAGCGATCGGCGGACGAACCACTCATTAGTGTGACGGTCACTATGTGGTCATCGTCCGAGGTGTTGCTGTCGCTCCGGCCGTAACTCGGAAGCTGCTGCGCCGCTTCTTGCGAATGACAGAAAGACAGAAAGCCGAGGACCGTAATTGAGATCCGTGAAAGAAATCGGTTTCTCCTTTCATCGCTATGCTCTAGGACCTCATCCATCGGGGCTGTGTCTCTTCAAGCCAGAATATACCTCCAGTTTCGTGATACCGCTTCCTTGTCCCTGAATGCTTCCCCGATGCTCGACCAGTTTTGAAGTAACGTCGGAGACTGTGAATCAGCACGGCGCCATCGTCCGGCTCTATGAACACGAAATGTCGTTCCAATGTTCCGCGTGGCTGATCGAGAGAGGCCGAATGAAATCTGCGTCGAACCAATATCCCTCTCGGTGCATAGGAGCCGAGCAACCAAACTCACAACTCTCTGCCCTCAGAGGGACTCCCGCTCTGTGCGAGACTCATCGGTGACGCGATGCCTCGCGTCTCTTTTTTTTCTGCAGTCAAACCGACGGGATCGCCGATGCGGCTTGAGCGAGCCGACAGGAGGAATGGTGGAGTTTCGAAAATCATTCCAGAACAAAATCTATAAGGTGAATGTGAATCTTTTTGAAAGGAATCAACAGATGAACGAAAAATCGTTCGATTCCTCCGCGCAGAACTCGGGTGACTTCCTTTCTCGAGTTAAGTGGTTCCGATCAGAATACATTGGTCGGGGGTCGCAGGGGTATCGGGGAAGTCGGGAGAGGACGAAGAGAGAACATTTGACCTGAAGCGCGAATATTCGTGTCGGCTCAAAGACCAAAACGGCCGACAAATTGGGGTGATATGTCACAACAGCTATGTGAAGGAATGCGGGAGCCACAATCAAGAATCAATGCGAGTCACTTCTTTCCAATTTCGAATTCTTTTTCAGCGGTGTATGCAGAGCTCTCCCGATCTTCACTCAGTCGCGAGATCGGCGTTCGAGAACCGACACGTTGATCGAGAGTGAGCCCGAATTCATTCGACGCTCGACGGATTGCTCATGGCAGAGGTCGGCCCCAATTCACATCTAATTCCGAGTATGAGAATTTCGATAGCACCGCTGCGTCTGAAACTAATGGAGATCTAGTTGAGCCTTATGGACCCTCTCTGTACAAACGCGTATGGTGGCGCGATCTGTTGGAAAGTCTGCCGTTAGATAAATAAGCAGCCACTCTATGAAAGATCATGATCCTGTCAGGGAGATCGGACGCTCGTTGGTGAGCGGCCAACGAGCTCACTGACGAACTGGAAATGCCTGAGGCGAGAGTCCCGAGTCCGAATGGCACGCTCGGAAATCCTGTACAACATTTGGCCTCCTGACCGGCCAGGTCCGACCACCGGTCGGATTCCCTTCGTCGATCTTCTTGTCGGCTCAAGCGACCGTACACTGGAACATGTCGGAAGAGTCCCTCTGACTTGAAGACGTGCGCCTCGCTCCAATCTGCCGCGAGCAGAAGCCAAGTATGGCCTCTCTGTGCTCAATAGACAAGGAATAAAGTTCGTCGTTATACCATATGTTCTTCAATACATCGGTTATATCGGCGATCGAATGCGGTTGGTTGTCTCCCTAATTGTGATTCAATCGAGGCGGAAATGTGAGGGTGGGCAGGCAAGGGTCAAGGGACTCCATTGGACTGTAATTCGAGAAAAAAACAATCATCAATACTCGCTTCCGAAGGACTCGGACGACGGACGGAGCTCTCGGGAGAGGAACGAGGTATCGAATCTGCACCTCCGTAGCGGGGGCTTTCTGGAAGAAATTCGGGAGAACTCCTCGTCGTTCCGCGAATCCACGGCCCTTGAAAACTTTCCTGTCTCCGGAGGCGACTTTCAAGTCTCATTGTTTGTTCATTTATATTTAGTACGACGTGCGAGAGAGCGCTCGACGCGGTGTCTGCGCTTTTAAGCCGGAGTTAGCCGTGTCATCGTCGGCCGCCGCGAAAGAGTAACCAGATACGCGGGGGTGATCCGATGTATTCACCGAGGAATATGTCACCCAGTATTCTACGTAATACCCGCGAAAGTGACTCTACATAAATCTGCCACCGAAAGAGTTGACACCTCGGGGGAGCCTGCTGCGAGTCTAACGATCGGTCATAAAACTTTCCAGCTTTATGAACTGTTAAGTTCGAAGGGGGGAAGCCATCACGATCTGGACGTGGCTCGACGTCACAGCGATACAGACGCCGCGAAAAGCTCTCTCGATTCTAGGAGGAACGAACCGAGAGCTCAGAGGAAGTCACCGGAACTAACGAAAGTCTAGCGAGGCCAATCCCGTGACTCTCGATACTAGATAAATCCTTCATTCCTTATTTTGGATTTGGGATACTCGCGAATCGAAAACTCGACCTGCGACCTCGAACCGAGAAATAGGGCCACGGATCCGAAGCAGGTCACCTAATGAGCGGGATATGCGATGAATATATCTGACGACGTTCTGTTGACATTGGTGTGACTCTCAGGAAGGATATAGCTGTCTCATAAATTCTCTATTTTTGCAGCGCGAGATCCCGAGGAGGCATGCGGCGAATCGAACGTCTCCGAGATCGTTGTAGTTTTTGTTCTGCGTAGTATCGGTCGGGCTGTGACAAGCTAATCGCTCGGCATCCCGAGGACTTTCTGAGCTCGGAGCCCTTCTTCGTTCGGTGATCAAGGCCCTGGCCTCGCGTATTTTGACGTCTCTAGCGGGCGCAATCCAGTATTTCCGCTGAGCTAAAGATATACCTCTCACTGCTTGGATTCTAGGAGGTCCGCGTCACTGTTCTCGTGGCGCTCCATCTTCGATCGGACAATAGGCAGATGTGCAGAAGTGTCCGGCAATAGGGTGAGATGCTTCACTTCTCCGTAGACGAAGATTTTGTTTGCGCACAGTCGCCTAAGTCTAATTTATGGCGCGGAGTGACCTTAAGTACAATGACCATAGCCTGCTTTGCTAGGATGAGACAAATGCAGAGATCCACACTGTCTCTCAGTTTTTAGATGAGATCGTCCAGACGGAAAAGCTGTACGTGAATGTCATATTAGTTCCCACCGTGTACCACGAGTTTCTGCTTTCATTTGTACGATCGCGAACGGAGGGAGAGAGAGAAATGCGAAGAGAGATAAGTGTTTTTCTCAGCACGAGTTCGCTATCGATTACGCTTGGTCAAATACTTGCCCAGATCGAATCAAGGCCGTTCGGCTCTCTTCGACCCCGGGATCCACAGTGAAACAGCGGAAGCTAGCCTCGGGCAGCCGCAGTTCGAGGCGTATGATCTTGTCTCCCAGAAGTTTCAACTGCAATGATAAATTGTATTGTTAAAATACTGATGATGACCGGATCCCAACGTCAACGAACGAGTATCACACGAGTCAGGCTTTCAGGGAAATCTCTCGGGAGAGAGAAGAGCAGAATACTGGATGATGGTTTGTCTGGAAGATCAGGAGGCTCGCCCATGCTCTGCGTTTTTTAAGGCTGCTCAGAGTCGCGAGAAGCGGGTAAAAAATGGAAAAGGAACGATTCGCGTCCGGCCACTCAGCCCCCTTTGGTGGGAGTTGAGAATCTCCCCGTATTTCCATTCTAATGTCTTCGATTCCGATCCTGGACGAGAGAATGCTCCACTAGACGAGGGTGCGCGGTTGGGTCCTGTCGGGAACATAAAACCAGAAAATCTCTGCGGCAACGAGGAACGAAATGCTTGTCACGGGGAAATGCTTGTTACGCGAGAGAAAGTCACTCCACGGGAAGAAATCTTTGAATTGGGAGCAGCTTCTCGAAAGAGTGAGTGGATTGCGATTACCAATCGGGAGCGCGGTATCGACAATCGTTAGGTTCCCTAGATCAGAAGAGAAGCAACCCAATACATAAACACCAATCCGAGTCTTCACGAGCGTGCGGGGGCCGTCCCGGGAACGCAAGGATTTGAATCCCACATGGAAGCCCCGGATCGGCGCATCGGGTTGTTTTTGTCCCATCACAGCATATCATCCGGTTGCTGTCATCAGATTTCTCAAGCCATATCAGCAGCGGGAGAACTCGGTAGCTCCTGCGTCATGCACGCGATCCCTAATCGGAACGTGATTATTTGGGTGAGAGAGACTTTTTCCATGGAGACTTCCTGGAACAACTCAAAGGAGAAGTCGAGGCTCGTCTCGCCTCCGCCCCCTGGGAAGTTTCCTTGACTGGCTGGTGTTACATTTAAATGAATTTCCGCCCGAAAACACGATCATTGATTCGCTCTGAACCAGATCCGAACCCCGGTGAGTACCCCCGATTCTCTCCCGATGGGAGGAGCTCGCGATCTGCTTAAAAGCTTCGATCACCGGTGCTAGGTCGTTCACAGCCGACAGTGGTTCCTCTCTCTCGGATAACAGCTTTTCTCATCGCGGGACTCCTCCATATCAAGGTGAGCACCATCCCGTTGCCTTATCGCTGAAGCCTTTCGAGCCGGTCAGGTTTTCGTCCTCCCTCGTCGCTGGGAATTTGTTCCATCTCTTGAGGGTCGTGGAAGTCGAGATTCGAAGACCTCCTGCGTGAAAAAGACGAGACCATCCCCTAATGAGAGTTATGGGCTCACACCCAGGAAGGGCAAGCGATTGACAGGGAACTCTCACACCCATCCGATGGCTCATCGATCGATCCCATTGCAGATGCTGTTCGACTCCGCGCCGTATACTTGTTCCGACGAGGACAGTTCATCCGACTGCTCCCGTAAACGGGTCTTGTCGCCGGGGACGGGGGAACCCGTTGCCCCTTGTCGCGTAAAACGTACCCGACGTCTACGAGCGAACGATCGAGAGCGCAACCGAATGCACAACCTCAACGATGCTCTCGACCGACTGCGAACGGTTCTGCCCGCGTCGAACGACGATTGCAAGCTGACCAAGATTGAAACTTTACGTTTCGCCCACAACTACATCTATGCGCTCAGCGAAACGCTGAAGATGCTCGATGGCAAATATGAACGTTTCAATCCGGTTCTAGCTGCGGTCGCGTTACAAGGAAGCCAGACGAAGACCTGCGATGCGACGCTCAAAGCCACGATACGGAAGGAAATCGAGGATTCGAAGTCCCTGTCGCCGAGTCTCCTGTCGACGCCCGAGTATTCGACCACGTCCAGTCCGCCCTCGTACGATCAGATCTATTCGTGTTGACGAATTGTCGGCTCTCAGCCCGTTAGCGGTCTGTGTAGCATCGTTTCAGTCAACGACAAATGACGGAGCCCAGCGGTGTGTTTTGGAGTTGGCCGCTTTTGAAATCAAATGGTGTATCCTTTACCTTCTCCATGCTAGACATTCCGAGATGCCGAAAATGTCACGATGAACGCTAAAGAGCCCAGTGATGATATCTAGTGCAGATGTAAATAATATATGCGAACTTTATCATTCCTATCGTGTCGTTCCACGACGTATTTCCATATAGGTTGGCAAAGCGGTAGTTATCAATGACTCTTCAGAAAAATGATATCGCAAGAGATAATTAGTGCAAATCGAATAAATAATTGATCTCGTCGTTTCACATCGAGATGGGAGCGACTAGATCAGCAGTCAAACGAAACCTTCCGAGATCCTTCATATATTTGCCCGAATCGCAGTCATTTCCCAGAGAAACCCTCCGACACTCCATCGATGATGATTATTTTCTTAAGGAATAGAATGGCGTTGCGAGAGACAGCCAAGAAGGCGCGGAGAAGCGATAGAGAAGACGCATTTGAAGACTTTGCCTTCAGTTGGAGTCGCGAATGTCGGTCCTGGGCTCTTGAACTCCACCGGTGAGAGCCATATTCGTCGAGGAAGGTCAAATTTATGGGACTGCCTGTGAAATTCGCCTCGCTCAAGTCTGCGAACCACCGACGGATTATTGCCGGGGAAGATCCGCGATGATGAGTCGCCTGGTCGATATTTGAAATCCCTCGACGACGATCGCGGCATCGTCCAAACTTGGCAGGAAGTAGTGCTTGCACTGTTGTTCGGTACCGGTACTGTTGTTGTCAGACAGCGACACCTCCCCCACATTTGTCTCTTCGGCTGTCTCATATTTCACCCGTTGTCTACAAGTTCAATTGAGTGTGACGATTGCTGCCAGCTGCGGCAGCCGCGCCCAGCTGAACGGGTGGAGGAACCGAAACCTCGGTCAGACTCGCAGCGGCGGCCGAAGTTTCGAGCCAGGATCGCCTGAGGAATCACCATACCTTCCAACGCATCCGTTCTCCTCTTTACCCTGGTTTCTTCGGCATTGAATACCGCCGAAATTGCAGAGGATCCTAATTTGCGCTCGGTTATCCCCTAGAAAACCCTGAGGTCGTTGATTATCTCGGTTCAGTTTGCGTCGACATCGTCGCTCGGTTAAAGAGGCATCGAGTCCTTCTAATTGGTCGTCACTCCTGGGTCTGACAGGCACACGTGAGCCTCAACTCTGGATCCGAATCGGGCATTGACCAGAGACTCTCGCTCGGAGGAATCCCCACCAAATTGGAACTTCCCAAATTACGCGAGATGTATCGATCGCAATTTCACGCTGAGCTCACGGCTCAGAAGGCAATTTTCGAGCCACTGATTGTTTGCAGGAGGGACTGGAGGAACGTAAGGTCGGCTAGAGGGACACATGGCTGCGAAAGGCCCTGCTTCCGGAGTCGGACCACCTGTTGCTGCTCTCCTCCGAGTTCAGAGAGATCGCGGAGCCAGCTAATACAGATATCGATCCGCGAATATCAACGCAGGTTCAATTGGAATTGCCGAATGGACATACAGAGTACGAAATCCGTGAGTCGACGACCTTTTGTTGACGCGACCCCTAGTTGACCAGGTCGTTAGATGCACACCTTCATGCTTTGATGCTTTCGTGGCATATGCTGAACCGGATGGCGTACGGCTTCTCGTTTTTTTCGTTTTCTGCTTCCTTCGCTATGTTTTCATTTCAGAACGATCGAAAAAAAATTGAAAAAGCATATCGTTGAACCTGCGAGTCGAGTTAGGTGTCTCGGGCGGTATATCGACTGTCTGGACGCCTTCCTCTGTTTACATAGCAACTCATCAGCGTTGGGAGCTTTGGGCGTGACCGTCTCGAACGATTCGAACACAATTTTACAACTGGAATCGATTGTAAACTTGTCTCCAGATCAACAGATCTTGAGGGGAATTGCATGAGCTAGCAACCGATCCTCATGGCAATGGAACCGCTTCGCAACAAAAGCTTCGACAGTCAAAAGCCTCTGGTAGGGAACCCCTTCGCATCATATTCAACGTTAGAATCGGGGCGAGAACGGCTATGGGGAGATTCCCCGGTATTCCTCGTTCGATGTTGTCACCAACATCTTCGGGGTCTCCGTCCGGAAGCTCTCGCCACGGAAAATTTTATGTTCAGGTCCGACCTGGGAATCACATCGCGCCGCCCTCAGCCTACATCTACGGGGGACAGTCCAGCGTCTCCCAGGGTCGATCCGACGACGTTTGTTCGCTCTTGGATGAGCGTTCAATACCTACAAGTCAACGACAACCGTTGGCCCGATCGTAGAGGCGAAGCCCGGAGCAGCATCGTCGTCGAAAGTTCAAGCGCACACTCATCAACTTATAGACGAGACTTCAGTGACTGGCTAGATGAATGAACGGACAGTCGCTAGCTCGCTCGCTCACTCATTCGCCGGATAGCTGGTAGTAGGTATTTGAAGATGCACGAATGAATGAGGGCAGATGCTGCCGCCGCCGGCATCGAGTTGTAGCTGTCAAATTGAAGCCAAAGATGCTCTACGCCCTTCCTGGATGGCCTTCCGTTCGATGGGTGTGCATACAAGCGGCTTCACTGCGACCGTCTAAGCTCCGCGATTAAGTCCGAGAGGATCTGCGTCGAGGCCGAGCAGGCCGATTCTCACGGAACCTCGACGTCAATCCGATCGATGGGGTCCCCCACGACGCTGATGAGACAATTATCTACTCGCTGCGTGAATGTCAATCATTGACGTTGAATGATGAACTGGTTTCCTACCGGTTACCGCTGAGATGAAGAGGAACCAGCGCTTTGGGCGGCTAACCAGGCTCAGGTTTTGACCTTGTCGTTCGAGACATCTCCGAGGGGATTCGTAGCCTCGGGCGTCAGTGTTGATTAAAAACTCGGTATCTCCGCAATGTTTTTCTTCTGGGGGGAAAAAACTCCTACGGATCCGAGAGCTGATATCGGCTCGGGATAAATGCAAAAAATCCGAATCCAGCGGCATAACGTATAGCCAGAGAGCTTCGTATGTCAACTTCGAGTTGACATTGTTCTCTGAAGTCCCGCGACAGGGAACTACAGAACTCTTCTCGGAAAACGGCTGAACTTGACTGAAGTGTGGTGTCTATGTCTCCCGTGCTCAGCGAGAGACAGATCAAGCCTTTCGGCTGTGAGTTTGATCAATGTTTACTTTCGGACCACCCATCCCAAACAGGAGGTGGAACTTCCGAGAACTCGCGCCTACTCTTTCAGTCAGTTGATTCAGTCAGTAGTTCGACTAGCGAGCGAGCGAACGAGCAACCAACCGTCTGCTCGTCTTCTTCTAGTCGTTAACCGCCGAGAAGCTACGACAACTACCTATCGTAGTATTTGGCGAGTCGTCCAAGAAGCGTCCGTCGACCAACAATCTGCCACATAATTGAGCCCGGTCGACGCGATCGCTCGCCCCAATCAATTTGTCCATCATTCTATCGCCTTTACGAGACGAGTTGCTGCCACCTCATTCTTCTTCAGGAGGAGGTCGGCTCGGAAGAAGATCGGTTCCTATGTGAATAAATTCGAAAATAAAAATTAGCGGGAGTTTCGGAAAATTTTGACGCCATTGGGAGCATGCGGAATCTGAGAATGCCATCGGAATGAGCAGCGAGAGAGACGGAGGCTGGTCGTCGAGTGATTTCTCGAAAGCCTCGAACAAAAACTCGGCATCGCAAATCACGGCCCGACTGCCCCTGACTGAGAGCCGAAGCGGCCATAATTTCAAATTACGCGCTCGATTGGCGCTTTCAGAGGCGCGGCGCCTCTCGAAATGGCGAAGATGTATCGCTACACCGTGTGTTGACACCTCGTGTCAAATCAACAATCTCGCAATCGAGTCTGGGAGCAAGATTTGCAAGCATCACTGCGCTTCAATGAACCGTCCGAAGAAGTCTCTCTCGGCATTGTCGTCAACGACCCGGCGATGGAGCGGCGGCGGCAGGCCGGCCAGCCTGCGACTCATTTGGCGTCGACTACAAACCGCATATGCGGTGCATGAGCGAACAGTGTACCTATTCATGAGCCATCCGGTGCGCTGCTCAACTCGCTAACACCTCATAGAGTCGAGAAGAATGCCCTCGACGATCTCTCAGAAACGTTTTTGGTGCGGAAGGCCGCCGCTACGGACGGTGCTCGGTCACTTCGTTCTCGCCTCCAGCTCCTTCATAGTGAAAGAACCGCGTGCCGATCTCTCAATGACAATTTCACGCCAATTTTCACATCTAACAACACTGGCGCCAGACAGCTCCGTAACCACATCTAGGATAGAGCCGCAGCGCTGAAGAATGGGGATCTCAGGATCTTCACCGAGTCGTTTGACCGCTGCCGCGAGGGAACATAATTATTTTCTCTCAGGGAACAAAAGGCAGAATGACGGAAGCTCGCGCAGGGAAGCGGAAAAGATAAACAGGGAGCACTCCATTCGAGAATCTCCGGATTCCCACGGATTGATACAATGTACGACTGAGACATTCGATGGATTGACGTACGAGGGGTGAATTAATCGATCGACTGAGAGCCCCGATAAAAGCCCGGGCTCGATCCTTGATGCCTCGGGATCGACGATCGCCTCGATTTCAGTTGAGGCTTCGTGAAAGAAAAAAATACCCAGATATGAGAACTGCTGAGCAGAGCAGGCGGGCTCCGAAAGCAGAGCCCCAAAAAAATTCAGGTGACCAACTGACTCACTCACTCACTCAATGCCGGCATGAATCCGAGAACGCTTTCGACTACAGCTATGTAGTGGGTTCCAATCAATTGAGGCTTCCTTTGGTTCGTAGCGCGAACTGAGAAATGCTGTCGAGTGGCAACCCCCGGTTCCCATTCAGATCGGTCAGGCTACGGCTCTATTCGTTCAGCGATGCTCCAGATATGTGATGAGCCGATGGAGCAAATGCAGAAGACGTCCGCGTCAGGGTACCCTAGGGCTCTCATGGCCCATCGGCATCGAATAGCTCTCCCTTGTGAGCTTTTGCGATGCGTCAAACTCCAGAACATGAGGTCAATTTCGAGCCGGGCCCTCATTGTTGCCTGTTCTCATGGCCAAGCAGCGGTTGCGACACAGTCTCGAGGAACGGAGCTACAATGTTTGCAGAGAATCTTGACTCAGCGAGCGAGTGAGTGAGAGAGCCCACTGTGAAGCGAGTTCGAAGTGGATTTCTAACGGCCTTGGTTGCGTCCGGTGCTCAGCTAATTTTCAGGGAGTTTTCAGATCGGAAGTACTTTGTGGTCAAATCGGCCGAACACAATTCAAAGTGGCGACATCGCTCCGGTTTGTTCTTCAATGACATCCGGTCATCACGATCCGCACTAGCGGTAGACGAGGCCCGAGCGACTTCGACCCCCCGAATTAGCTAATCGTCGAGACCACTGCGTCCGTCATCGAATCGACCTTGACGCTGGCGTTGACTTCCTCTCGAGCGCTTCCTTGGTCCTCGGATCGGAGGGTCCAGCACCGCGAGAACTGTTCTCTTCGGAGATCGTCGGTAGATCGATCCAATTGGTGTTCGCAGTCCAGAGCGCGTCGTATGTTGGTTTGGGAGAAAAATTGGCCGAGAGCGAACTTCAAATTTTCAAATTCAAACTTTCGATTCGATCAAGGCCCGAAAGCAGAACGAGGACTGGAAATCCCGGATTTTCTAGAAAGTCGAGAGTGTCGTGGAGGTTTGTCGAATCGAGACGAACATCTATGTAAGACCTCGAGCATGTTAAAATCCCGAGACTCTCTGCATGGTCTCGAATTAACGGAAGGACCGGAGGCCGCTCGTCTATCCATCAGGCTGAGATTTCGGTAGACCGATTCAAGTCTAGATCCGTCAAATAAAGGGTTACTTCATTTTTTTTGTAGGGAAGTAGAGCCCGTGCTGTTCTGGTGCCGAATTCCTCGACACAATGCGGATCTCACCCCGAATCGTCGCCCCTGCCTGATGGTAGAGTTGACTCAAGGTCATTGAATTGTTGATTGACTACTTAGCCGTCATTTACAGGATGGCACTTCAAGACTTTTTTGCTTCAGAGAAAATGGCCGAGTCCCGCTCATTTTTCGAGCCGCTAGATCTGGCACGTTTCCAGCTCTCGCTTCCATACGATCTGTTCTATCTGCGGGTCGCGCATGCCGAGTGCTCCTTGAGTGGATTTCAATTACAATCAAGAATTCGAATTCTCGCTCCTGCGAATTCGCGGTAGCTATGAGGAAATAACGGGGAAAGTTTCCTACGAAACTCTGAGCACCGCGTCAGGGTCTTTCATCTCATTCTCAACGCAGGCAAGTACAAGTGGCGCTCGAGCGGATGCTTTGAAAAAGTCGCACACTACTCTGCCGGGGTTGTTGAAGCTCCAACAGCAGAACACGCCGCGTCGAATCGCATTTACAGTACAGTGCAATCTCGGTGGTCTTGGTCTAGACGTGCCTGTCTGTCCTCGAGGATTCGTCACAGGATCATGAAAGGGAATTCGCGCCAGGGGCTTCATAAATGCCATTCGCGCCGATTATCCTTAGCGGTATATTCTACAGATAAGGCCTTCCCGAAAAACTTAAGAAACTTCTTCCGGAATGGCCCGGAGCTCATAACATGCGACTGTACGGAATTTCCCGAGAAACGCTCGCGTGAACTCAATTCGAAAAACAGGGTTTCCTCCGTCTTCATCCCGAGCTTCCCCGACGATCAGTCGCTAACAAGCTCACATTTTGTACGGAAAACTCGCCGTGTTTCGGATTTCCGTCGGAAGCTCCTCGGGAAGATACGGCATGTGTGGTCTCTCGAATCGATTAAGGTGATGGAGATCGGGTTTCCGACTCGACCACGAGCCGCTCCAGCTCCGAGACCACCGACGAGCGCTCTATTATCATCATGAATACACGGACACTTTGCCGGGGAGCATAAACGTCGTTTAGAGCCTACCGCAAGCTTTACACCTCTAAAGATGTACAACTCGACGACAACAGAAGCAATCGACCGGAGATTTGCCTTCGGCTATGACCGACGTGAGAGCGGTGATTTACAGCATCTCGGAGCGTCCCGGACGATGCTGGGGAACCCATCCCGGGTAGACGACCGGCCGCAGGGCTCGTATTCGGAGCGGAAGAAATTCGACCTCCTGATTCGCACCGAATCAGCTGTGGAAGAAAAAGCGAGAAACGAGCGAGAATCCGTTTCGGATTCGCAAACGGTAGAATCTGGCTCGCAAGCAGGGATAAATGCAGCAGTTCCAGCTTACAATGCCTCCATTATAGACGGATGAGGCGAACATTCACGCGAGGGAGATTAGCCCAGAGTCATGTTCAGTCGTACTCAGCCCTACACAGCGATTCTAGATGATGCTTCTATTCTCAATAAATAATCGAAGACTTTGTGTTGTGTGGTTTGTCATAGATCTCGCTCGGCGTCCGAATTTCGAGCTTGATCATCACCAGTGACAAGCACCTGAGCTCGATCGCCCGCCGCAGCGGCGGCAGTGGCATTGTGAGCACAAAACCGCATCAAAGCGCCGCCGAAAGCCGAATATATTCTTCGAGAATCGGAGCAGAGCCTCGGCCTCAGCCACTTGATCGGTACGGACCCTGAAGAATCAAGCTGACTTTCTCAATCCTCCGGTTCGAGAAAGTCCAAGCCAATAATGATTACGCCGGTAAACCATCATGAAATTATTCCTCCTCAATCTCTGTCTGAGACTCTGTAAGCATGAATGGGCGAGCACATTCCCATGGAAACGGGCTCGGTGGGGATGCGCGAATAGCTTACTATCCTTTTCTCGCCTCATGATTTTTTTTCCAAGAGATGGCCACTCTTCACGATTGAGTGCAGCCCAGGCGGAGGCTTCAATTAAGCCGAGACCTTTCTAAAGCAGAGGTGCGGCATCAGAGATGGGCAGACGCAAATTACGCCCGGAGCGGTCGCTTGAGAGTCTTTTTTCTCGCTGGTCTCCCGCGTGAAACGGTATTAAGGGACGTTGAATCGCTGTCATTAACTCGATCGGATGAATGAGACAGTGACCATGATTTTCCAATGTTTCAAATTGTGAGCAGCTCCGTGGGATTGCGTTCCGATTCCCAGTCAAGGTCGCGAAGTTTATTTTCAGATTCTTCGCGGCATTCCCCCCGTGAGAAGCCGCGGCGGGAAATTCCGAGCTTCCTCTATCTTAGAGGCACGGCAGGTTGGGCGCGGTCCGCGAAAGGAAGATGGTATTTCATCTTTCTCGTCATCGTGATCGGGAGATGAACAGCTGACCGGAGGCAGGCCACGGGCTGCGCACAGCATAAAGGGCAAATCTCCTAGCAAGAGCAATACGATCATGGCGATGAATCGAGTAGCGGAGACAGATTCTCACGATGTTAGCAAGTTGGGCCGACAATCAGAGAAAGCGTCAGGACCTTCTGTACCCCATGAATTCCGAACTTACCGATAGAGGCTGCAGGAGAACATAGACAAGGGCCGTGAGAAAAGCGATAGGATAGCCCACCAAGAAGAGCGCTACAAACCAGAATACGGCGCCTATGAAATGACAAATCGATTCGAATATACAGCAACACATCGAGACTCAGGGAACTGAATCATATGCCGTAGCTCGAGAAGAGGCGTTCGAAATCCGGGAAGGCATAAGGTAACTCCGTTGTTCTCCGGTAGCAGTTATGTATCCTAGATAAGTCGAGTTTCCGATGAGCCGGCATCTCCTTTCAATAGTAGTAGGCAGTTTCATGTTTTTCTCAATATCTTCCTAAGATGGGTGGTGTAGAGAAGAAGATCGCCAGTGAAGCGACCCCTTCGAAAGCCATACCGCCGATCACTTATGAGGGAGGACTGTTCGAGATGGGAGAGGAGCTGGGAGTTTACGGCTTTTTCCCGAACCTTGGATAGGATGGGGACGAGTGAAATGGAACGACAATTAGAGGGCGAAGATTTGTCGCCTTTTTTGGGGATAGGTTGAACGAGGGCAAGCTTCCAGCAAACGGGGACTACGCCTGAATCGAAGGAGAGAAAGAAAAGTCTACAGAGTACAGGAGTGAGTTTCGGGGCGCATTTTTTGAGAACTATTGCTGGGATACCATCAGGGCCTGGGGCCTTGGAAACATCAAGGGAGCCGAGGATTTTACGGATCGAGGGGTGGTGGAACGATATTGGGGGCATGGAGGGAGTCTGCGAGCTCATTCATCGGTACCGGGAAGCAGCTCTGTCTCAATACGTTTACCCAATCAGGAAATTCATACGGCAAAAGATCAGAGCACATTTTCAGAAGGAATTTCTGTATTCGGGACGAGGGCTCTCGTTGAATGCTTATTCACTAACATATGCTGATTAACTTGACTTCATAACCCATCAGCCATAATGCATCTCGGAGCTCTTCTTGGGCTTCCTCCGTTCTGTTCAAGTGCCCCTCTCCAGCTTTCAAATCAGCGGTTCTCACTAGCGCTTGTTTACCCAGCATGCTTTTCACGAGGATCAGTTGCTGGAACCTTTCGTCGCTCAGCCGCTCCCGATATTAATGCCTCGCTCTCCTAGCACTGCTTAACGCCCTCTCGCAGGGTACGCTTGTTGGGAGAATGATGTCGAGACCCGGAATCATGAGCGCTACTGGGGAACTCGCAGGACTTGCCCCCATGATTCTTTCTCGTTGGAAGTCATCTAGGATCCGTTCGGCTGACTCTTCCGTCGAAGCGGAACTTGCTTCCTGCACACCTCCATACGGATTCGGTTCAATCCTACCCCGTCTCGCATTGACCAAGAGTTCGAAGCTGTATTTCAAGCGATCGATTTGCAGGGGGAGAGATTCATGGTACCGGACTGGGGGTATCGGACCGTCCTTCAGGTACTCAGCGAGCTCGGCTATCACAGCGGGTCTTTCCAGCAAAATCACAGGAGCTTGAGAAAAACGAGCGAGAGTGACGTCGAACTCGGAAAGAAGGCGGAAATCTTCGAGATATCTGCGGAATTTTGAAACTTCGTTTCGTCTTTGAATTATCCTTCCACAAAGAGCACGGAGAGCTCACTCAGAGTCTCTACTAGGCTCTGGAAGGATACAAAGGATTGGTATATTCGACGGCTTCAGTCAATGAATGGAATAGAGCCTATTCCGTGCAACTCACGCTAGAAAAAAAGGTGAATCCGGCAAGGAATGAGGATGCATACCTGGAGAACATGCTCTGCGTCGAGAAAGGTAGCTCCGTCGGCAGAGATCATTTCGATAGACCTTTCGATCAGGGCTAGTGACTTGATCAAATCTTCGATCTTCTCGTCATCCGCGCTTTCGAGGAGAAAACGGTCTTCCCGATGGAGATACACCATTTGCGTTTGTGGTTTGAGTTCCAAGAATCCTTGCAGCATCTTCAGTATGCTATTCCATCGCGTACGACAACTCAGAAGCACTTCTAGCTTCTCCTCCCCATACAGGCAACGCGTTCCCGGCATTGATTCGTGCTTGTACAGCTTTTCGCAAAATAGAGACAAGCGGTTCTCACTCGGTTAATCAGCGAGCCACAGGGTCCAGTGCCGCTGGCTTCTAGTGTGGGCTGATCCTCCTCTGGTGTTCCGAAACTTCCATCGTCTTATGACGTAATTCCGATGCCTCTCCCTTTCGGCAGACAGCTTCGTCTACTCGACAGAGGTCATCGTCAAACGGATCGGTGCTCTAGGAGTCGAGGACGGCGAGGTGTATTGCGTGAGAGAAGCAGGTCTGTGCATAGAAGGGCTGCGGCGAGACCGCGTCTCGCAGAAGTCTGCCAAGCTTGACCATTGTACAGGCGGCATCTGTATTTATCCCTGTGAGGTCACTCAAATTCAGCTCGAACTGCCGCAAGAGTTCGGCCGATAGAGCGGCCATCAAATGTTCAGAAGAGCATACATCCCGGAGACTCAACAAAAGGAGGTCCACACTCTTCGATTGTTTACAGGGAATCGATTCTGAACAGTGGAGGGTATTGTCTTCTTTGAAAAGTGGCTTCGTCGCACGTCAGGGAAAATCTCACTTTATTCCCATTGGCTACTCTCAAGTTCCCGAGGTCTCGGAGAAGGAGCATCCTCAGCTCTTTGGCGCTTTTCTCGAAAGACCTCGTTGCTGAAGACCTTGAGACTTCGCCAAATCCTGAGCGCGCGAAGAGGGTTCGAAGCTTTGGCTCTCGTCCATTGCGATCAGTGCTATGCCTCCGGGCATGGTTTCTTATACCAGTAAGACTGTGTTTTGAGACCCCTATGACCTCCCCGCGAATTTTGCATTTACCAGACTTGATTGGGCTATTCGGGTGCGGTCCCGATCTTGTCAGTACAAATTGATCGCCAATTGCAAGAGATTCCATGATTCATGAGTATTAGTGTAGAACTTCACGGGGTTGTGAATCGTAACATAAAAGAAAATCAGAAAGTACCCGAGCGGAATATAGAGAACGTTCGCACCTCCGTCCTCGCTCGAGGTTCCGGTGACCTGCAGCGAGTGTTCATTGGAGCGGCTTGGATCTCCTTCTCCCGTAGGCGACGGCACAGTGACCGGATGCAAAGGTGTTGAAGCACCATTTGGAGCTTCCGTAAACGGTGTCTCTCTTCTGAATAGTGTGCGTAGCGGGGGGCTAATACCGACGGATCTTGCCTAGCCGCAAGAAAGTTCGACCCGTTGCCGTGCATCGCACAGACACCAGACCAGACACAAGATACCGACACTTTGTGTTTCGTATATCTTCTGACGTAAGTTTGCATGCAAAAGAACTGAAAAAGGTTGGAATCGGAGGTTCCGAGAGCATCTGTCGACAATTACTGACAAACAAAGAGCAAGAGGCTCCGCTCCGAGGAGCTCACCTGATTACGAATCTCGGCAACCACGGTGCCACGGAATTCAAAACGCGGCATGAGATCTGGAAACTGGATCTGGAGCTCTAATAATTAATTTTCCCTCGTCACTACCGCAGTGACGGCGGGGGATGGTACCAGCGATGCCGCTATTGCTTCCTCATAGTGCAATCACTAATCCCGACCTCGATTCCCCTATTCCTCAGCAAGAAATATCGGCTGGCCCCGGGGACTGAACGCGGCACTCCGGCACCTCCCCTCCCCGACGATGGTGGCGTCAACATAGCGCACGGCTCCTTGCGACTTACGCGCCAACTTTTCGGCCCCCACGCGGGTAGGGTAGATCTGGAGCTCAAGAGAAGATCTGGAGTATTGAGGATCCTCAATTCACGTTCCGAAAGCGTCCCCTTTCCGCGTCCCCTTTCAGCAGTACCTCCCGAATGATTCTGCTCGGTTCCCCTCTGGTCACGAGCTGGCAGAACAAGACCATCGAGATTATACACCCTAGGTGTGGCAGCCTCCGAATGCGTCACTATCCGGTTCGAGCCACTGAACTTTATAGCGGCCAGTCCGCGGAAACTGTTACACTGCTGTATCCTTTCCACTGCAATGGTCATAGAGGGCCCATGGGCTGGGCCGGCCGGCCGACCTCCCCCGCGGTCGCGATGAGCAGAGAATGAGAGGTTGAGCGTAGTCGAAGAAGTAGAATGTAGTAGGGAAAGTCAAGGTTGAGCGGGAAAGAAACGACAGATAAGATAACCGGAGACCCCAGCCTGGTGACCGAGCATGGCAATGCCACTTTGGGTCAACAATAGCATAGGGTGGTGGTATTTCACCGGGCGACCGAGGATGTCTACCACTCCTCGCCCGAAGGCTGTCGGATTTAGCTGGGATGATGTGACTAGGTCCCATCATACCATTGCCTGGGGGTTGCCGCGTGGAGGCACCGACACTGGCCCTGATGACCCCAAAAGAAGTATCGCTCGTTCTCATCGACACTACCTCGGTGACGACTATGCGGCTCGCAAGCCGGACGTCGTCAGATTCTAGTCCCAGCCGGCGAGAAACTCATTCCGACTCACCCAACCACCGGAGCATACTCGTCTCCGGATTCCCAGCTTCTCCGAATCTCCCGTCTAAGAAAGAGGCTCAAAAATTCTTCAGAGCCAACGAAATGACCTGGAATATTCGAGCCCGTGATAATCACATCGGGAAAAACCGGAAAAACTTTCGAGGCCTTCCGATTCCTCCACCGAATCGCCGATTTTTCCGCCTATGGTCAAAATTCCTTCTCTCCCTTCTCTGCTCCTACTAGACGAGCGAGGCCGGGCAATTGAGAGCCGAAATCGGGGTTCCGAGCACTTCATATACCCTAGAGCCGATACAATATACGTACAAAGGTCAGACGAAGTTCGTCTGCGATGAGAAAGCAAGTCGTGATGATGCGCCGCGGAGACGCGCCTTGGACGTGAGGAGCGTAAGAGATACATGTTTGTTCAAGGAAGAGATGGGTTGATGGAAGCGTGATCAAACGCATTGGCCGGAGCCCGGAGCTCGGAAACTCGAATGGGAATTCTTTTTTGGTACCTGATCCTACCAGCATGATACCTATATGCCTAGCGAAAGATTTTTTCGTGTACAATCTGATAGCCATGTTCTTGTTTGAGAGAGGCCATCCGCACAACGCTCCTGCGATCGTTCTCCCTGGACTCCTAAGTCCCCAATGGCTGGGAATTCACGTCGGAGACCACATCTGCAAAAATCAGGGCCGGGCCCAAGGGAGGAGGTGCAGAAGATCTCCCTCGGATGTCAGCTTACTTTGAGTCGCGGGTTCACGCTCCTGGGATATGCAATGTCAAGGGCATCCCTCTTCCTCGCCAGCGAGTATTTAATTTTTGAGGATGAGGGAGTGTGTTCTGACGGAGGAACAGCAGATATTCCCCCAAGTATCCTACCGAATTCCCGCGAGAGTCGGACTTGCCTTGTCTTGGAGTTTCAGAGATGAGGAAAGGGACAGAGTCTCGCGGAATTGTGGATCGTCAACATTATGTCTCTGCCTTGCTCTCCCAGCCCGATCTGTGGAGAGGATAATTGGACCATTCGGCATTTGATGAGAATGAGTGGTCTCTTCTCGTTCTCCGATGAGATAAGCGACTCGGAAACGGCTCAGAGAAGCGAGTCCGCGAGGTGGTGAAACATTCGGATACCCCTCCAGGATATCATTCGCAGTCGAATGACTACCGTCGACATTGCTCATGGGCGACACTAAATGTCGCACTCCTATCATGACTCTCGGCTTCGGGGTCAGACGCTTCTAAATCATCGTCGCTCATCGATTGGCGGAGATCAATCGAGATTTTATGATTTAAAACCCAGTTTACGCTCATTGAAACTCCCACCGCTTCCGAAGTTACTCTCACGATCTCGCCGATGTAATGGTTGGTCGCTCGGCTCCGTATCCATCCATAAATTTCTTGATCCTTGCGTTTCCTTCAGGAGGAGGCGACGAAGCTCTGCCAATCAGGACCTCGTTCCAATTTTTCGCTTGATTGTTTACGACTCTCGTGGATCGAGGCTAGTTCGCCGAAAGTAGGCTGAGGACGTCCATTGAAAAGTTAAACGCAGTCACGAAAAGCAGGCTTGCGATATCTTCTGCTCGATAAGCCCTTCGTCTTCTGAACGCCCGTCTGGATTACGTATACGGTGAAAATAGGGGCAAGGGGTGCAAATTACGTACACGTTTCTGTTGCAGCGAATTCCTATTCGGAGCGAGGCTGTGCACAGATTTATTTGTGTCCAGCGCTCCGAATAAGCAGCTCCACAGAAACTCAGAATGATGACCTTAACGCGGTAGGTCGTTCACTGCACTATGTATCGCAGCTGTATTAGTCAAATTTAGCGTCGGCCTTGGAAATCGTGCGATCATTGGAATGATTTGTGGCCGCGTAAGGCATTAGATCTGAACGTAATATCGAACAGAAACATACAGTAGGTGAAGAATTAATTACTCGCTTCATCAGACAACGCTGTTGAATAGGTGATACCGTGATAAAAGATAATCATTGAAAGATATGTGCACTGAGATTCCAGAGCCTCTAGATCCTCTACGGCCGGGGTTCTCAAAGTCGGTTTTACGCCCCACCAGTGGGGCGCGGGACGATCTTGGGTGGGGCGCGGAGCGCTGAAATATCGTGTTTCTGAGCGACTTGTTATACTTTGAGGGAAAAGATCTCATCCAGTCCTTTTCGGACACGCTCCTTGAATATGATCGAGGAAGCAGCACCACCCTTCTCACATTTCGAACTCACTGAAAGTGGTTTAGACTCTTCGTCACGGTCGACGACAAGTCTACGTCTACGACGGGCTGTGTTCCGAAGATGGAGAATAAACGCCTTCTCCATGCGTAATAAAATTGTGATACAACTCACCCCGTGCTCAATTCCTCGAAATTACGTGGCTCGATTTTTCTGCGTTGACGCAGGATCTCCCCACCATCTCAGAAACTCAGTATCTCGAGTCACACTTTTTACTAACGAATATTTTCTTCTCGTTAGAATATCGGTGGGGCGCGACTACCCGGTGCCACGGATAGGTGGGGCGCGGGGACCGAAAGTTTGAGAACCCCTGCTCTTCGGTCCAGCAATGCGATGGACTGCATGGAACGCATGACACAGCAATATCCTAACTGATGGTCGACATGAAGAACGGTCCGCACCGAGCGGGATTTACTCGACAGTTTCCCAAATGGTGCATATCTTCCGAATCACTTCCGCAAGAGTCTGACAGACGAAGCAGCTCGGAGCGAAGAGTACGCTCGATTGTGACTATCGCAACAACCAGAAACAGTGCTGGGAGCTTTCAATTCCACCCGAAGATCCTCGGCCTCGACCGCTCAAGTCGCTTTAGCTCCTCGAACGGAGGCAGTCTGTATTTTCCGTATGGCGAGAGGACACACTCCGCGGCGATAGCGGGGGATCGAGGGTCAGCAGTGATCCGAGGTGAAATGAGAGTCGAGAGGAAGACAATTCCCCGTGCAATATCTGATTGATGGGCCGCAATGACTGCAAATAAAATTCCTCCGTGGTCATTCGCGACTAGAAAGCGCATTCTAGTCTGTGAAACAGGGCAAAAAGGTCAACGGTTCCAGAGAAAGGATTCAAAATCTTCCGAATTGGCAAAAAACACGCACTACTGTAGAAAATCGTGGCCAATCCGTCAACATCGCAAGGGTGTCGTTTGACATTTGCTACGGCAGCCTTGCGCTAGATGGACTCCAAAGTCATTCACTAAACGCTGAAGGCGATCTGCCTCCTCCTGGAAAGGGCCGACGATAACAACGGCGAAATCGAACCGCCGTGACTACCGATAACAATGACATCAGCAACCTCGGTATCGGCAGACGCCGCGCCGCCTTGCCATGAAGAAAGTTCAATTTTTTTCCCATGGGAAGCACTGAGGAAACGTTCCATGTTCTGCCGGGGCGATTGATCAAGATGTTGATGCTTTTGATGGTCACATCAATGCACCAGAGGGAGGGTTTTCCGGTCCAGGCGCGAGGCGGCTGTGTGACATGACGACTAAAAAGAGGAGAGCGAGACCGAGTTACAGTCCTCTTTTCCGGCGTCAGATTCAGTTTCTCAGTCAGATGGTTTACACCTACTGCGTGCAAGATGAGCACTTCGAGAAATATCGGACATCCGTGTTGGAGCCGAGGATTTCGACAACCGGGGTTCAAAATAGTCTTCCGATTCAACGAGGGATCGGTTGACGTCTCGAAAAGACTTTCGAGACTTTCTGGGTGAATGACCCCCCAGTCCGCCAGGTCGGAACCCGGAGGATTCCTGCAAGGATGCATGCCTCGACCTTCGCGCAATGACATGCTCCCACAAAACGATGACAAGTTGTCCGTGATTGAGAACGCTGCTAGGGGCTAACTTCAAGAGAACATGAGGATCCTTGACCCGCGGAGAACTTGAGGGTTGTAGAACGAGATGAAGCACAGACTATATAAGAAACGGGGCGCCATTGTCTCTTCGGGAGGCGAGGAACAGTTCGAGAGGACAACGCCCGACCTGATATGACGACGGTTACCGGCCTTGGCTTGAGACGGTACGCTGATACCGGAAGGCATTCGACAGGAGTAGTGATGATCGGAGCAGGAAATTATATACGTCAACGCTTTGGGAGAAACGGACTCGACAGTGACCGCGGTCCTCGACTCCGGGTATTGCTTCCGTCGATCCCACCCGATTGAATCTCGTCCCCCGACGTGAGCCCGCGATTATGAAAATCCTCCAAGGGAAGACACAGCCTCGAAGAGAGACAAATCCTACCCTTAGCGGGGAAAGCCGGAATACCACTTTTACATCTCCGATTTCAGGGAATAGAAGAATTTTGTCGTTCAGGGCTTGGTTGCGGCACTTTCGATGTCCTTCCCATGAAGCTCATCCAGCGTTCCGAACGCCGGACAGTGGAATCTTGATCCGATGCCCCGTAAACTCCTCGACCCTTTGTGACCTACTTCGCTGATTCCTGATGTTTCACGTTCCCTCGCTTCGCCTTATCGAATCCGTCTTCGGTTGACTTCCGGAACTTCATGGGAGTTTCATCATTATATTATTTTAAATTTATTACTAAATCGAGGCACCGATTCCATCTACGGCGGTCAGCCTTTGACCGCTCCTAGAAGAGTCTCCAATCGCGCTTCCAGAAGGAGCTCGGCCTCACCCTCGGGTCCAAGTGCGACTCTCCTCAGGGTTGGACCCAAAATCAGTAGAGTCAAAAGACATGGAGAATGCTCGGTCGAAGCGCCCTTGATTTGCTCGTGATCAGCTCATGAGCTCTCAGCCAAGACAGCTCGGAGCGCTTCGGAATTGATCCTCTCTTGTATACTTGATCAAAATCACTCTCATCTGTCTGAATGTGTGATCATTAGAATTATTCCCCTACTTGTCGACTTCGGCAGTATCCGATTTATTATCTCAAGGTGCTCCAAGTGAAGTCTCGCGTCAAAGGGACTCCAGCGAAAGAGCTGCATGGTCGCCCAGTGGAACATCGCCCAGCAAGTTCAGATCAATTCACTCTTTCAGCAGCCGGAAGGTCTCAGAATTAGTTGTGTTGTTGTAGTCGTCAAGGCTAATGAGCAGAAAATCGATACTTCGGACATTCGTGTAGGCTATTCCGGGCCGCGGTCACCATAGAGCTCCCGGTATGATTCGGGTTGTCGAGTCATTGAAGCCAAGAAGAAACTTCGAAGCACACTGTACATATTTCAAAAATGATTGTCGTAAGAACAAGCGATAAAACGTCACAGGCGATCGTATCGGGGGAGAGCGAAAGGCGCCGGGTCTTAGCGCTTCGCACGGCCTGCAACATACTTATATTCCCAATACTTCGATTTCCAGAAAACCTTCGGACTTGGCCTGCCAGAATCACTGATCGAGCGATGCAAGAGAAACGAAAATAAACGAATCAGGCATTGAGCTTGATTTCCAGTATCCGATGCATATCTAACCTTCCGCCACCGACTTGGACTCCAGAAACACCTCGGCGCGATCTTCCGATGAGGGCCGTTACGGGGCGGAACAGGTACTTCGCTCACCGTTCAAATTGGCATCAGGCCGCGCTTTCTCCGGAGTTTATGGAGCGAAGTGAGATTTCGAAATCCCCATCGTTCCGCCCCGTCACTTTCGTCACCTCGATGGGTAGAATGTTGGAACGCGCTCTCGCTCATCAGTCATGTAATCAGCTATCGAAAGGAGAACCCAACGCACTAGCGTCCGACCATCTCCCGAGACCCGAGATCCGTACGCAGCTGGGACTTGTTCCCAGCGATCGGATTCCGAACATTATTCCTGTTTGAAATAAACAGCAGAAAATAAATTAATTTCGCTGCCGCGCATGCCTCGAGCAAGGACCCCGGAGCTGACGGATCGCACAATGCCGTTGACTTTCGCGTTTCACCATTTTGGTATCCCTGCGCGAAAGCCACGAAAATGAAATTTTCAGAGCAAGCACTGAACAGAGGCGCGATAAAGAGAGCTGTAAAGAATCGCAAACATCGATACTTGATCCAATAAATTCTAGTTGACCGCCGCACATCGGGTCGTACGTGAGAAAAATGGGGCTTGAACACAGCAGAGCGATATGGCCTGTATCCGTCGCGTCGCTGAGTCGGAAGTGGTCGCGTTGTAACCTTCATCCGTCTCGTATTTTTTTCGTTTGTGTTGAGAAATCACTCACGTTTCGTGTCGTTAGAACGAACGAACTCCTCGGAACGGAGAATTCACTCTTGCTTGACAGAAGGAAAGCGCGGTTTCTTGCTCACACACCTTTAGATTCTGCTGGCCTGGCTCGCATGTGTACAGAAAAAAAGCATTCTCAAACAAGCATTGAATCAGAGGCACATCGACGTCGGTGAGTCCGATGCTTGCTCGCATCAGTTAGTTCGGTCTTCGATGAATAGCTCACGAAGCTCGCTTCCTGGGATCCTACGAAAATCTCCATCGTTTCGAAATTATTGTGGCTTCGCTGTAGCGTGCTTTGCCGCTTGTTTCCAATCTGGAGATCTTTGTGGTTCGACCGAAAATCTATTGTTCCACTGCAGAGACATCGCTTCACGAAAAAGCGGGACACGAGGACAATCGCTCCTGAATGAAAGGAGACCCTCGCCCAAACTTCTCGGCCGGAATCAGCATACAATTTGCTTGCCATGCATACACGACGGACCTGAATCAATACACTTATCCCATATGTACCGATATGGTATACCCGTTCGCAGCAAACGAAGCTTCTCTATGCGTTTCTCGTCTATCCATCTGTATTCACTGTGGGTACCGTATCGGATACCTTGATATTATACCACGGTTTCTATTTGATGGGAAAAAATTCTGGTCGATCGCAGATCGTATGAGGTAATACGCACGGGATGCAACAAATTTAGAAGAGAACTTCTGTGAACCTTTACACAGGAGACGTAACTCTGATCTGTTTCGGATTGGGTGCTCTTCGCTTTGTCATTACAGTGATCTTGGAATATTGAGCAAGCGCTCGAGCAATCCATTTTCGATCCTCATCGATTCCCGTCGATGGCAGAAGAAAAACAAGAGAATAGCAGAAAATCGGAGCCTGAAACGCTCGATATTCGGAAGTCACGCATCGGACGCTCGACACTGCCGTGGATACAGCCAGACTGGTTATGCAATGCAAACTCTTTGCGATCAAAATGTGACCTTGAAGGTTTGACATTTTGCGCGACGCGAGTAATTTCGGTCACGAGCTGGCATAAGAAAGAGAGCGATACACTTGCACGTCGCTCTATGTCCAGGCCTGCAGAGAGGGCGGAATTCGAAGCGTTCACGTGACCTAGATTACTTCCGGAAACTCGATCGATGCTATGGGAATTCATAAATTAAGTTTCGGATAATTACCTATAGTAGGCTTGAAGCATTTCAATCCAGCCTCGGTACCCATGAGACATCGAACCGAAACTAAAACGAACGCTCCAATGAATAGGTCCGACGCTCATCCAGAACGGTTTCTCGGGCGAACGAGCGGATACTTTCCCGATATCCTTCGATAGGGTGAGTTGTTTGATCACATCACCGTCCCAAACACGAGGAGTCCGCTTGCTGAAGCTTCGCGAAAATTGACAAACTCGAAGAAGGTTCACGTTATCGGGACCCTGGGCGAATCCGTGCTCAAAGCGGTTAGAGAAGCATCAGAGAGGCTCGAACAAGCAGAAGTTCCTCCACAGGCGCTAGTTGTGCGAAACCCCATCATTCTAGCGATTCGATCCAAGCAAACCGATCCGATTGGTGGCGGCACTTCTATGATTTCCTGAGCTGTCGATCTCTTCTGTAGGTTCTCCTCTTGCTCATCGTGGGAGCCGCATGCCCGGCACCGCAGCTTGAATTTTGGAATTCCTCCCTGAGGGTCCTGGGTGTTGGAGTCGCAATTAGATACCTGGGAAAAGAAGAGCCTCCCTTTCGTCGACCCTTCATCCCTCGCACACTTGTCGATCGAGTCGTCGGATAGTGTTTCATTACACGTCATGCATATATAAAACGTTATTCATGTATCGGATCTTCCCCTTGAGGGACCGCCGTTATGAATAGCTGGGAAAACAGTCAGAAGTTTGTGGGAAAGCACACAGCCGAATTCGTTTGGATAACTTCAGGCAGTGCGCGCGAATTGCTACGCGTCACTGCGTGTGTCTTGCTTGAATACTGGGCTGGCTGTCTTCTGTGTTATCAAACAACTGGTACAATTTCGCTTTTTCAGAATCGATGCAGGCCCAGGCGCCGATGCAGAGATATATTCGCTATCAAGGATAGATTCCTGAAATATAGAAAACGTGATTCACGAGCATCAGTAAGCCTTGCGATCCATCCAATCCAGGATTGTGAGCTTCTGCCAATGTTTCGCAGAAAACACAGCACGATCACTGTGAATCCCCGGGTTACCGGAGCTCAGACAATCGAGGAAAAAGTACGGAATCAGCCCATCCTTCCCCGGAGCCGATCGACTCACAGAACCACAAGATATCCAGAAGTTTAGCTGTTCAACATCGCGTGGGTCCTCGGGTGCTCTCCAAGATCCGACGTCCTATGATTGACCGGGTTCGAAACATTCCCCAGCTCCCGATTCCGGTGGCCATCGATTGCTCGGCATTCCCAAAAGAAGGATCGGGCTACAATGCTTCTGGAGTTCGATGTCTGCAATTCATTTGCTCAAGGCATACAAACTCGAACGACTGGCGCGAAGACTAGCCGTCGAAGATTATTATTGATGCAATAATGGGAGGCATCTGACAATCACACCGAATTCTACGGATCGACGCGGTGAGGGGGCGGACAACACTGTTAACCACTTACCCACATCCCGCAAGCAAAAGTCTGTGAGCCCCGAAGTTTTGGGTGAAAACGCCGTGAACGGTACTTAAAAGTGACCTTTGGTAGCCCGATAATAAAACAGCCCGAATCTAGCCGACCGATGTGGCAAACCTCAACTTCTCTCACTCTGGGGTCATTCTTTGCTTCCGACGGCGCGGCAACGCGCGGGAGGCTGGGGAGGAGCGAGACTGACGGATTTCTTTACTTCCCCCGGGGAACAGTGGTATGTGTGACTCTTATCTAGGTTCGAAGGAAACGATTACCGAAGTCTATGGGCTCGATGCAATGCTTCAAATGCGGCTCCGAAAATGTTACATCATAAATCATGAGTTTTGAATGCCGTGACAGCCTGCAAGTTTTGACTCACTCAGAGGCATCTCGGAGAAATCCACGCGCAAATTGATCAACGACTTCGAAGTTCCTGAGGGATACGAGAAGCGGAGGGAGAAGAGCGTCGAGCCTCCAATTTGAAATCGGGCTCCCCCTGCCGGTGGGTGGCGTTGATCAGTCGGGAGGGAGAAGTAAGCGAGCCATGACTTTGACTCTGATGACTTCACCCGTGAATTATACAGGAAAGAGCTCCGTTTGTCTCCGACCGAGCCAGATTTCGGGAAGCTCGCCGAGAGCAGTGCTCGATGGTGCGTAAGAAGGCTACCGTCAAACTTCTTGACCACCATAACCAGAATTCGCTCCGATGCCGCGGTGAAATGCCCCGCTTTGAAAACAAGCCGATAGGCACGAAAGCGTCTCAAATTGGATCAATCAAGCGAGGATAGGGAACCCGATTACGACAGATCTGAAAGTGAACTCTCTTCGATACGAAGGATCCTCGATCGACCGCTCAGCCAACGGTTCCGTAAGGAACAGGGTTCGGTTCACCGATGGTGCGCGGAAGCACCCATAATATACCGATTTTCGCGCAAAGCGGACTGAAGCTCTGCTCCCGTGCAAATAGATCGGAGATTTGCTGGAACGCTCTGCATCGGCAAGAATAGTCAAATTTTCTGATACGTATCCATTTCATGTTTACGATCGCTTCACCTCTTCGAGATTCCAGGAAAGAGTTTTCGCGAGAAGCTCGTAGCCTTCGGAAGCGGAGAAGGAGATATCACCACGGCACCATCGTCGAGTGCAGCCGCGTCGGCGGCCCTCGGAGATCGGCTCCACGATCAGTGGGTTACCGACCGCACCGATTCTAATCTGAACCGCGTGCTCCGGACGAGGCGGACGTGGGGCGCCAGGTGCTCAGCGTCATGATGCACTCGATGAGCGATGGATTTCGACATAAAGCCGATTTCTCCGATGTCTTCATGGATCCGACAGGATTTTAGGTTACGAACGCGAAGCCCCAGCTGATGGGAGAGGTTCTGGGTACGGAGCAGAGCACTGGTGTCTGTCCCGAGCTAAGAGTTGCTCGAGTGCGGTTTCGATCGCAGAACGCAGGGGCCGTATCGCAGGAGCGATTGACGCTTCACCATGACCCGCGTCGAAAATCTATCTGAAGAATGCCGATGGAAAACTTGACGTGACCGGGAACGGCCGGCGGAGATCTGGTGGACCCCAAGAACAAAATCCGATCGTCTGCGACCTTGCGCTGCAGACGTTGATGTGCCGATTAGACGGGGGATGGTCTTAGCGCGGCGGATTAAGGTGACAAAAAATCTCAAGTTGATCGTTTCCGATCTCGTTCTCAGTATATCAGGTGGAAGAATTCCCGGGGGCCTCCCACCGAATAAGATTCGCTTTCGATCGACCTTCGGCTCATATTCCCGCGGAGTCTTAACGTGCTTCTCGTCCTCCTCTCCCTTCCTCGTGAAGTAGCCTACCACTGCCCTCACCACGAGCCCGGTCGATACTTCTATTCAGCATGGCCCTTCACCACATGGCAAAAACAGCCTCCTTTCCACAACTTCCCCCGAAGTCGAAGTCGCGTGTTCGAGCGTTCATCAGACACTGATCGTGACGATGCGTCGTCACCAATGCCGTGTCTAGCTGAACGGTTCCTGAACTAAGTGTTGTCTGTTCATTGTGTACGTAGCGTCTTTTTGTGAAGTGCGCGATGCCGCGACCCGTGCTTGTACTACTGTGTGTTCTGTTACTTTCCGGAACCGCGCACAGCGGTGAGGATGAACATACGCAACGATTACACGATCACGCACTCGAGGACAGTGGATCACCAAGCACGACGACCGAGGAAGCCGAAGAGGAATGGCGGGAAGAGACCACAACCATGCCCCCGGATGGAATAATTGATATCGAACCTTTCATCGAACAGCTGGCCGAAGATGGTTTTCGGCGGGGTTTGCCGATATTTTCGAGGTTCAATGGGGACGACAACGTCACCGTGGATTGCAGTGCCGCCCTCATCAAGTTCATGTTCGCCATGAGAAAGCTCACACCGTGGGCCTTAAGGAGTAAGTTCGGGGTCTCAATGAACCAGGTATCCGATGCCACTAATCCCGATTCTCAGAGTTATCATTCGAGTTAGTGTTTGATCGAGTTCTCTCTACGCAAGCGAAACTCGATACGTTCACCGGTTCGGAAGCACGGTTTCTGCTCTTTGTATGGAGTATGAGCGTGACGAAACGATTCTCATTCACGAGCTCGATGAGCATCGGAAATAGAACTTGGAATCTCGTGAACAGGCGGATAGTGAAGCGAATCATGGCGGTTGGGTTTTTCTCCAGAGGATGTCTCACGATGAAAGAGACAGAAATGAATGATCGGATGACGTTTCTTTGGCGAGCTCATTCCGGTCACGAGACTCCAGAGTTGTCGAGCGAAGTCAGATCGAGACTCGGGCGACCGTCTGAACGTGCTTCTTGAATTTGCCCATGGGGGCTTGTCGAGAGGCGACCTGACCCTGTCGGATTACGGGATCCGTATCATATGATCCCAAATCCCAACTCGGGATCAGAGGTACCTTGTTCAGCGGAGGCTCAAGTGCGCGAGCTGACCCTCATGCTCACTGTCAGAGTTCATAGGCGACCATTGGATCAGGAACTCTTGGAGGGAGATATCCGATATCCGAGCTGTGTCTCAATTTCAAGTTCCCTATGCTGGAGAAATCGCTGAAAATACGGACATGGTTCTCAAACTCCGAATCCTGCATCAGGCTCTGCCTCGCCTGTACCGCGTGCGAGCGACACCCCTCGAGAGAACTCTATCGAGTGAGCTGAAGGAGCATGAAGAAACGGGATAGCGGATCAGCGGCCCCGAGCTTGGAAGATACTTCCCTTGGGCGCTCCCGACAGCAAGTGTATCCTATGTTGAGCTTCACCCATGAGAGTATTGCATCACCTCCACGATCAGATTACTTTTTAGCCGAAATCTCAGTCGGACTTCAGAATGAGATAAGCATTGACGTTACAAACCGCCAAAACTTTTGAAGCATCTAATCCGATGACCCCCGTGGACCAGGCTCACGAAACGGTTGTGCTTCTTCGCGCTTCCCATTCCGAAAATTAATGAAATCTCCGGACAAGACTTGAGCACCTGAGTTTTGATTGAACTGTGTTTCAACCTTTGGAAAGCGTTAGCTTTCCGGTGTCTTCTTCTTTCACCGCGAATGTTTCAAAATGATGCCAGTTCCGACTTGACATCAGTGGAGATCCTCCTTGAATCATCGGAGCCCTCCATTAATCCCTCCATTCATGACGGAGGGAACTTACTCAAAGTTTTCCATCTCGAATCGAATAAGAGAGTCTGTTTCCATTCTTCCAACTCAATGGGGCCTTCGGCAGAACGGCGAGTTCCCGAACAAAAGCTTGATGATATGCGATCCGAAGTCACTGATCAGTGTAAGGAAAATGCAATGTATTACAACCAGAAGTTTCTTTTCTCGCCTCTGGCTACTTAACAGAAGAACGTTCATCATTGGAAACTTTTAGAAATCGATGCTGAATGCGATTCGGAATGGATCCCGTACGCCATCTTCATTAACATGCTTTTCTCGTTCAACGATGACGAAAAAAGAAAATTTCAAGGAAGATAACGGCGCGTGAACGAGAGCTAGCCGTTTATAACCTGGCTCCATGTCATTCATGGCTGCTGAGATATGAGAAGTAGGTAGAGATAAGAGAAGAAGTCGGTGACGGGGAACATCTGATTTCTCAAGAAGCACAGCGGCATTTCTTCTCGGTGGCGCTTCTCCGGTTTGACAAAGAACCCGAATCGCTCCGATGGCTCGGGCTTGCGCTGGTCTCGAGCACGCGCATGTAGATTCGCGTGCGTCTGCGGCGCGAGCCATTTGCGGCGTTGTACATACATTCGATCGGACCTACTTATGACCAGTCCGAGGACGCAGTTCGACCAAAAAGATAAGCACAAAGCATTGGGGACACGAATGTCGGAGTCGAAGCCTTGCCGGTTTCCCGAAAAACACGCAGGGCCTCTTGCGTACCCACGGGGAGTGCACAGATGTCGAATTAAGCTAAGCAAGGAGCGGAAAAAACGACAGTTCCTTATGGTCTTCCAACATCTCTTCTCATCATGAGCGCTTTAAAAGGGGGAAACTTTTTGTCTATCCTTCGCCAACGGTGACGTATCGAGCATTGCGCTTGTTCAGACCGGTCGATGCTTTTTCCAGTCCACCTTCGGCAATAGCGTCTTTCCGTGCGGGATTTTTATTCCCCTTCACGCTCTTTGTCTTCGCGGGTGTTCATGTAGAGCCTATCTGACGCTATAGAGCCCCGCTATGATTCGACAGATGCAGGAGTGATGATAGCCAGCCATCAGAAGATCTTCGGACATCCCCAAATGATCTCCAATTCATTTAATCATCCGATCAAGCTGCTCCGCATGGGTCTGTCGCGGCTTAGCGGAGGGTCTTCCCTCCTTCTGGATCGATTCGGAACCCCCGGGATATCCGCGTCGCGCGGACTCTGAAACGAATAAAGTCTCCGAACATTTTCTCGTTTAGATCGTCTGGGCAAAATATTTCTGACCGACTGCTCGCGTCTGAGACGCTGCCACTCTCTGTCCAAGCTTTCCAAGAGACCTTCAAGAGTTGTGGCACATTGCAAGATGTTTCAAATTGTCTTTATCACTGTGGACCACATATTCGGTCATTTCCAGAAAAATATGAGCCACTCGCTTCAATTGACACGCTTCTGTGAGCTCCTCCGAGCTGTGGCGGACCTGGCGGCATTCGCTTCAGAAAAGCTTGGGTTCCTTGCTGGCCATAAAAACACACCACTTATACTCGCGAAGAATTGTTTCTCTGTAGATAATGAAGCGACTTTTTGATCCGCTCCACCTTCATTCCTCTGCTGAGGGGGGACGCCGAAAAAATACGGCTACACGTACCGACAAATATCTGGTCTGTAATGCGAGGGATACAAATTCAAGAATACTCGTCCCTCGAGCTTGGCAGTGTTTGTCGGTCGGTACGACGAACTGACCACATTATGGTCGGAAACGATCGATTGCGAGTCGCTGGCGAGGTGCGACTTAGGCTCTCGGTAGCAGTCTTATGTCCGGGAACCATCAGAGGTTATCGGTCGATCCCCCGAACGAACTTGAAGGACCGAAACTCTGTCTTGGACACGGTCCCATAGATTCGATGAATTACGCCGACTTGGTCTTTGATCGGCGTCGTCTTGTTTGTGTTCTGGCGAATCCAAGCGGGTTGTCGGTCCAGGAGCCGTTTCGGTCGGAGCGCCTGTTCACGGAACCCTCCTTCATCTTGATATCGATCGTCGCCCAGAAAAGCTTACGCGTTGAGTCCAGCGGGGTCCGTAATGCTCACGACCTCGTGAGAGATTTGAGGCTTTCCGCCGGAGGATAAGAGATAATCGTGAACTATCGGGCGTGAAGTCACTCGATGGAAATAGGTAAAGAACCTCCTTGGGGGCTTCTGGCGATGCGTCAGTGATTCAGTGATTCAGCGTCAGTGATTCAGTGATTCAGCGTCAGTGACTCAGTCACTGACCCTCGCTATCGAACCTCGATATTTGCTTCTCGGCCGCAAGTAGATTTTCCGGAATTTCTTGGCGGATTTCCGCAACTCGAAGAACCTCACCCTTCCATGTAACTCCAGCACTCCCCGGAAGGATCTTCGCGGCGCGGGCGGCAAGGATCCCAACACTGATTCAGACTCTCGCCGACAGCCGAGCGTCTAGACTCCAGAGACCTCATAAGGAGAATTTGATAGATACCGCTGGCCTGAGACAGAGATTGATCGGATAGGAAACCCGAGATATCGATTGGGTCCGCGACAGCTCTCAGGAGAAACAAACGAAAGGGCCACCAACTATGCCCCGGTCAGCTTCTTGCTTCGCGCTGACCGTTCGAGTTCCGGCTCCGTCCCGACTCGTTTGAAGTCTGAGCGTCCATCTCTGAACGAATCGCTAACCCTCCTCCGACTTCAAGATGAGGAAATTGAGCGCGATTTCCCGCTGATCTTCGAGTGTTGGCCCAGATCCACCGACTCAATGGGAACGGCTCTAGGAGGATCTTACTCCGGTCGACATCGGTTATCTACTGTTTCTCCCGCTTACGCAATCAATCAAACAAAGACATGAGGAACCTATAATTAGTGAGCAGTGATCCAAGCTGTCAGCGGCGCGTGTCTCCCGGATCAGGTATAATACGGACGGCAGGGGACTTATTCCACCCGGATAGTCTCTTCTTCGGCTGTGAATTATATTACGTTCGGCAGATTCCGGATCCGCATCGCTTTTGTCCCACCAAAATAATTTTCGATGCATGACATCTGCGAGAAGTTTCGGGTCGATCCACGCGATCGATTCGCTGCCGATCTTTTCTTCATCCTCGTCTGCAAGTCAACGGAGGAAGTCAGAAGGGTTCGAAAATCGAGTTTACCATATACTTTCCATGAGAGACTTTCGAATCCCATGATTGCGTATCGCTGGACTGGCCCAGATCGGACCTTCGCCGACCAGAGTTCTCGGGAGCGTCTGTCCGAACCAAGCGGATGAGGATTCCGCTCTACGTCGCAGTCGATATGCCCCCAGCCGATCGGAAATCCCCCGATTCCAGTAATGAGATCGAACTCGGAGCGTTCATGCAAACTCTTCCTGCTCGGTGAAATTACAATAGACGATCGAGATTGAGTACAATATTTGCCCGTGTCAGATTCCGAGGAATACATGCTTTCGCAATAACATGAATGCGGAATCATAGCAGCATTTCGTTTCCCCCGACATGCCGCTCATATGATTGAGTCTCTTGTCCGAACCTGTCGCTGGGATCCCGGATCATTTAGACGGCTGTAGACTTCAGCTTCTCTCCAGACGAAGAGCGCAATGTTCTAGATCCGAACTCCGCGCATTGCGAAGAATCCCTCCTCAGACATTCGGAACATAGATTGGAATTCGATTCTCGAACATTGCGGACTCAGCACCTCCCCGAAACCGGATTGAATTGAATAGCGTAGAGAAATCCGTCCACCGAAGGCAACTATTGCCCGATATGATTTTCAATCACTTTGGGTCGCTGCCTCACATTGTTACGATGTGCGTGATAGCTGATTCTACGCCTCAAAGCGAATTAAGCGGAGAACGACCTTCCCTGGGGAACTTGACACTTTTCTCGCTGTAGAAAAACTCTCCGGCCGGAGCCATTCATCTCGTTTTTGTCCCCTGACTTAAACCGACGATCGCTCATGGGACAACTCAGATTCAAGGGCAGGCGGATGCTTTGACCAGGAACGACATTCGGTCCCAGAACAGGAGAGCTCCCGATTTTTGAGAGAGGAGAGGAGGATCCCAGTCAAAACATAACCACTGCATTCTGCTAACGGGAATTCTGTAGCAGGGATGTCGACGGCGATCAGTGATCAGCGATTAGAGTTCACTGGCAAGCTGATCAGAGGTGAACCTTCCGTCTCCCGAAACTACTTCTGTCGGAGCAGTCTATCGAATCCACCCAGGGGCTTGGGGCGAAAATAGACTGGAAGTTCCCGATCTACGAGTTGTTCGACTGACTAGACAAGTCCCAAAAGAACAAAGCCGGAGTCGGAGTCCCAGAATCGGGCATCGGATCAGCAAGGTCAACCAAGCAGTCAGCGAGAGAAAGCTCACCAAGAAGAAAAGTGCCGCGGATATTTTTCACGGATTTTTCAAGCGAATGCATTGAATTTTTGTGCACCTACCCGCAGAAAATATTACCGCTTATCTAGCTGAGCGTTCTAACTAAACAAGTTCGACGAAGCAAATGAATCGACGAGAACACAAAGCATATCGAGACATGTGAAGACGCTGGAAGGGTGACCTTGCGCAGTTTCGGAGCCGTTGGAGCCTTAGTTGAAAAACGTTTCACCTCTGACCCGAGGGCTGATCTAAGATCTACGCAGTCGTCGCGGATGCGATTCGATTATTGAGAAGTAACATCGGAATGTTGCTGTCGACCTCTCTCTCTCTCCGTTCCGGGAGCAGCGGTACCTTCGCGGTTCAGCAGACCGAATACGCTGATGCCGAGCCTCAGAATCTCCGAGAGACTGAGTCCTGGGTCCTCGGACTCAGACACCTCCGCTAACGTGGGATACCGTGGGATAGAGGCCGCCACTCGTCCTGCTGGACACTGGAGCGGGGATGCGGCTGGGGATGGAGCCCGAGCATTGCCCTCAATCGTTTCGCTTATACTTTCACGCCGACAGCGATTGCAGCCTTTTTATCGGTTCGAAGGGCACACGTTGCCCTTAAATATCCGCTTGATGCTGAGCGCGGAATCGAATTTTCGAGCTGTCGCTCAGATCAGTGATCTGTTGTGATCCGATGGCGTCATGATCATGGCCTCCGCGATTTCGGCAGTTGACGTCAGATGGACAGTTTCGGTACAGAAAGGCTACACCACCGGCTTGACGAGCGGCATGGCCAAGAGCTACATGTGTGTCCGAGCGACGCGCCCACGGTAAATGGCGCTTCAGTTTCTTGAAAGCGTCAATAAGTTCCCGGGAGCGGCGCCAATGGCAGCTCAATCTCATGCTTCTCGGTTATGAATAACGAACAAAGCGAACCATATGACAAGGTGGCTGACAACAATCGAACCGCTTAAGAGCGCATGATTGCGGTGGCTTACATCATCCTCGCTCCTCGATTACTCCTTCGCGATCGTATGCGGTACAATTTTCGCCGCCCTGAATTATTATATGCATCAATGAGCGAACAGCTCGATAACAGCTTGAATTATCTGAAAATATGGACCGAGCTTGCCGCCGGGCCTGCGGTGAAATATCCGAAATTGGCGCTCCTCAGTCTCCGAGTGCACTATTTCAGGAGATATCATTCGCCGAGGACGGGCGTTTTAGCGCCCTGGAATGATCTCGATCGATAAAAGCCTCCGAATGGTCCTCACAGTAGAAAGCGGTCCGGAGCTCATCATCACGGCTGTCTACGCGTTGGGCAGGCTCCAGCGTTTGGAAAGTGATGGGTGACTCATCGTTAAGGCTGGGAATAATTCACGGCATTTTTCCCGAAAATTCACGGCAATTTTCACCCCCATTGACTTCCTATGGAAACCGTGAAAATTCACGGCTTTTGGCGCGATCGCGCCAACTTCCCAGCCCTACTCATCGTGCTCAGCAAGGAATCGACGATTCCCGAAGAACCCTGAACGTGATGCGTAATGCTCGCGACACCTTTCGTGATCTTCCACGACTCCCGCTACGATACCGACGCCTTCAATTTTGAAATGAATTCTCGTGATCCAGATTACTCCGAGGAACTGATACGTCCGCGTAATTCGTCCGGAAGAATCAATCGCCAAGCGTCTAATGACTCGTCGTGATCTCTAAGTCCCCCGATTTCCTCATCATAGAATTTGGGACACGAATCATTGACATTCCATGAGAGTTAAGCGGATTCTTGTGCGAGGATACCGAAGGCATCCGAGATATATGACATACCATACAAACCATAAGTCCATACGAGCCTTGTTTACGGATGAACCCGATAGGTACCGCATTCGGCGGCGTCCGATGCCGCAACTACCCAGCGGACCAGCAGATATATGTGATATATGTATGTGTCGTAAGTCCGAGCTCATGAGATAGACGATATCATCTGCTCGAGTCGGCTCAGCTTCCTCCACTTGGGTCACGGAGCTCAAATCCAGATCGCTCAAGGGCCGAATGAAATAGGACTAACGTTTATCTGTTTTCCAGTGGTGGACTCAATGGGCAAACCACCCTCGGGTCTCGCGTCGGGCACAGTTGCAGACTTGGGTAATTACGACCAATGCCTCGAAGTCGTCGCACCCAACGGAGACGATGAGGTTGACTTCACAGGTGAGTTCGAAGCGCCTCTACCGACGATGAATTTGGTGACGTTCCGACGACAGTGATTAGATAGATATAGCCATGGGGAACGACGCCAGCGAGAAAATTACTCTTTACCATTCAGAAAAATGGTCGGAAATTCAGTGGGAAGATCAGAAAGTCATCTGTCAAAGCAATTGAAAAATACAACACGGTGTTTTGCTGCAAGGGAACCATTGGCAATCGAATACTGCGAGTCTGAACATCGAATGATCGGTGACCGAAAACAGAAGTCTCGAGGCGAAGGCTGGTCGGTGAATGCTGATTTTCCCGCGAGATGATGATTTTTCGCAACTTTTTCTTTCAACGACTCTCGCGTAACGCCAAAACGATTGGTTTTTTCCTCAAATGATCAGTGTAATAAGCCGCCACTGGGGTGAAGGTTGAGAGAACCAGAATATCAAAGTGTCGCACGAGTCCGACACGCTCTACAACGACGGCACCAACAACGCAAAGCAAACACGAAGGAAAACAGAGGGAATGAAAAGATGACTTTCAACATTAGTTGCTCCTGTACGCAACGACGACGTTCAGTTACGTGTAACTTTCTCAGCACTTCTCAAAGGAACCTTGTTGTCGGATACCTTTCCTTTTCTAATTCAATTCCTCCCAAAGTCCTACTGCTTTGCTAGTCTGCAATCGACAAAGAAATTTCATGAGTTAATCGAAGCGACATTCCCCTCTGAGACTCGGCTCCGGAGTCGCTCGACCCGATCCGGGTTGTTATCATCAACATTCCTCCCGAGACCTGCTCTCGACACCACCGCTGCCGCGCTGTCGTTCTTCATGTTATTACCATTTCTGTCCCTGTCCACGTAATCAAACGACTATTTATAAAGCTTTCGCTATCGTTCGAAGTACTGCATTCGTGGAACAAGCGTTTCTGGGCATGCTATTCTGGTTGTTCTCGTACGATGGCCTGCAACCATGGTCTAGATCCGCACGTCCTCGAACAAAGTCGAAATTACGGATATTTCCGTATTACGGCGAAAGATACCGATCCCGAGCCCACGCTCGCGTTGCCGCCCTGTTCGCACAAGAATCTCTCAGTACGGTGATCCGATTCAATTTCGTACATGACAAAAATGGATTCGTATACCCAATCCAAAATCCTGGAAAAGTTGGAAAGATCGCAGCGCAGAAGATAAATGAGCCTGCTTGGAGTGATCGCGCAGTGCTTCGTCTTGACAGATTCTCTGGAAGAGGTCCCTGGTGGAACACTGTAGGTGTCCGCGCATAGAAGCCGGGACTTAATTTGATTGTTGCTTTCGCATTACCATCGACCTTCGATCATTCCGCTGTATCCGAAAACAGCCGAACTGCGGTTGGGGTGCAGCGCTCCCCTGATGACGGACACGGCTTCGAGGCGGCAGTGGGCGGCAATACCGCGGAGAGCATTGGAAATATGCTTTCCCCGCTAGACAGGGTAATCGAGCGCACCATGTTTTATTCGTCCTCCCGAACTCTGGTCGCTGTCTCAAAAAAAAGACGAAAAGTCTAAAAAACTTCGAGAGCGATCTCGGACATCGGAACTGATGAGCTCCCACATCGCGAGGGAAAACATCTCTCTCGAGGAACGATTTGATTTCCGAAACGAATTATGACAGATTGGGGAACTGGCCCTACGGGATGAATCGAGTCTCAGCACCTCGAGGAGCTCCGAATCAAGGTGAACAGACTACATTCGAGCGATGTGATTCGTTTCATCGAGAACGTCTCGGCTAATGCACCCGTTTTTTCTCTCTTGGTTTGCTCCTCTGTTATAAATGATACCAACGTGGTGCTCACAGAGAGGAGCCACAGTGGCGACAATTTTCGAGAAAAACGCAAAAATCCGCCCCTTCCGGAGAGTAGAAAGTTCTGGCTTCTCGTGGTGGTGCTCGGTGATTCTAACAACTTCCTAGGCTATCGCACTTTCGCAGTCTATGAACTTCGTGTCGCTCAACGAACAGCTCTCAGTGGTAAACACATCTGAGCGCAGCGGCGCTTTTGCAAAGAAACGATCAAACTCCGAATAGCGCTCAGCTTTCCCATCGTATTCTCTATGGAGGCAACTACCCTAAATCTACTGTTTGATTGTTATGTTTGGTTTGTATCCCTTCCGAGCCAGATGTGATTGGAGTGGTCTGAACAATTGTCCTCGACTCACATCAGCTCGGCCAAGGAGTCCGGACTACCTTCAGCCTGCCAGTTTTCCGTTACTTAATTCTGAGCTGCTTTGATTAATGTCCGTTTCTGCACCCGACGCAGCCCGTACGGTCGGCGCCCACTTCTGTCTGTATTTATAGCGTCTGTATCGGACGACCAGAATCACTAAAGTTTCAATGTTCACGAATGCAGAAAAACAGCTAAAGAGCCCTTCGCTCCTCGAGCGGCGCGTCCTTGTTATTATGTAACGTGTCGACGTGCGCTTTGCTGGTAGTTTCGCCCTTTTCTTTATATTCTGATAGCTACCTCTTATTTTGTTCATTTCATTCCTCTTGTCTGAAGGTAGTTCGCAATTTCGGCAAGCTGCCTTCCAATCAGGAAATAATTAGCTTCGCTTGATGACTTCCCTTTGATATTGAATGTCAAGATTCGAAAAGGAGGCGCCTGTCGCAACTCCTCAATGTTGAAACAGAGAAAATTCCTCCTCAGTGCGTGACGTCCGTATGGGACATATATCCGCAGAGCGATTTTTTGCTGTTCGACAAGAAGGAGTTAAAGCAGTGGAAACTTATGGAGAGAGACCAGAATTCTATGAAAATGGCATGCGAACTGCCGTTTTCGGCTCGAGGTCTAATCCCGCCCAATATCAGCATTTCCCATTTCCGATTGTTCCACGATTTGCTGACGGTGCTCATTGTAGTTTTCCAAATTCAATGTTGTAACTGTAACGAATTCGGGAAGATGCGATAAAAAGAAACACGCACCGCTCGACATGGCCAGCCAAGAGCTTTTCACCCTTGATGATTTCGGATAGATTCAGCAATGTATAATCAATCGAGTCATTGATCGAATGTCGATCTCTCCAATGACTTTGGTGCGGCTTCCGAGATGATGCCCGACGCGACATCGATCGTCCTGTTCGTCATCAGCAACTATAACTTAACCTCAGCTCGTATCTCTGCACAGAGGAGATGATCAGTGCCGTGTACTGAGAAGATGATTCATTCGGTACCGCGGAGCTCCTCAGGTGCTGGGATCGAGCTCGTCTTCATGAGACAGACGAATGCCGTGAAGGAAAACGTACGCGTGATTGTATCGGTAGAGCCAAGAACCATCACCTGATCTCTGGCTTCCGAGCCGCAGAGTATATCCTCCATGGATGACCCTCGTGAGAGCGAATATCGCGTCTGTGTACCGGGAAGTCTTCACTGTGTCCTAGGCTCCTTCGGGATTCCATGCAGGAACCATCAGGGCTTCGGAATTATCTAACTCCTGCTCCCCATTCGGGAGACTCGCAAACGAGGCTCGATGCAATTGGCTACTTCTCGGAAACTCCTTCTTCGTGTTCCTTGCCAAAACACGGTTTTCCGGGGAAAATCTCTGAGCCCGACGAGCTTGGAAGCTCCACGGTCAATTATGAGTTTTCACCTTGCCGAAAAATAATCTACGAAAAATATCAAGCAGATTTCCGCAGATGGGCGTCTCACTTACCAAGAAAATTTTCCTCCCTTCCGGAGACCGGCGGGTACTGATCGCCGATTTCGCAGCGATCGGGCTGATCGAGGAGCACTCTACCCTTCGTGATAAAGGGAGGCGTCAGTCTAGCACGTCAGAGGGATGCGAGCCCAAACTCAGCTAGTAGATCTTAACCGAGCAATCATATTCGCAGGTCAATACTGTACATTCTATATGAATCCAAAGAAAGTCAAGTTCCTGAAGAAAGTCATCGATCGATTCCAAGAGAACGGGGAATACATCAACAGAGCCGATCCTCTCCAATGGCTAAACCAAGATCTATTCCTCGGAGTTCGGATGGGCATATGTATCCCGTCGACATGTTCTGGCGGAGAGATTCAGTACATGGCAAAAGCACGTGAGTATTTCAACTTTGTAGATTCAGATAAGTTGATTGCCCGGCTCCACTTCAAATCCGATGGTGTGTTCAAGTCCGGAGGTCCCTGGCGGCTCGCTGGTCCGTTATGGCCTTCCCGGCGATCATGCGGAATGACCCACTCCCCATAGAATCGGGAGCAGCAGGCTCCCTTCGAGTTATTCCCCAGCAGTTCCAGTTTAATGAAAAGCTGTCGCCTTTACAGTTCTCGAAAAGTACGGAGTCATTCCCACGGTGGCCGGCTGCGAACTCCCGAGGACCGGCAAGGAACCGCTTACGAGAACACAAAAGTTCATGTTGTAAGTTGTTTTTCTCAAAAGATGATTCTCCGTCCGAATGGTTCCAGTGGTCTGGTGAAATACATAGTGAAACTCGTGAATGGGAATCTGTTCTACCCGGCTTTGCGCTTCACTTGAAATCGCATATCAACAAAACCCAGTCGAAAGCCTCGACAGCGCACATTGTATTAAGAAGGTCGAATCAGCAGAAGGAAAATTACTTCTCAAGAACATAAAGAAAACACTAAACAGGCGATTGCTCACCCAGCGTCGCGATATCCAAGAATTGGAATCTCATCGGGAAGCATCAGACGATGTCTGAGACGACTTATGATTATCCCGCGGGAAGGAAAAAGTTGGATGGAGTTCCAGCGAGCGCCTGTTAATTAGATTATAGTCGCCGAGGGGGGCTTCAACACCTCCGAAAATTAAATTGTTCGTTTCATTGCTCTCTTAGAACTATTCCAGAAGCGATTCAGACCAGCGGAAGCCTTCTGGTGTCGAGAATTCGTTTGTTTCCGTGAAGCGTCCACCCTAGACAGAACACGCGTTGCTACCTTTTTCTGTAGCTCTGTGGATGACGCAAGGCGGCTCCCTCATTCGTTCGACAAACTGCGCGGATTGATTCAACGTCAGACTTCAGCCGGTGGTCAACATATTGCGAAATCTCAAGAAAATCGGCTCAAACTATTTCTTTCCCAAATAACGACACGAACACGCGAATCTCGCATTCAAGTCGGGAACTACGAGCTTAAATTCGGTAATTTCGGAAAATCTGGATTTTCTGTCTCTGTCGAGACTCGGGCTTCCCCATGCTCCGAGTTCCCCGGACTTATGGCTCGGGGACTCATGTTTCATGGTGGCCTCTTACGATGTCGTTCCTCCCAGGATCGGGGCTTCATCGACGAAGGCGAGCGAGTTTTTTCCAACAATATGTCAAACATCGAAGCTATCTTCAATTCACTGTAAGAGAAATGACTCGTGATCGCCTGGATCCTTGGGAATACTGCTGGAGCCTTGGAAGCCCAGAGTCCTTCCCAAGGTTCGGTGTGAATTGTGGTGGAAACTTATTCAACATGCGTTTGTCGAACAGATTTCTTTGGCCAAAACGACGCGCTTCATTTCGGAGGCTGACTTCATGGGTACATATACGGAGCATTTATGAACGATCGCTGTTACGCTCATGCAGCTCGTGACTCAACAGCTCCCGTCTGTATGAGCGTCGGTGTTCGGGATCGCTTCAGGTTGAGGGTTCACGTAGCGTAACCCTTGCATAACAACAGAAAAAACTTTTCCTGCGGCATCGACGGTGAACCTTGTCCGCGGTCGGAATGCCCTCCAGAATAAAGTTATGCCCAAACGTACGATGACCACCGGAACGCGAGAGCCCCCAGCTGGAACGCTCGGCTTCAACGATCACCGCGATTGCGGTGTTTGAAGTGCACTTCTCTCATTGCAAGATCGTCGGTCCACAGGTCGCACATTCGTGGAGTTAGACTTTGATCGCAATTTCGTAATTTGATGAGCAATCCTCAGACTGTCAGCATGTGGATCGCCGATCTTGACGTACGTTCACCGTCAGCGTGGAGGCGTGACCTCGTTAAACGTCAAGAATAACGGACCGGGACCTCCCGGAGCCCGCTCCTTTCTAGAAGAAAATTACCGCCTGTCTTCGTAACTATTGGAACGCGCGGATCGCCACCCCGAACAGATACCGATCGATGGATCGATTCCGTACTGGAAAAGCGAGACTAATGCGAATTGACGGCCTTAGAGTCGCGGCTCCCCGATACGTTTTTTTCCGCACGGTAGAATATCGAGGAGAATTCAAACATATGCGCGACGCCTCCGAAGACGGAGTCTTCCAGAGCGTCTTGATAAATCGGCAGTAGCCGGGGACAGAAAGATTGAGACACGCAATCCATCTCCTTGACAAATCCGTCTGTACGAATTCGTAACGGAAATACTTGATCGTCGGTCACACCGCTCCCGGTGGTGTCAGTCTCAGGAATGTCCGGAACTGACGCCCCGCTTGCGTCTCCGGGGTTATTCATATCTATTGGAAGATAAGAGGATCAACGCGGGAAAATATGGAAATCGACTGTGCACTTAGCGAATGGATGAAGAGCCCGCACGGAAAGCGCTGACAACTTCGAGCCGTGAAAATTCGCCCGCTCTTCGATACTCTTGCGTTTGGGTTTATCGCTTGGGGAGCACGGAAACCTTCCGGACATTCACGTAATAGGTAGCAATGAATACTGTGGACGAGGCCCGTCATGATTCGAATTGTATCTGACAAGCTCTACGATTCCAGCGGACTTATTTCAAGCTTTACGACGATAATAACCATCGCATCTTTGTGGGAATACTACTACATTTACTACAAGAAACAACCGAGTCGCTCACGTGAGTATCGCATCCAGGGCGCGGGGTTCGCCATTCGGCGCTCCGCTGAAAAAAACGCTTATGGACGTTTCCCGCCAACCGCCTGCCTGATCGATGATCTCATTATTACCCCCCCCCTCTCGGCTTTCAGTCAAACCGCTGTACACCGTGGTGCACTGTTTCTCCGCCGTGGAAAACACCAGGAAACTCTTATCCACGAAAGTTGCGCTAGATTCAGATGCCTACCGTCTCAGATTCATTCATGGAATGCGTTTCTTCAGCGCATCGTGGGTCATCTTGGGGCATACCTACTTCCTGATTATCCCCACCGCACTCGCGAATTCGCTGAATATCATCAAGCTGCAAGTACGCAATCTGTCCCTGCCCCCAATGAGTAACTGGACAGAGTCTCTGATAATAATCGTTTCAGCTGGAATCTCATAGCGAATGACGGCCAGTGTTGTTCTTCAGAATTTACAAAAATTCGACTGCCTGAGTACTTTCGAAATCTTCCCCATCGCTTTCAGTAGGTCCATCCCACAGAAAGATCGCTTATGGGTGCTTCAACGTAAACAAAAAAAGGAGATGCAGTGAAAAGTTTTTCGCTTGTGAAAACCTCAGATGCGAGTCTCCCAAGAGCTACAGGGTTGCGACATGTAACAAAACCTTTCTTGAATTCCGGCAAAGCTTCGGAAATCTAAGCTAGCCCAAAACTTCCCTCACTCAGTGCTGGGAGGCCGTCGGGACTGTAATTGAAAGCCCAGCTCGGATTCGAACGCTACAGCGTAATAGTTGTCTTCAAGTCAAAGAGCTGTCACTCCCGGCGAGCGCGCGTATGTTGTCATCAGTCAGCCGCGCTTTGATTTCGCATCGAATGATCCGGGTCAGCGACGCGACCTTTGCGGAGCAGCGTGAAATTACCGATTATAGCCGATCTTATCAGACACGAATTTAAAATATACGACTTTCAGAGGATTATTGTGCTGCATTGGCACTGTAGAAATGGCGAAACATTCGAGCACCTCAATGCGAGGAACTTGAGAACTTGGAATCGGAAGAAGTGCCGGACGAAGTAAAGGGTCGCGGAGGCTAACATTTATTCCAACATCTGTGAGGATCTATTTCGATAATTCCAGGAAGACATATGGTTCTGTCTGATCGGCAACGCCTTCCCGTGCATCCAGACTTTCTTGTTCATGTCCGGATTCCTGCTTTCGTTTAACGTGTTGAAGTACCTGAGCTCTTACAAGAAATCTCTTGCAATGCCCATATTCCTCTTGCTGGCAAGACGCTACATTCGTCTGACCACTCCGATCATGTTCCTTGTGGGTCTCTTTCTGGTTTTGCCCCGCTTTATCTCGGGGCCCGTCTACTCAGAGTACAAGGATATAGTTTTCGGAACGTGTGAGATCAACTGGTGGAGAGTCCTACTGCATGTAAACAATTGGATCCCCTTCTTCGACATGTGCCTCGCTCATCTGTGGTACGTCAGTGTCGATTGGCAGATCTACTCGACTCTTTGGGTAAGCTCAACCTCTCAAGCCTCGGATCCCATCATAACAGCTTCTGAGCCGTCCACGTTCTAGAATCTGCACGCTGCCTCACGGAATTCGACGGAGCGGATCGCCATACTTTCGCGGCTTCCTCTAATAGAACCGGGCGACGATTCCAGGTGATACCAATAATCATGCTCAGGCGGAAACGCTTAGGTCTTGGACTGTGTGCCCTGGTCATTTTCGGTACAGCCGTAATGGTGGGCATTCAAACCAAGGTCAACAGTTACCAGCCGACGCCAATCTACTCGGACCCCAACGTTAATCGCACATTCGACGCCAGCAACGAGGTGTATTTCAAACCGTTCGCGCATGCAGGATCGTTCTGTATAGGAATCATCACGGGTAAGACTCACAACAGTCTTTACGTTGGTGTCTCGGTCTGAGCTGCGTGGCTCTGCTCCGCAGGAGCGTCGTCGCAAACGTCGGCTCACGTCCAATCGTCGCTCTCATTCGATCGAGTCATCAGTTCAGACCTATGGAGCTGAAAATGAATATTCAGAGGAGGAGGAACCGAGGATGACGGGGCTACGTTCATCACTATCGGTATCAACTGTGGCAGCATATAATAATCGACAGAGCTTTACGGAAATATTTCTCTCCTAGGTTACATGGTGCTCGCCTACGGCACTTACAAGCTGGCCGTGTGTACTCAAGGATTGCTGTGGATCCTCTCGGGAACCATAGGCTTGTTAGTCGTTTTCGGACCCTACAAATGGTTCGCCGGTAAGTCTGATCGGAAGTGTAGCGGCAGCATCTGTCGCAATTCTAACCCCGAAAGATGCTCCTTTCGGCTCGTTTGTTGAAGCCCTCAAGAACGAAGCGTGAACCTCATGATATGTGTCCCGTTCCGTCTCGAACTGTGAGGTTACGCTTGCGTAACTCCGTCGTATTTCATGAGTTAGGACTCGAAGCGCGAACACTTGCAATTCCAAGCGTCTATCCCGAATATGAGATTGATCGTTGTTAAGTCAAGTAATTCCGCAGGAGCCCCTCATGAAGGATGGGACGCCGTCATCTACGCAGCGACCCACAGAACCGCGTGGTCCATCGGTCTTGGTTGGCTTTCTTTCGCCTGCGCCACGGGTCGTGGAGGTCTCATCAATGGACTGTTGGCTTGGAAAGCCCTCATCCCGATGAGCAGACTGTCGTTCTCGGCATTCATGCTCCAGACCGTCGTGCTTCTGACCAGAACGATGACAGCGCGAGATAGACTCATATTCAGCCACGATTATTTGGTAAGCGGATCATGCAGCACAGAAGCGCTGGTGCTTTGGATAATAATGAGCTTATCAAGGGCTGATGATCGATTTCGACCTCTTCTAAAACGATCACTCGATCTGTTCCAGTTAAGAGACTTCTTCGCGACGTACATGGTGACCTACCTAGCCTCATTTGTGATGTACCTTCTAATTGAGGCACCAATCGGAAACTTGGAGAAAATGATTTTCATGAGAGCAACGCCCAAAAAGCCCCTCGATCCGCCACCGATACAGACAAACGGTCAAGTGGAACACGTCGTCACAATGGAATCGATTCAGAAGAAACAGTCCCAGTCGAACGGAGAACTGAGGACTGTACGCCTCTGATGACGAGTTAAGCCTATGTGTGTATGTGTTTAGCTTCATGTGAAGCACTTGTGCGTGAATGTCAATGTACCTTACTCACTGCGACGCGTTAGCAGACCACTGAGGTGTCTGTTCTGTGATGCCTAGTCAAATGTCAATCCTCGTGTGTCGACCTCGCAGCTTCAATAAGTGCAACCGGAAGCATCAGCATCATTTGAGAATCCGCAAAAATCTCAAATGGTCCCTCTGATCCAAAAGCAAGAGAGGGACAGTGTACGGAAAAGGTCAGCGGATCCACTCGTGAACCGGTGTGAGGAGTTGCCTGCGCACCGTGAGTGTGACGCTGACGCGTACTCTTTGTAGTGTTTCGCCGTGAGAATGGTTGGCCCGCTCCGAAGAGCCCCGGGTCGTGGCCGTATTGCCCAGACCCGGGATGTAAATTTCCACCATTCGATCGGCGTAAACTTCATGCTTCTGTTAGGTAGATCGTTAGTGTAGAGAGGGCCGGTGTTCAAGCGGGATGCTTGAATTCCAGGGACGTTCGCATCCCAAAAAAACTCATATCACAAGCAAAAGAAAATCACTTTCTCCGAAGACCTGTCACCCTACGATTCGGAGAGGAACCTGATTGGTCACCGCAAGAATCCGCCGGATTCTTGCACTCCAAATTACACCAAATAAATGTTGTGTTGTGAGTCTAAGAAATATCGTATTTTCTTCCCGCTAGAAGATTTCACTCAATCATTCACTGGACGAGACTATGAGAAACTAGCCCAGCAGTGGATTGGGGCGAGAGCCCCGTCCGCTTTGGCTCCTGGGCTCGCAGATTCCATCGGCGGAGACATTGTGATGAATCATGTCCTGCTGGGGATTCAGGCTGAGACGGCAATCGAGGCAGGGAACTTCGACTGACGGATGACTAGTGTGGCTATGGCTAGAGCGATCCCCATGTCGCACGCAAGTCAGCGCAAAGCCCCTCCACTTCGTGGAACGATATCGCATTGCGCAGGAACTGACCAGCTCACACCCAGCGACCGCCCTCTCTGAGTAAGGGTTGCGCTCCTTTTGGGCTCCGGGGAGGTCTCTACGGGGGCCCCATGCTCTCCGGGCGACTTTTGGCGCAGGTTTCTTACGCGTCAGCCTACCGAGCCTCAGTGCGTCACAGGCTCTCGAGCCCCTCGCCATAGGGCCGGGAAAAGATTAAAGAAGAGAGAACCCTCCGGAGATGATTGAGAAGTTCTAATGGCGAGAGCCAGCAGCCTCCCCATTCAATCTATTTAGAGAGAGAAGGATCCGGTTCAGAGAAAGCGGAATTAGCCCTTGACCGTTCGCAGGCTCGGAGATTTATCGATTGTCAATTTGTATCTGATCTGATTAATAAATGGAATTTCCCACGGTTCGAGCTCAGAACCTCCCAGTGACGAAGGATAAATTCTCAATTTGAGCGCACTCAGGGTGGCAAAATCGGTTCATGATTGGAACTAGGATTCCGGACACAGACAACTCATCGCCGACCAACTCATCGCCGAAATCTAAACGCCGACTTCTCAACGCCGGATAGCTCAGCGCCGGATAGCTCAGCGCCGAGACAACTCAACGCCGAGAAAACTCATCGCCGGACAACCTAACGCCGGACAATTGATCGCCGGTCAACTCAACGCCGAGGACCTGTCGGGTCCGGTCAACTTAGCGCCGAGAACCTGTTGCTAACTCGATTTTAGCTCAGGAGGCACACTGCTTGAAAATGATGCGTCCAGATGATTTGCTATCCCAAGTACACAGCTTGACAATATGTACTTCCAGACGAGTCAACGACTTCCACCCGTTTACGGTAGTCGAATACTTGCGCGGGTGCGCGAAGACTTCCTTGTGAAACCCTGGATGATTGCGTGCATATCGGAAAAAGCTCGAAAAGAAGTACCTTAACGGACGAGGTCGATGAACACTGCCGAGGTCCTGGCCGTCCTAGCAGATTCTATACTTAAGACTTGTCATAAGGTTATGTGAGAATAAAATGACGCAAATATGACGAAGCAGGAACGCATCATCTGATTTGAGGTGAACGCATCATATTCGCGCAAAGAACATCCGGAGCAGGCTAAGTTTCGGCGTTGAGTTGACCGGCGATCGATTGTCCGGCGATGAGTTGTCTCGGCGTCGAGTTGTCTCGGCGTTGAGGTATCCGGCGTTGAGAATTCGGCGTTGAGATTTCGGCGATGAGTTGGTCGGCGATGAGTTGTCATGTACCGCTAGGATTCGGCTCCCGAACCCTTCCCTGAGTCGGGGAGCATGAAAACGAGAAGCTCATCTCTCACTTAGAGGAGGAGCCCCTTCCGGGATGCGATTGGGAGTGCAAGCATTCCGACTAGAGACCATCTCGGTGGAGGTCAAGGCATCATCATCGGGGGATGATGATCAAATATTGATTTTATTCTCCGTGCTTAATTTCATCCGCAGATCGGTCGTCGTGATCTTACGATCTACGGTTCGCTGCCAAGTAATTCGAGCTAGTTCGGAGGTCTTAATGTCAGCACTCGAACGTGGCGACACATCCGACAGACAGGGGTGGAATTCAATGATGGAGAACTTCAGCCACAGAATGAGGATGTCATCTTACACATCGCCGCTTCCGAGCGGTCGAAGTTTCAAAATTGATCCGAATATTCGCACCCGCCTCGAGTCCAAGAATAATGCATCCATTCCAGCAGGATCATCGGCCACCGCCGCCGCCACCATATCATCGCTAGCCGTCGTCGTCGTCTTGCCTGCCTAGCAGTAGCGCAAAACACAGGGCGTCCTGAAGCAGTCACCACATTGTTGAAGAGTGCGCGACACCGCCGTTTCTTCCGTAGACCAAAGCAACAGGAGCACGGTCTCTCCAAGCGGCAATTATCTTCCCTACGTATTCGAATATGACGGGATCTACAGAGTAAGTTGACAAGTTTCACACAAAGCCACGCTCATACGCGATCTTTCGGCGACAATTCTCGAGACTGATTTCAAAAACGCGCTCGAGGCTGCCGCTGTCTGGAAGCTTCTGGATGCCGCCGGCGTTTCAAATTCATTCGGAATCAGCCGCCAAAAGCGAGCTTGTCGGGAAGCCCAATGGTCGAATCTCACTTCCCGAGCCGATTTCACTGAAGCTGTTAGAAAGAGCTCGAGAAATTCGATTGCAAGTCGGAAAAACTGTCCGACGCCGCTACCACGCGCCTGCTAGTCTTAGATGTCCATTGGGCATGGCGTTGCCTATCATTCCCGTATCATCGATTTCGGGACCCGGATTAAAAATACTGTGTCCGGATAAGAGTTTTGCAGCGTTTTTTGCTGATCGAGGACATTTCCGAATTGTGGTGGGTAGGCGTTTATGCTGCCCGAGTCCTGACTGAGTGCTGCCGATCTGACGGAACTTTCTCGTTCGCGCCGGCGGGTAGCTGACGAACTGACGATTCAGGAGGCGCGGGTTGCTTAGTATACACGGTCGCGAGGACGTCGAAAACACTCCTCTCGGGCAGATTTTCGTCAGGATCCCCGAGGAAAAAAGCTGATCTAGCTTTCGGAGCAGTAGAGAGAATTCTCATTTTCGAAGCGCTCCCACAAAAGTCGACCGGTGTGGAAACATGGGCTCTCGACGGAATGATAATGATTCTCATTGTTCGTTGTACTCGAATAGGCGACACGAGGCCCGCGACACGCAGAACGTCGATCCGATCCCCTTGGATTCATACCGAAGAGAAGACGTCTATGAATCACGCCATAAACTCGATATCCTCTTTCAGCGTGCGCAACCCGGTGGTCCTCTGGGCCCAACGCAGGGACTGTGTCTACATCACGATCGCGGTCGAGGATTGTAAGAACGCTGATCTGAAGATCGAGGCTGACAAGGTCCTTTTCAAGGGGGACGGAGGCGACAAACTACACTACGCGTGTGCTCTGAACTTGAACAACAAAGTCAAGAACGACGAAAGCAAGTTCGTCGTGCGCGACAGAAACATCGAAGTACTCCTGAAGAAAGAAGAGGAACAATATTGGCCGCGACTCCTTAAGGAGTCCACCAAAATGCATTGGCTCCGAGTCGATTTCAACAAATGGAGGGATGAAGACGAGTCCGATGATGAGCTCGGTGGTGGTGGCGGAGGAAACTTCGAGGACATGATGCGCCAGATGGGCGGTCTCGGTGGCGGTGCCGGTATGGGAGGTTTCGATGGAGCCGAAGAAGAAGATTCCGACGACGATGAACTGCCTGATCTAGAATCAGCTAAGGATAACAAGGAGGAGGAGAGGAAAGAATAGTCACGCAGTTCATGCTACTCTAAATACATCGTCGCAGGAGAGTCAGTCGGTATGCTTCACCAGGGAGGCCTGGTCATGAACATGTTGTAAATACACTCTCACCGCAGTTTCGCCCTAATAGTTTCCTTCACTGTAATAAACTACCCAGCGGAAAGACTTTCCTTCGACCTCCAGAGTTTTCATCCCCTCCAAGATCGCCGTAGAAAAACTCCGGATGACGGTGTAGAATTTCAGAACAAAAACACTGCGGGATCTCGAGTCGCATCCGCAGCAGAACGCGAGAAACTGAGTTCCTCGGTATTTTTTCGTCAGCAACTCTCCGGCAAAAGTCCGTACGCACTTGACAATCCGTGGTCCGGAAGAAGAGTTCGGTCCGTTTTCGACCAGCATGGTTCTCGGTCAGGAGTAGGCACTGGGCTTATTTCTTGAGGTGTTTCTTAAGATATTTCCCACAAATTCATAGAAAGGATTTTAAAAAAAGGGAGACAGGTCTGTGACACCGACCGCACCTGTCCAGACGAGGAAGGACACATTTTCCGCCGCGCCGCTGAATAAGTTCGATATCGGATGATGAAAACCTGTATGTGGTTGAGGCTCAGATATTCTCATAGTCTTCAACTCCGAGTCATTGCCCCGCTCTTCCACGGAAATGTTTCGGCGGGGAGCGTCGGTTCCCTGTACATGGGGGGAGAATCATTCACCACAGCTTAAGGTCCCGACCGCGATATTCGACTGTGTCGTTCGACGTCCGCGAAACACTTGCAGAGGAGCGGTGTGGTGCAACGAACTCGGAAAACATCAGGCTCGTTCCGAGGAGCGAGTAGAGCTCTGACATCTCCGGCTTGACGAGAACACTTGGGTTCTATCCCGGATAGCGAGTCGTACGACTGGAAGGCGACGCTTCGGACGATCGAACAGTATTCGGAATCCTCGACCAAGCTGTCGCGTCGCGCTTCGGGTGGGAGACTCCGATGAGGGGGTTCCTGATCTCGCGAATATCAGGGAACGGGGACTGGACTCCGAACGATATCGAAATCTGACTTTCAGCAGTGGAGGGATCCGGAAAATAGTTCTCATGTAGCGCTACCTGCGATAGTGAGCGTTCTCCGGTACTGTTGAACGTTCAGGTGGTCACTCGTCCTCTCGGAATTCCAAGAATCCGTGAGCAAGAAGAAGTTGTCCTCCACTCGAGTAGGTAGCCACGACCAATTCATCCGTTAGAGTTCATTTTATTAATTTTAATTCCCCCTGGTGAGCTCACATGGTGACGATCGAGCGCCTAAAAGAGCGTCTAGTTAAGGAAAACATGATCTCTTGAAGATCAACAGTACACTATTGGTCAATGATTCTTTATTCAGCGTGATATATACAATTATTACCAGAGGTCAACACGGAAAACGGTCACGCGTTTCAAGGCGTGATTCAGCAAAAATAACTTGTCAATTCTCGATAATGTAAGATTTCTGTACAAGGCAGGGGAAACACTGCAATGTTTGGATAGCGGCACGGATGCCAGTTTCGTCGTATCTATATTTTCTCTTCCCTCTCTCCCTTCCACTTGACTATAATGCCCTCCTTCCCATCGGAAGCGCTTGCTGTCACCACTACTCCTGGAGCTGACTGACTGAGGGGGGCCGACTCGAAATGCGATGATTTCACTTCTCTCCTCGGATTGCTAAACCCCACCAAACGGCGTCAATGACAATCCATGCTCCAGAACTTCGGCAGCCGAACCGCGCGGGAGAACCACGCAGGTCGTGCAGCGGCGACAGCAAACTCGCGAACGAACGAGCGAGCGAGCGATCGCTCGGCGAAGAAGCGTTTGGGATCGACTAATTGCTGGACAGACTTGGGATCGGATGAAGTTCGCTACATATCGTTAACGTTCTTTTTGCTACAGATGTCTTTGAGTGTTTTGAGTTCTTCTATGAGCACAGAGTTCTGATTCTCTAAGACCGCAACTCGATTCTCGAGGCATTTAATGTAATCTTTCTTTTTCCGTCTGCACTCTTTGGCTGCTTCGCGATTCTTCAGAAGGCGTAGCTCACGTTTTCTGGCAGCTTCTTCAGCGATCGTCATCGATTGACTCGTTTGGCTCACCCCGCCGGTCGTTACCACCACTGGGGTTCCGGCCCCCGTGACCTGCGCCGGTCGCAATTGATAAGTCTGCAGGTCGCCGACTCCAGAGACAGTAACGGGTACGAACAGCTGGCCATCGTTGGAGTACTGCACGTACTGTGGGGTATTGACGTCAGTCTGAAGTTGGATCGTTGACGGTTTTAGCTGAAAGTCGCTATCAGAAGCAGTATCGTCTTTGTCGGACGAAGACGACCCCGCTACAACCTGCTGAGGTACGATGTCAAGATTAGGACTGGGGACGTTAGCGCGCGAAGTCTGACACCATTCACAAGAACCACAACAACCGAGTAGGGGGGTAGAGTGGGTAAGGGGGGGGGATCGAGGAGCACGAAATCGATGGTTCAAATCAGAAAACCCGATCCTCGTCTCGTTAAAAGTGCCCGGATCTTTCGTCACGATCTGTCATGAAACAAACAGCACACAAAGCTCTAGGAACACGATAATAATTCGAAAGGGATGAGACGGGGAGGGGGGAGGCAAGCGAGAGAGATATTAGAGATCTCAGAGTTTTCTTCGAAGCGAAGCGAGAAACGAGCGCGAGATATCCGGTCCACACTGCTCATTGACTGAGCCGGGCCGGGCTGGGAGATATGGGGAAGAGGAAACCAATCGCTCGAGTACTCACTTGAAGAGTTCCCATGGTCTGACCGTCGTGTTGGGGCATAGACAAATCGTTGAGGATTTTTCGGTATGACGGTCTCCTCGCGAGAACCTCTCGTCGTTTCCGAGTACCTTCGTCCTCGGCGAGGGTCCCCCCGATCACGCCGCCGTGCACCAATTGGACCGGTACTTCCTCGGCAACCTGTTGACCCGCCGCCGACTGTATCACCGATCCCTTATTGACCGTCAGAATGACTGGGTTCTTCAGCTGGAATCGCACGAAATGGAAAATTCAATCGAGAACTCCCCGTCGTGCTCACGCCGATCAGTGTGAGTGGACGCTCGTCGGATGCGACGAGGCTTTCCTCGAACGTCGACGGATCATGATTGTTCTCAACAGTAATCAGCCCGCGAGCTGCTGCTGCTTCGTATAGAGGAACGGGAGAGGGAGCTCAGCAGCAGCTACACACGGCAAAGCGAGCAGCCGCGCTGATGGTGATCATTTCAGCGAGAGCGCATCGTCTGCTCGCTCTGACGTCAAACCCCATGCCTCCGTTCGGCGCCACCACCGCTAGTCTACCGAGCTTCCCACCGACGAAGAAGAAGCGGAAGGAAGGACGGACCGTCACTCAGTCAGAGCGAGGCGAGCTCACATCTGATCGAGGTCTGATATCACACGTGAGCTTTGACGTCAACGATGACGACAACAGAGCCATCACTTCGTCGACGGGTCGGTCAGCGGCGGCGGCGGCGTCGGCGGCCGAAGGGGGAGGACATCCGACTTTTCCTCAGCGGATGTGTTTTTTCAGGATTAAGACGAATATATTTGAGCACGGCATCCTCTCCGGAATATGCTCGGGATTATAAAAATCTTTGCGCCTCTGCTGTCTGCACTAGACGACCACCGCGCGGATTTCCAACGGGAGTTTTCTCGAGAGCGTATTCTTCTATCGAGTATATGGTAATATCGTCTATATTAACTTTGAGCTACTCACGTTTTGGATGGCGCCCGCCGAAGTAGCCTGAATCACAGAAGTTGTCGCCTGGGAGCCTTGTGTGTGCGACGCGGGTTGAATCACACTCTGAGCCAGTGGCTGGACGTGTACAATTGATAGATTACTGATTGGCTGCTGAAGCGTGATCTGAGTGCCCTGAAGCCACACATGGGGAAGTTAGTACGGTCAGTTGGTCAGCCAACGAGAGCTTAGTCAAATAAATAGCGAACAAACAAACACGTCGACAAGGGACCGTACTAGATTTCGCGATAGGAGAAAAACGAACAACGAGCAACAACAATATTGGCAAGCAGCATACGGTATGGATCAGTCAACTGGATCGAATACGGATTTCGGTTCAAAGGAAGTCGCGAAGGGAATCGCTCGCGCATGGAGGGGGAATTCGAATAGAAATCGGCTCATCGAGTCCATCATTTCCACCCAGTTGACCCGATCTCGGAAAACAGGGAAATCGACCTTGTTCACGCGGTTTCGAGTCACGAAGCTCCATGAGGAAAAAAGCGGGGAACATCCACGCCCACATCTATCGATATAAGGAACACGCGAGAGAACACAAGGAAGTCAAAACCAGCGGTGAAGGCGAAATGAAGAGGAAGTGGGAGACAGTGCACTTAGAGGATTACCTGAATGACCAAACCGTTCTTTCGGACGCGATTCGCGGCTGCGGGATTTGCCGAAGCAAGGGTTGTAGCTCCCCCTTGCGACACAATCTGCTCGCCCGGTGGGGAACGGGGTTGGATCTGCGAACACCGGAGTTCATCAGAACGCTTTTCATCTAACTGAGCTATCGTCTTTTAGTCAGTTCGAAACCAAAAGCACAACATCGCCAGGAACGGTTCTATCACTTCGGTACTTTTCCGTAAGCATCGACGCGGGGCAGGAGGCTTGAGACGTGTCGCTAAGCTGACTCCGCAAGCGAACACAACTCCAGTATTGGCGCTGCCGGGGGAGCGAGGGTCCATCGAGAGTATCTCGCGGAACTTGGGAGGATCGGGAAATCTCGAGTCGACTCATTCAATCGATCGATCATGCCATATGGAGCGACGGAGGGGACGTGCGTCGGTTGGATGGAGTAGATCGCGATTCGAACAAGGATTCCTTCTAACCCAGAACGATTTTGCGGTCGGACATTTGGTCGTGATGAATCAAACAAACAATCGGTCTGAGACACTGAAGCGAGTGCCGCTCGACAGGTGGGCTCACTCCGAGCTAAGATCGGCGCCCGAAATCTGTGGACTCGAAACGCAATGCCGGCCCGAAGAAGCGGGGGAATCGTCGTCGATTGACCTCCAAGTTCGAGAATCTCTCCGAAATTTCAATCCGCGTCGCTTCTCGAATATGCTGAACAAAGACAATGGCCGAGCCTCCGAGTCTCTGGAAAATTCCGAGATATTTCTTGGGCGAGCGATCCAATGGCAGTAGGATGCGAGTGTAGCGGCAGGAACTTTCGATTTTCTCGGCTTACTTCCCGCTTGCCCTGAGAGTCTCATGGATGAGAATTCCGAACACGCCGATCTGTACGCGCCATAGTCGTCATAAGCCAGTTGAGAAGGAGTGCACTCATTGGATTTCGTAATCGGCGAGGCTATCTGTAGTTCCGTAACAAGCTTTCCCGGACTTGACGAATCACTTCTCCCAACAAAGCGATAGTGTAACACAAGGTTACGAATGATGCTCGACTTCGGGTGGGCGTGCGCGAGTAGGTCCTCGAGAGTGTTCTTACTGATTTCCCAAGGAACGAAACCTCGAGAGGCTCGAAAGTACGGTGCTCGATGGATCGAGGTCGCCTCGTAACCTCGTCCTCTACCCCTTCTCGGTCCCCAACATAAGCTCGGGTGTATTGCTCCAGAGGGGTCACAAATCAAAGACATCACACAAAACGAGCGGAAGTCGTGCGATTGCTGAACGACCATGACACAAACACGCCGTTTGATTCCCCGAACTTCCGAGACCTTTGGTCAGCGCTCACAAGGGGAACTGAGAGTCGATCCCCATCGAAAACTGTGTGGATCAGCCCACCATTGAGGAAGTTAGCGGCGAGAGAGGTACAGAGAGCTCAAGCGAGGAGTAAGGATTTGTTCAAAGCAAAGGGGATGCCACGAGGATGTGCCAGCGAGCCAGATCAAGTAGCGGAGCCCAAGTCCGACATACTCGTCATTCCTTACCTGCTGAGGTGTGGTAAACAAAACTGTGGACTGCTGTGGCGTGGCAGCCTGCTGACTGATGCGGACTCCCGCCTGCCCGGCGTTCGTTCCCCGGGTCGAAGGATCAGAGTTTTCGGAGAGGACCTCCATCTTCATCTGCTAACTACGGTCGAGTCGCGAAACATTCAGCAACTTTTGAGTTGCGAACCTGAAAAACGAGTGTACTCTAGTGAGCATCTGAACATTGTACAATAGAGGGATGCGGTTCGGATTTAACATTCTGGAGACCGTTGGCTCTCAGTGCCCAGCCTTATTCCCCCCCTCCCCATCAAAGGGCTTTCCAGAGCAGTGCCGGGTACGGTGGGCACCAGGGGTACCCATCGCGGATCCATCCTGTTTCCCGATTTCGCAGACGATAAGCGCGATCTCTCGATTGACCGTGTTTAGGGTTTACGGGCATCGATTCCTCCGCAGAAGTGCACAAAAAATCATCGAACGTCTCTCGAGTACTTCACGGAAGGCAGAGGTTCTCGTTTTCGGACGACAGTTTTCGCATGTATAATACGCAGGCTGACCGAAACGCTCCGGGGTTTCGGTGGCCTTCTTGGACGATTCTCTTCTACGGCAACTTCCGCTTGAAACGGTTTACCTCCTCGTTGATCGGAAATCGGAAGATTTTCTCGACGCCAGGGATCAAGCCACGAGTTCCGTCACCAGATCCGTTCTCCTTGATCTTTTCAAAACTCATTCCGACGAGGAAAAAAAACTCAGAATCCTTCAGATGCCTAAGAAACCAGAAGCTGCTTCCGACCAGCATCGGAGAAGATTTTCCGCTTCGCCAATCTGAGTCGGTGAGGAATCGCGCGCTGAGCCGATGTGAAATTTTCTGGCTCTATCCGAAGCGCTTTCAGAGCCTCCGAGCCAACAGCGGTCGCAGCGCGTAAAATTCGTCGCTGTGTGATGCAGCCACGAGAAAGCGGGCTGTTGAGCAGTCCCAGCGGAGCAAGTTCCGATTCGAGTCAAATGACGTCGTCATGATGACGTTGTGGGATGCGTTGTGGGCTCGAACCGAGCGTGGCACGGAAATCGCATCGCCGATGTTCACTCATGCCACCACTATCGGCAGTGTTTGTTTTCTGGTATCGTGCGCTAAAGGCAACAGAGAATGACAGCGCGGGAATCGTCATAAGATTCTGAGATATGATTCCAAGCTAGACGAATGCGCGCGTACCCAGATGCGGGAGGGTGCCAAGGACCTTTCGGCGATGTTGCACTCCAATTCATCCCTATCGGAAAGCCGAATCCGCTCCCACGCGCTGCAGTCTCAGGACAGAGATCACAGATCTCACGAAATGATCAATTCTAATTCCCGCTTTGCCGGATGAAGGATATCCGCGGCGTAGCCGCTGACTACATTTCGGAGCCTTCGGCGTATTCCATGGACCAGGATAGATGAACCCTCATGTCACGGAGCTCAACGTATCAGCGAAATCATTCGGACTATTCCAGCAGAAACCTCGAATGAATTCTTCATCCCATGGGTTTTCCGCGCCGTCCCCCTCCGAGAGAATCGAGCAACCGGCGCACATACGCTCATCGAGTACGGCGGACCCCGTATCCGATAGAACCTCCGAAAACGAGGTGGATGGAGACCGAGGTGGTCAGAACTAGACGACGGTCGATGATGGATAGTACACGAGTGACGGCAACCAAAGAATCGGGCGGATGTACGACTGTTTGGAGGTACTAACGAACATAATATAGCGAGGTGAGTATGTACAATAGCGCTCGTCCGAACTTCCTGGCTACCGGCTGGCGAATGCGGGAGAAATGGAACCGCGCACGACTTAATGAGAGGGAGCTCCTACTCGCGATAGAAGACTTCAACCCGGTCATGGCTCTGAAGACACGGGCTGTCCCGCGGGCGGAACTCCACTTCCCACGGGGAGTCCGGGAGGTGATATGTCTGGTCAGAAATGAATTCGCAAATAGAGCTCCAGCTTGGCGTTCTGTTCGGCGAGGGGGAAAAGACAATGGACGCGAGTGGAAGGTCGGAATAGAATAAGAATGGAGCAGTTATCTTCACCCACTCTCCGAGCGACAGAACTCGGACATGTGTTCCTTCCGACTCATGATTAGCAGACCGCAGCGCTCACACACCGAGAAAGCAACGCGACCAGCTCTTATCACAGGTGGCTCTTAAGTCGAGCGATCCCACCATATCCCATCTGAATGCCCGCAAACGTTCGCAGGCTCATGAGGAATCGCAGAGCGAGCAGGAGCCCCTGTATCGAGCGATATTCACCGAACAATGATAGTCATTCCAGCGTTCGCGCAGCCTGAAGTAGTTCAGTGATGGCAACGGATTCACTGATTTTCATGATATATTCCCTTGCTGTGGGAGCTTGTATCAAATGCCTGAAATGCCCGCGGGGATGACGCGGCTGAGTTCCGAATTCAGCCGGCCGCTTCTCGCCACGTCGGGTAGCGATACGGTAATCGACGAAAAGATTGACCAGACCGACAGCTTATTCGATTGATGAATCGATCTGAGGAACTGAGGCGCTCGATGAAGAAACCAGGCGGAAATCGAGCTTTCTCTGACTTCGGGAATAGCTGAATCATATCGAGCTTGATATCGGATCGTCTCCTCGATCGGTCGGTCGGTAAGTCGGCTGCCGCTGTTGCGGTGTGGCCAACTGGCTGGCTAGCGAGCTAACAGTAGGCTCCTATCTCAAGGTCAAATATTCGACGAACAAACGAACGAATGGATCGCTCACTCGCAAGCAAACACCAAGGCTCTCAGTCAGTCGAACAATCTCTCAACTGAACCGCGCGCGGTCTCAGACTGACGGACTCCGGTTCCCTGAAGGAATGATCCGCAGCCTAGGGGCAGATCCGCACAACATAAATGTTCGACGACTCCGCATACCGTCATCGCAGAGGAATCCACAAACGCTCATGAATCGCGGAAGATTCTGAGGCAGAAAAAAAAGATCTCCAGTCTCTCTCGATTTTGGATCGAAAACCGTGATCCGCTCACAATTATTCTATCTGAATATTCCGAAGCTGAGCGTCATCGAAAATAACTCCAAACCTGAGCGTCGACCGATCACCTTCGGAAATTCCAATCGGAGCCGCACCAGCCGATAGGGCCAAGAAAAAGAGAAACGCGCGCGCGGACACACCGTGGCTCTCATCCGACAGAGCCGTGGATCTGCAACTTGTCAGCAGCGCTATAACTTCACGGCGATATCGGCAGCGCGGCGATGGCTGCAAGGCTGATCATCGGCCAAGATCATCGATACAACAGAGATGGTTCTCTGCTCTTCGATATATGGGAGGAATTACCGAGAACGAATCATCCAGGCCATCAGCGGGATAATATTGTTTTCAGGCCCAAATACTGCGTCTGCCTCTTGACGTGTTAATCTTCCACGCGATCACCCTCGTTCCGAGTTGAGGAAAACATCCGTTCCCGCCGATGGAGACAGTTGTGGCGGATCAGGTGACTCGGGAATCCTCACAGCCTCGAGCGATTGCCACTTCCAGTGCTGTCAACAATAAGATTGCTATCGAGCACTACCACAGCTGCGAGGTCTCGCAGCAACTCCCACTACATGAATGAACCGTCCACGACACAGTCCAACAGACCTATCATCTGACCAATGGACCGAGCGAGTCGGGACCTTTCCTCACAAGGTGGGGGAACACCTGAGCGCAATGCACCAGATCGAGCGGCACCCACCCTACACCGATGGGCCGACTACGACCGATCGGACCAGCAGACACGGGAACAGCCCCAGCGTCAAGCAGACGGACCGACGAACCCCTGGATGGACATAAGTACCGATAGACAAACAGTCTGAGTAGAGACCATAGCTAGCATACTAGCACCAGGCAAACAACCAGTCGGGCGGTGGGTCGGTCGGTCAGTCAGTCTTTGGTGCTTGCTTGCTTGCTGCTGCTACTACTGCTGTTGCTCGGTTGGCTGGCTGGCTGGATGGCTGCTGTTGTTGCTGTACTTACACTTACGTAGTAGGGGGATCGTCGTCACCAACCACCACTGACTGGCCGTCCGCTGTTGTGATGAGCCGCTACGTAGAGTCACTGAGTCAACGACGACGCCATCTTCTCGCTTCCCATTGGCTGCCCGATCCACACAGCGCGCTCATTGGCTGCTGCAGATCACGTGACGTCACCATGACGTCATCCAGAAGGTTCTGCAGCAGTGGGTGCTGTACCAGCGCTCGCGCGAGAGCGATAGGCCATTCCCGAAAGCCTTCTTGCTGGTTCTTTACTATGGTTGCCACCGCGAGTAGATCCACGGAAACAACCTCAACAATAGTATCGCCACTATAGTCTCTACCTACCCAGGATCGCGTCCGCTCGCGCGACGCTTCCTCTAGGATTTCCTGCCTGCGCGTACCAGGAAAGAATGAATCTGTCCGAAGATCTGCGCGGCTGGAACTCTGCACCGCAAGCCTTGTCCTTCTCACCGATGACCAACAGGAGCCTCTCGGGCCGTTGCATCGACGGGTCGTGGAGGCGCGCGGGAAAGCGAGACTGGAGGAAGGAAATCCAGGCAGCGCCGAGTGAGGAAATACAAATCATATCCAGCGAACGGAGCCACGGGGAGCTCCCTCCCTGCGGAAGATCCATCGCTTTATTCTCCGGAGTCTCTTATGTTAGAGGTCTCGGTGCAAGAACTCGACTCCGTTACCGACTCATCCAGAGATTCGCCCCCGCCCCCCTCCTTCCCTCGAGGAGTCTTGCGCGCCGCCATGTTTTACCAGAGAGAATATTCCTCCCCGCGAACTCGCCTTGAGCGCTCCGGTGCTGAGGCGCTGCAATCCTGCGGGCGGCGGGGAATGTTAGTTGGAACTTGGAACATCGCGGTCGAACTTCCTCAGCCATCGCAGTTCTCCAGAGACCTCATCTCTTCCGAGAGGCCAGGCCGTATGGCTCCGCAATACACAGCAGCGCGATACTTGCATCTTCCTCGGAAGGAACCGGACGGAGACTCACTGCGACGGACGAACGTCCGCGATCCGAGGCCGTATATTGGGAAGTTTCCTGCAGCGAGGAGCGAGATCCGACGGCATCCCATCGGCCATGTCTTCTTCTGTCTTCGTCAGATCTGCTGCAGGAAGCTCGATGCCTGCTCGGATCTCATCACGAAATCCCGTAAACGGGTTGAAAAACCTACAGTGCGACCCACTACCGATATCAATGGTAATAAATGAAGCCCGGGAAAACACATCCGCACAGAGTAAACACATCCTTCTATGAATAGTCTTCCGAAGATGGGCCACGGTCGACGTTGCATCCGCGTTGGGCTTGACATTGGATCGCTGCTTCCGAGCGGCAGCGGCACTCGACGGAGCGAACCACGATGTTTACATGGGTAGCACCTCCTCTCAACTTCGACAGGCCCCTTTTTTGGTTGGACTGTCTTCGCTCTGATCTCGGAGAGAGATCTGTGTGCCCTGCTGAGATCACGATATGTCAGAAAGTCGATACCAAGGCGTCATATGACACCGGATGTGTACTCCTTCTTATCTTCTAACGGACGAACACAAAAGTTCCCCATCCCCGCACCCTGCTGGAAAGAATATTCTTCGGAACCGGATAGATGACTCCAGCTGTGGGGGCAGCGGCGCAGAGAGGCGAGTTCTCCTTCTCCCCTTCGAGACCGCGATATCGCCCCGGAGAGCGAGATGGCAGGACGGGAGTCGTTCAATCTGATGACCGGTCTAACTTAGGGCGACTCGCTGAGCCCTTTGCCTTTCTTGGCTTCGTCAGAGCTTCTTCTGGAAGCCGTGCTCAGTCCGCATAGCTTGATCGAGATCTCGCTCCATACTGTTTCTGTGTCATGTCGACCTCGACATGTTTGATCGCAGCCGATCTTGGGAGCTGAAGGTAATCTCCTGACTGGACGCAATTATTCCGAATGATTCCGATGTTTCAACCACAAAGACGAAAACGGAGGCCGTAGAGGCCTAATAGGGCATATGGTGAGGATCCGGGTAGACGCCAAGAATCAGACGTCTTTATTAAATGCATGAGGAAAGCTTCTGATATCTTGGTCTAACCCCGCACAACAGAGGCATGGATTCGCGCGTAACAACGTGGGCTCAGTCTGAAGAGCGCATTAGGCAGCTGAGGATTAATCGAGATGAGTCATTCGATCAAGAGAACCGCGATCGCCAGCGGAACTGACGCCCCGTGCTGGGACCTGATATTTCCTTTACAGACCTTGGAAATACCCTACTCGAGTGCGCACTCTGGTCGTCCCGTACGCAGAATTCTAGATCCGGTGTCACGGACGGAGGTGCCCGTTCGGAATCTACATCGGAGGTTCTCTAGCGGGCAGCGAGTGCTCCCAGGAATGCATGAGGAATTTTAGGGGCTGCGAGGGAAGTTACGAATCCTTGGTCACTTAGCTATACGAACTCGCGAAGTCGATGACAGCAACGGTAGAGAACTGAGAGAATGCTTGAAATCAAAAACAACGTCGGCGACGCCGCGCATCGGAGAAGTGCATGCAAAGTCGCATATTCCTTCTGGAGTTTCTAGTTATGAATCGCAACCGTCCGGTGTTCATCAGTTCTGATTGCACGTGCGATTCCGTTCGGCCGGCTATCGGGTCTGGTAGAGCACGGGAGTTTCTCCGTCGGCTCCAAGGGGCGCACGGAGAGAAAGAGATTGAGTGCTACCGATCAAGATCAAATCCTTGATTGACACGCGTTGACTCTGGTGGGGCGCTTCTCACGAGATATGTTGATAAGCATTCACTACCAGTACCGGTGTTTTAGCATCGTCTTAAGATGTATGTCTATGAGCAAGTACCTAACGGTCGAATTCCCCCAAAATCTGGACCAGTCGGAGTCTTCTCTGGCCGGGCAAGAGAACCGGTGGTATTCCACTCAGTCGAGTCCGCAAAGGACACCCAGACAGCTGGAAGTGATTCCGTGATATCGGTTGAGTCCTTCCTTTGATGGTGTTCTTGCATACCCCTGAAATAGGTTCGACCAAGACGGATGGATATCAATTTCTGTCGATACTTAAGCGGTGTTCCGAGCCGCTGTTGAACCTGGGCGACGACTAGCTTCGCCGATGATCATCATGCGAGAATTCTCCATGGGGAGGTGGGGGGATATTTTTTATGAGGGTTTCGCCAAGTTATAACATCGACCAGCACGGAACGTCGGCGCACTCGGTGCTAACTCAGGCCTGCAGACGTAGATACGATTTTTCTGAGTTCAATGATCCTTTAAGGGGTTTATTGACTGGCGACAAGGAGGTGAAGAAGAAACCCCTTTAAGTTTGTTCCTACCTTCTGGAACTCGAACTTCCGCTTTCCGAGTTCCTCGCGCATCCAAAAATTGTTAACCCACACCAGGTGGCATGGTGAACCGAGAGGAATTTCAGAATATCCCCGCTCTCGCTCCTGAAACTGAATCGTGGAAATCCAGGACATCACGGTCCCTATCAAGGTCGCTAGATCCTGGATCCTTAGAAAATGACAAGATGATACGGAGGAAGGATGCGCTATCGTCGCATACATCGGAAGCGCGGCTCACGCAAGACTGTACGACGAAGTGCATCCAGAGAGGAAGCCTTGTGACCCCACTTTCGATGAAGTCACTAGGCGATGATTCGAATCTATAGGTGAACCAGAAGAAAATCTCTTCGGATCGAGGATAGCTCTCAGAAAACCTGTACAGGGCTGAAGTGATTCGCTGGCAGAGTTCGAAGCACGTTCGCGCAAGAGATTGCGCTCGGGGGGTTGCACAGCTTCATTTCAGCCTCATGGAAGCAGTTCATCGCCGGTTTGACCGAGTTCTCTTTGGGCATCGCGGAATCCGCGGAAGCCGATTTTCGTCGCTTCCACGGTTCATTATACGCTCAACTCATAATCCAAGGGGAATGTAGTGAAAAGGACTGCCGTTCATGGACTTGGAATGTGGGAGAGCCGTCGCAAGGGAATGAGCTCTGATACTCAATAGGGTCCGGCAAGACTTTGGTTTCGCTTGTCTTTGGCCACGAGTTGGAAATTCCAGATTCCCAGGGATCAAGATTTGCTCCGATCCATGAACGTTCGTCCTGGGGGGCCATTCCTTCCACGAATCAATAGCGAATGCAATTGCTATTTTCCGCGATTTCGAGGAAATATGTCAGTTCCCTGTTCTTTCCGCGAAACGCGGCGACTTCGGCGATATCTTGCCGCGAAAAAATCCACCTCCAGCCATGAGTCACGATTTCCGGGATCGAGAGCATCGATGTACGAGCGCCAAGAGGCAAGCGTTCGCCCGATTCTGCTCAACCTACAGGCACAGATGCGCCCTTTGTCTTAACTTCCTATCGAGCATTCGCCTGCCGGACCTCCGATTCCTTTGCGGTCAGACGCGTGCACAGGGCTTCTTCTGGACGAGGGAGGGAGGGAGGATCGGGGTTTGTGAGGGGGGATAGGCGACCGGAATGATGACGCGCCTCCTCGGGCTCTATACTTAAGCATCAGAACCAAAAAATCTTGCTCTCCTGAGTGCGCGCCCCTCGCTGCCTCTCAGAGCTTGAGCGATAGAAAAGCCAGTAGGAGTTTTCCCGTTTGAGCGTTCTTTATCCGGCTTCGTGATATCTCGACGTTGCTATAGAGCAGCGGTTCCCAACCTGGGAGCCGCGGCTCCTAGGGGAGCCGCGGGACTTTTCTGGGGGAGCCGCCGAACCTGGTAGCCGCGGCTCCCCTAGGAGCCGCGGACGAATTTCTGGTGTAGGTCCGGGCCGTCAGGGTTTGTCAATTCCAAGGGAAGGTTCCGAAACGAATCGACTTCGTCTGCCACGGTTGTGTTCCCGCCATTCCGCCCAACTCTATCGAGGAGTTAACGAAGCTAAAATAAAATCTCACTCGCTTTCACACCACCGCACGGAGCACCTTTTGTTCCCTTGTGTCTTCCCCGCAGAGAACACTTCATCCACCACTAAGCTTTTTCCCGTGAGCTTCGAGAAGCTCAACTCTTCTCTTCCGTCGAGAGAGATTGGACTCATTTGTTAGAGAGCTCTGGTATGCCCGCGAGGCTACCTTCTCCAGCCAGGAGCTGCTTGTCTCCGGAGATTCCCATTCAGTCTCCGTTAACGGGGAATTGACGGGAGGGAGGCGGAATATTTGTGAACAATATATGTACATGCTAGTTATGAGTGCCGGAATTGAGCTGCGAATGGTCCTCTTGGGGAAAAAAATGGGAGAGCAGGAAGGAGCCGCGGGAGCCGCGTGGGCACTGGGTATCCAGGGAGCCGCGGGAGCCGCGTGGGCACTGGGATCCTGGGAGCCGCGGGGGAATTCTGGGCTCGCTAGGGAGCCGCGGAGCCAAAAAGGTTGGGAACCGCTGCTATAGAGTTTCACGTACCAGTATCCTTTGACTTCAAGGTTCCCCTGCATCCCATAGCCAGGTTCCTCCGATCCGCTGGTCTGGGCGGACTTCCCCTGGTGTATTGGAGATTCGATCTTTTTGGAATTCGACCCATCGATGCTCTCCTTGGAAAAGCTCCTGTCATTTTGCTGCTGCCATGCGAAAGGCAGCTGTAGAGAGCCGTCGGAGAAAATTCTGTGTCCCGCACGGAGGTCTGAGCTCTGCTCCAACCAGTGAGCTTTCACGGATGAATGAAGAAGATTCGAAACTTACACCATAATTTAGTTTATTTAAGAGCCAATTGTGTTCATCGGGCAGGCTGTAACAAAGCCTCCCATGAGCAATTTTCGATTTTGCCCGTCGCTCCAGCAGCTCTGACCACCGAGGCTGATGAAGTATGAGGTCGCGATTCTTTGAAGTCGGATTGAAACACTGACTAGAGCCTCAGACATCGAGGCAGGTGAGTTCAGGTTAGGAGGAGATCCTCTGTCTTGTCACTGTCAGCTCGAGCCGACTTCTTCGGACTTTTCCACCCAACTCGATCCCGCTTCCGGCCATTCACGGCGCTTTACACTCTTCCGACTTCAAAGAAACGGCATTACATATACACACATATGAAACATTCACTGGTCTCGATGATTCTAGCTGTTGAAATGTCGGGCAAAATTTCGAGCGGGGATGGGGAGCTTTCGGCCGGTTCCGGGGTTCCAGTGACCAGAGAACACTCTGGTCAGCCACTTGTTTATCGCAATCAGTTTGGCCTCAAAGAGAAACTTCCCTCCGAGACCGAGATGTGAGGTAGGCTTTCTTCGAAAAGTATGTACAGAGATCACAAGATAAATTACTTGTCGGCTTCCTCGTCGTCTTCAGGTTTCCCCATCTCCATCGAGTTTGTACAGTCGCAAGACACGACAGCGTGAGGCACAAGGCACGAAAAAGCTCGACTGAAGAGTACGTCCGGATTGGCCCACTTTGCTCCAGGAGGGGCGACCTCGAACAAAAGGGTGCATTTCAGAGATTCGAGGCCCACACTGCGGAAGAGAATCACCAAGTGAGTTACTTGCTGGTTGCTCATAGACGAGCGAAGCCACACTGCAGAGCATTCAAAAGCCGTTGAGAAACTGCTCCGGGTAATCAACACTTACGAATAGAGTAGGAAGGGCTCGTGACTATCAGTCTGGATCGCCAGGAAGAGTTCCGATCCAGCTTTCACGAAGCTGCTCGTAGCCTCCGGGTGCACATCGTAGCGGTTACAGTAAGAGCTTCCTTCTCCCTGGTAAAGCGGAACTGAGGCGCACCGGACGCTCTTCTTTGCTTTCAAGCTGATGGCGTGGATCCTGGGGAACAAGGATATATGATTTAGACAAGATTACTCCAGAGCTCATCTTACCAGGTGTGGGAACGTGATGAAACGGCAGCATGGTGGTCGTTTAGGAAGGCACGATCAACGATCGGGCTCAACGAGCCTCGAAGAAAGCAGCCCAGAAAACTCACCTATCAACTCGTGTTTTGTCGACAATCCGACCCTCTCGGAGAGACTCCAAAATGAAAACTTTGTCACCGATGCGCTCCAAGGCCATGAGGGTTGCGCCGTTGCGATAGTCCATTCCCGGAAGATCAATGTCGGTGAATTCTGTCATCTCAGGGTTGGAGATGGTCAAATATTTTTGGCTGACAAATACCACACAATCCTCATAGATTTTCATTTCGAAAGGATAGCGCGGTAACTTCCTGAGCTTGGCTAGGGTGTCCTCAGGGGTTGTCTCCTGGAAACGGGGGAAATGTTCAAGAGAACTCCAGAGATTCACATCATGGTAACCGAAGCCGATACCGGGTACTCCGAAGTCGAACCGCCGTGGCCGCTGCTTACCTCCCAGGTTATCGTATTGTAAGTTTTCATCTCCTTCCGATCGTCGCTGAAGAAGATCGCGCACTCTTCGCCCTTATTCACAAGAAGGAAATGATCACGGACCATTATGCCCTCGGGCAGCAACTTAATGACGGGCCTGGTCCTCGCACTCATCGTCTTCAGGTCAAACTCAGTGATATGGATCCTGTCCCGGGACCTGTTTTCTTCTGCTCTAACGATAGCCTTCCCACAGACCGCGTATTCATCGCTGAAAACAAGAACTCATTTCAAATACCAGGATTTGGGAAGGAGACCAACTCAATGCAACTGATGGAACTTCCGGATTGCCACGATTTTTGATGTGTCTCGGACGGCGACGATGGATTCGAGGTCTTCTGCACGACTCGAACATGCAAACCTACCTGTAATAATTGCTAATATAGGCCGGATCATCACTGCCGAAACTGATCAGATTTTCCGACTTGACGGTGCCGGTGTGCTTGTTCCACCTAAGGCAAGTGATAGCATAGCTCACGGGCCCTCTGAAGTTGCGGCGGTGCTCTTTCCAGAACACGTGGACGTGACGGTCTGAGAATCTGCGCTCCTTGCATCCCTCGGAGTAGGCGAAGCACTTGGGGTCGATCGCAGGCTGTGGAGGAAAAAAATCTGATTCAGATATCTCGGTGCGCTCAGCCGGCATATTCCTTACGGAGCCGGAGCTGGAGGAAGCAGTCCAAAAGACGTCGCGGAAAAAATGAGCGGGGCACAATCCGCGAACAGAAATTCTCGGGACCTACCAGGTCGAATTCCGCTGCCGCGAGTGTTTTCTGCATAGCACGACTGATCAGCGGAAGCCGGATCAGCTTGATCAGTTCCAGTTTGTCGGCCTCAGATGCCTCGGTGACTTCGGCCCACTTGAGGATCAACTTCAGTGCGTCGTCTTCACTCCCAACCTGCAATGATCCAAGGATGAGCCCCAGGACTCTCGAAAAGGATACAGATGCCATTCCCAGCTGAGCTCGTTCCATGTGGGAACATCTGAGCATGTCAGCGTCGGCACATGCGGACGACAGCTCTCCTTGTTGAAGGGAACACTTACCATGAGGTCATCGGAGGCCAGCATCATCTTCATGTGATGCAATTCCAAGAGGCCGAGCTCTCTTTCTCCGACGCTCTCGTCCTCCGAATTGAAGACACAAAGGGGCAGCAGATTCAGCTTCTTCTTGAGAACGGCCCTCACACCCTTGGTTTGGATGAAGGTATCACAGATAGGGAGGGACAAGTGCAGAGGGAACCAACTGCGCTTCATGTGTTCGACCAAGATCGTGATGAGACAATCACAACCGAAGAAATCCGACAAGAACATCAAATCGAAAACGTCGTCGTTGGTGAAAGAGATGGTCCCGGAGTAAACGAACTCCATGAATTTCTGGGTGATTTCTTTCTCAGTGTGTACTCGCACTTCTTTTTGATTCCACTCTTCTTGAACTGCGGGAAGGGACGTATGGAATTAAAAGTCTGCGAACGGCTCCTTGAAGACCCGAATTCTCACTCCAAACTCAAGTTAAAGGGAGAGCGTATACTCACTGGAGAAGTAAGTGCATATGCAGCTGAGGAACTCTCTGCAGCCTTTGATTTCGACATCATCCCCAGTGATCAGGGTGAAATCATCGCGGAGCTCCGACTCAAGCAATCGCTGGACGCCTTCCACATCCTTGGACTTGTCCGCACAGACACGATCAGCCAACTTCTTCTCGTGCTTGAATACTTTCGATGAATCGCGGATGTGTGCTCGAGGTAGTGTGCAAGTCGTCGGCATGTGGTTAACAAACTTCAAGGCGTAGTCCATCTGCTTCGGCAGTGGCTGACATGAGTGGTCGATAATCTCCTCTTCGACCTGGTTCTGTCCTCCTTGTGCAGCTGCTCCATTGATGTATTTGTTCACGCTGACGCGCATGGATCGTCGTCCCGCGTATCTCTGCGCACGAGGCATTTCGAGCCCGGAACTCTGGAAGGGGCAGAGAAATGAGTGACTGTTCCGCCTGGTCGCCAGCTGTCTAATCCTAGTGCGGGGTCTCAGTTGGGGAGAAAATGCCAGAAAGAAACTGAAAATTAGGCACATGCGCGCACTTCCAATGCGTGGATGAAGCTCGGAAACGGCTTGCGAATCTTGTAGGTGGAGCGGAATGAAATCGATCCGGAAACTTCGAGAAGAGAAGTCGAGATGAAATGCAGCCGGCTCCGGGATGGTAATACGTCGCTCCATACACCACTCTGGGCTCGCCAGAATGACCGTCCTAGGGACTTCGGCGAATCCCGACGACGAGAGAGACAACGAGAAGAAAGAGAAATCCGGTGGCACGAATGGGCAAGGTTTGGAACCACGAGGCGTCCCGCTCCAGAATCGTTCTGATCTCAAGACCGAGATGACAAAGTATTGCTCACAGCGAAAAAGAGAGCCAGACCATAAGGGAAAGCTACGATCTATAACACTGTCCAGAATGAGCTAGCCCGTTGTCCGCCATGAAATGAGGGCGACTCTGTCTTGTCGTGCACATGGAGTCACGGAGTTCGCACAGACCAAAGAACTCAGAAGAAGATTTGCTGGTCAGTCCCGAACCGCCTTGCGCTCTCCAGCGCTTGCAGAGATGGTAATTGATTCGTTTGATTAGATACGGGATCCTCCGATAGCGACTCGAGGACTCGCGGAGCCGCTCCGTGACGAGTCCTCACATGAAAAGTCCGGCAACTTCCGTCGATCATGTCGCTCGATATGTGACCACATTCGCCAACCCGTTCTATCCGAGAGAGAAATGTTCGAGATGAGAGGAATCCACTCGCCTCGCGAATGGAACCACCCGGTTGGTTGCCCGCGTTCATAATACTGCGCGCCCCTTTAGTGGCTATTCTCCGGAATACGAAATCGCTCCCGTCGGAGCCAGGATTCCATCGTGGAGATAGCCCGATCTGAATTTTCTGATCGCGGAGAACTCGATCAGAAATTCGTCCTCAGATTTCCAGCCTGATAAAGTAACCGGGCGAAGGATGGGAGGGTTGGACCCGAGAGCGAGGTGGGGATGAACTCCGCCGATTTCCATGGCTCAAATTATGCATTTGCAAAAGTCAAACTCGCCCTCTGAGCTGGGAAGAAGTGAGCTTTTGCGAGCAAACTCTGAGCTACAACAAAGCCTGGTGCGTTGCCAGCTGTCTCGACCGATACACAATGATTTACCTCCTCGCTGGCCTCCGAGCAGACATGTCACAATCAAAGCGAGAATGTCCATGCGCCAGAGTCGAAAGAGAATGGATCTTTCGATGCGGCCCGTATAATACTTACTGTTCGGCGTCGAACGAAGATTTTCACACAACTATTGCACGGAAAGCTCAGGGCGCTTCCTTGGTCGCAAGCTACTGACAGCGAGCGACTCTTGAGGTGCAGAGAAACTGTCGGCTCACGGTCGAGGAATGGTAGAACGAAGATTTCGCACAAACGAAGACAAGTGTTTCAGAAACTCAGACTCTCTCGGGTTCACGGATCCCCAGGGGGTAAGATGAACTGTGTCTGAGTCTCTAGAAACACTTGTCTTATAGTCTGTGAAACTTCGTACTCTCTCACGCGAGTGTTCGAAGTTCGGGCGCAGCCTTAATCGGCGTCGAATGGATGTGGGAAAGGGCGTCTGCTAATCCTCGTTCGAGTACCTCTCTCTCAACGATCGAAAGCGGGGATCCTGGATAGGTAGACAATGCCTCGCGGCACGGTTTGTCGTACCCTTTCGCGGCTAGAAACTATCCAGATTTGCCTGAAGCCGCCTCCACGCTCGGGGGAATGGAGACATTTCAGTGGGCGAGAGCCCGCCAAATTCGAATCGCCGGGCGGTCGTATCCTCCAATCTCCGATACGATGGCCATATCAATCTTTCATCATGCACGGAAAATTCACAAAATATCATGTGATCGGTTCGGGCTTCTGATGGACGACCTATGGAAAAGACGGAGCGGGTGGAAGAAAATCCTCCTCCAAGCATCCTCTGCTCATCGAGTCTGGTACGGAGGGTGCGACCGGCGCAGCGCCCGATGGCATGGAATTCCTGCTTGAGTACGAAGGTCATTTAGCCCCCCCCCCCCTTCAGCAGGGCGACGAGGACGGCTATCAAATTGCAGTTTGAATGAGCGACTCAGCCACCAAGGTGACCTTAGCTCATCTAATGATCAGAAGAATTCATTAACGAACCCCTAAATCCCTGTGTCGAGAACTTCGAAGTGAACCATATTCCTTGAGCATACCGATGGGGTTCACCATCGTGAGCCGAGATCGGGGCGATCAAGAACCGCATCTTAGCGTTATGAGCAGCGCATCGTTATACCTCCTTGAGCTGCGTGGCAATTCACATCCACATCCGAAGATCCACAAGAGGAATCCACATCCGAAGATGGAATAAAGAGGGTTCATCATGCCGGTTACTCTATACCGCTGATTATAGGGCCAGTCCACAGTGAGCTGAAACCAAACTATAGACGAGTCCACTGTAATGGGGACCCATTATACTCCAAGAAGCCTCTAGATCGCGCCTTGCATACCTCCGAGCCTGTTAGATTTGATTCGGGGCTCAACAGGCTTGTGCGGGGAGGAATCTCAATTTGGAGACCATTGATTGAGCGGGATGTCGGTGCGAATCGATGCGATCGCTGAATTCGTTCGCAGCTCGACCCCTCTCGATTGGTCAATTTTTCATATCTCGAGTCGAAGATTGAGCCCATCGTCCATCAGTCGTAGATGTCTTAGCTCCGAATGGCTGGGGAGACGAAGAATCCTGATTCGACTAACAAGTCCATGAGAAGTTCAATGCCCCCGAATCTGCACCCTGCTTCCAACATCGAGAAACCGGGGTCGCTTCAATCTTGGTAGTATCTCGGCTGTGGGCTCCTCGGTCGCGATCAGGAACTCCCTCCGTCAATCGCACTAGAGTCTAATTACTCATTCTTCGCTGCTGACTGCCTCAGCCCCATCTTAGGTTTTGAACGGTGAAATCCGAGTCTCTTACGCTAAGAGGAGAGTTGTTCCGGGATTCTAACGTCCGCCTCAATACTAGAACGCACAGTGGACCGCAACAGCCACCTGATTATAGACGCAGACTTCCCCATCGGAATATTTTTTTCACGTGTGTCATCCCGTAGCCAGATACTGCAGCTCGGCAACCCAGAAAAATTATTTTCCCCCGGGAACCCTCAATTCCGGTATTGACGAAAGGAGCGAAATCGTTCGTTGTCCGAGGAGCTCCGTACCTGGGACCATCGCATCGCCGTACGACCCCGGACATTTGGACCTTCGGAGTTGTCATTAATTTCCTATGCATAACATCCCCTCGGGTAGCCGTCGAGATTAAGATCCGCTGTCCGGTGCTTCAGTGACTCAGTAGTACGGCGCCGCGCCGGTGTCGGAAGCGACCCTTGAGATATGAGTCGTTGGTGTCCCCGAGGTAGGAGATGCTCCATGCTGAAGCCCTTCGAGCAGCTGTTTGACCCCGATACTTGGTCCTGGACACTCTATCTTGAATACTATAAAATTCGATGTGTTTGGAATACACAGTTACGAGACCGTTGTCCCGTTGTGCAGGATGCTATCGATTGTCACGAAGTGAGGTTCGCTATCGTATGCCCACCAACTTCAGACAACCAAGATTAGCATTGACTCCAAACTCTAGACTTGGACAAGTGTATCGTATGGCAGGGGTACCCCTGAGATATCACGCTCGTATGAATATATCGACACTCCTGAAATCGTCGACAGGTCCTTTCTTCTGAAATCGTCGTTCCCGCAGGCCGAGGAACTTAGCCGAGAGACGTATTGCGAGCGCTCTGCGCGCTAGTCCTCGAGGAGGAGTCGCGGTTCTGCTTCCGGATCTAGCCTGCGCTGCGTCCAGGGAAGGTATCTCATCTGATTGCCGGTCACTATGTGCAAGAGCTGGCACCGAGTGAAAACCCGAATGGAGACACAAAGCGATGACCCATGATATCAGGAGCCGTGGCGCTGAACAATATCCCGGACGACATGCGCAGTCGGCCTTCGGGCAGTTTCTGGACTTCGAGCAGCGTCCACGTTTGACAGTGACGTAATCAAGGGTGTTCAGGGGGGGACGGGGTGCACCGCCCCGGGCGCTACTCCTTCGACCACTTTCAAGGACGTAATTTTTGATGGTGGCAATCGAATGAGACAGGAGATTCCATGGAATTCTCGCATGTTGAAAGGGAAACGAGTATGAAACCCCTGGGTCGGGGAGCCGTTTCCGGCGGGCCAAGCAACCACATGCGACTCTCCAGAAGAAATTCGCATACGAAATAAAGTTCGGGAACGGAACTCGAAGGAAGGGGTGCAATCTTCGAGATCCGCCTCGGACTCCCTCCGAAAAATATGTCCAAGCAGAGAGTTCGAGCGCAAGAATCGTTGCCTCAAACTCGCATGGATGACAAACGCGTATCGTGCAGGAGAATCATCAGAGATATGTGTCTCTCAATAACACCCATATCGTGCGTATTTCATGGAAGTTTTCGAGAGCGCATACTTGTTTCTTTAAGCGTCCACGAACCGACGATCTCCTCGCTCATGATCATGCTCCGCTCGATTTTGTGCGTATTCCGCGGGTACCAATCCCTCGGACAGCCCCGGAGTCTCGGAATCCCCACGGCCATATGGATCGCCAGCGCCACTTTACGTTAACCGACCTTCCAATATGCGACATGCACCAATGCTGAATGGGATCACACGACTTGTCTAGCTCACACGCACAGTGATCGATTGTAGGTGTTTGCCGGCCGCAGCACCGATATAGTCATTGAGAGTAGCGACTCTTCAGCGAGCCCGTCATATATTGAACATATGTATATCCCGGCCTTCGAAATCTGGACGGACCAACCGAAATCGATAAGCATCTCATCCATTCACGGCTCTCCACCACCTATCAACTTCATTATCTACGATGGCCATGATGAGCTCGCGGGGGCAGACCCTGTTGATAAGCTTTCGTCAGCGATGGATGCATATATTTGCGGATATCAGTCTCGGATACCAGCCCTCGAGGCGCTCGGTGCCGACCCTCGAGATCCTGAGAGTTCCGAAGCCCAGTCCGAGGAAGTACCGGATTCCGAGGATAAGTTTTCCCGCACGGGAGCTCCACGCTGAAAATCGGGATCCTCGAATCAGCCGATAGGCTTTGGCGTTTGGTTGATGCTTTGTTGTAAAAATATGGTCAGAGTTCAGAACATCAGGCTCTACAAGTGAGCGGAGAAATCGGAGTCATTCTTCTCGCCTCTAAAATGAGGAAACGTCTGCTCAAACGGCTCTGTTTCGCCGTCTGAACGTATTCATTGCATCGAGGATCGCATGCCGTGACTTCAGTGAATTATAAGGGAGAAGGATCCGGAATCCCAGACGATTATTCTGATGAGAGTTCGATGAAAGTGGTGCCAAACTTCATACTACCTGCTTCAGCTAGCTCAGGCGCTCTCACCGATATGTATCCGGTCGGGAGAAATCACCCGCTGCTCAAAACTTGGAGAGAAAGTCAACTGGGCGCGATTCCGAGAAAATCGATCCGATAGGCCACTCTCCCATTACTTCCCGGGAAGACATTGCGGCCACGTTGAGTCTGACCCAACCTGCTTCTGAAGAGAATCTAATCCGTTCCTGCCAGCTGTCCGAGGCATTAGTAATCTGAGATGCAAGATTCCATGCCACCATGTGTAGCAATCATTCGCTTCCAAATCTTGCATGTCACTACATAGTATCTTATCGTCTCTCGGCGGCTCTGCTTCGAATGGGAACCTCTATGCCTCCCAAGGTATCGTGACCCATCCTCAGAGATTCGACGATATGAGAAAGGAAATCCGAGGAGCTTCCACGGGGACCTGATTTCCGCTCGAGAGCGCCGCACCGCCACCTTACCCTCCCTGTATTCTGGAGTCTCGGCGTCTCTGGAGCACCTCTGATGAATGAATGTAGGAAGGTGCTCATCAACCGAGCTGACACATTCTCTCATTCGTGTCGAGAGCAGGAGGCTCGCTGGAATGCTCGATAGTCATATCGTCAATATACAGTCATGTCATAAGCCTGCTTCTATTCTGCAGTTTGGCCAGGCGTGAGTATTCCACGAGTCATGCCTTCCCGTTGAAAGCCCTCCGCCTGATTCTCTCGATTTTCAATCCACATCGTCACGTGGCTTCGAATCACGTGAATGACTCCTAACGCCAACTCCGTCTGTCTTCCGTCGGAAACCCGTGCGTGCGGAAGTTCTTGTGCATGATCTAAGCCAGATGAGCCTCACGTCCCGAAAAAGGGTCGCGACCCCCTGTGAGGGGTCGCGAAGCATTTTGGATCTCGTGGAACCGAGCACGGAGAGAATTATTTATTCGATAGACCTCGTCACCACACGAGAGCCCGTGCTCAGAGAAGCTCGTTCGATTCGATTTGAAGCTCGCTCTAAGACGTATGCCCCTCGCGACTCTTGTCTCCAGATCTTAAGCTGAGTGTCCGCAGGCGGCACGGCCGGGACGAGAGTCATCGTCCTGAGGACTTCTTCGGAAGAATTTCAACGAGCCGCTGAAGGTCGCTCTGGAAACGAAATTCGAGGCGACGAGGAATCCACCCGACGGGGGGTGCGAGTCATCATACACGAACATATTGATTGATTCCATCTCGACGATCTCTTTCATTCAGGGGTTGAATTTATTCAGGCTCTCAGATCGTCGATCTGCCCACTTCCTCGAGATATTCTACTTCGTGGGAGATTAAGCACGCGCATCATCAACTCATCTTTCATAGCTACTCATGATTTCGATGCGTGTGCGTTGCCCTCAAAGAGGCATGTCCCTTCGGTTTTCAGTAAGGCTGAATCCTCCGAGCCTGCTCCTCCAACGCGATTATGGTACTGAAAGCTCCTCAGAAGCGGCTGGCGGATAAGCGGAGCGATGTGCGGATAATTGTTTCGCCCCATTGACGCCTAGCTGTGCGCACGGAGTAGCTCGCTCGGATCAGGGATCCCCGGCCGGCCGGAGTCGAATCATTGGGCTCGGAACCGTGGGGCAGCATGATTTATCGTCCGGAGCCGACGGATGAGAAGACGATGACGGAACCACCGAGGCACCCCTGAGGAAGCTTCGCGCCGCATTAGGTGCACGGTATTCCAGCCAGAAGCCGCTGATCCGGGAGCTGATTCGCGGAATCGCAAGCCATGCGTGGTTCAGTCTGCGCCCCAATCGGCACGATTTTGTTTCGCAGCCCGGAACAGCGCTCCTGGTCAGCTCCCGGTTCGAACTCCGAGCAATGAGTCGGCGCATTCTCCTTCTCTGGCTCACAGCTCACCTTTATCTCTCCGTATCAGCTTTTGTTGGGTTGATATGAGAGCGCCGTCAGACCCCGATGAGGTTCGCCGAATTCGAGAGCCTGAATTGCTGGTGGTCACCCGTGCTCGCTCAAAGACCTCGTTGATCGCTTCGGTTCCGATCCATCTTGGGAACCGGATTGTATCCGTGGCTGGGCTCTCGGAATCGGCGGCTTGTCGAAGCCCGCATGAACGCCGAGGCGGAGCTCACAGTATTTGCCAAGCCTGTCCTGTTTGGCGAGCAAGAGGTCTCTCGAGAGCAAGGAGCACGGCCGAACGAGATTCCACCGCCCCGCTGCGCCAGCGGTCTCACTGGCAGGAATTCATTTCAAACCGCCTCCAGCGAATCGTCTCGAAAAAAGATGCAATAAGCTATACTGGAGACATCAGCTTAGCTCAACGTAAAGACGAACTGATCACCTAGCCCCCAGAAGCATGGGGTTGCCCCGAATCGAAAATATCTGTCGTTCCGAATCAAGCGCGGTGGTTACATTTCCCGCCTTACGAATCAAATCGGAGAATCTGGACTTCCTCGCTTAATGTGGTCTTATCGTCTCGCATTTATGATTCCTCGTGATCATAATCGCGCCATCGTTATAACTCAAAACCTTCAGCATCTCCTCACGCCTACGTTGCCCGATTCGCGATCCCTCCGTATTCTGTTTCGCAGAATTAATTCAATCACTTTCTCCCGGTTCGCATCACTCTGCGTATCGACGCGGGCTTGGACATTCTACTTGTGTCCAACCTCCGAGTTCCGAGTGCTTCCCTGGTTGGAACGGGCAGGGAGGAGACTCAACGGCGGTCTTTCCCTGGTCTGGAATCCCTTTCTGACGGTCTCTCAATAGTGACGTTGGTACGTGGAATTCCCTCCATGGGGTTGACGAACGGCGCGACCTCAACTTCCACGCTTAGTTCTACGATGTTCATGCCGAACTCGGGGGTCTGAAGGGAATCCTTCGGGAAACAAGGATATGGATGCATATGGTTTCTATGCGAAGACTCTGCCCTATTTCGAGGTTACCGCTACCGCGAATCACGAAGCGCCGTATCCTTCGAGATATGAGGCCCTAGAAAAATAAGACACTACGATACTTGAATGACTTGTATACTTGAATACAGGTCGGCGAAGCCTGGGTGAAGACGTTTTCACGTCGAACGCTTCTCTCACCCCCGCCGGTTTCCCCATGGGATCCACCCTGGCCGGAGACCCGCTCACTTTGTTCACTTCCTTTTGAGCTAATGCTTATCCTGGGATGATTTCTCGACTAGGATGATTGTTCTCTGAGCGACTTTTTCCAGGATAGCTCAGAGACTTAGAGCCATCGATCAGTCGTGATATAATAGAAGCTGACTGCGCACGATCGAAGTGTTTGACCAGTGAAGCGGTGCAATCTATGTGGAGAAGTCTTCACATTGAAAGCAAGTGCAAAGGTTATCGATCCCGAATTCCTCAATCGACCTGTAGGACTGTTCAGATAGAGATGCGAATGCGGTGCCCTTCGTTACTCACTCAGAAACGGCTCCGCTAGCAGGCATGAACTCAACGAGCATAAAACGCTATCCCTGGAAAGCGGAGCTTGCTGATTGGGACACTTCGATCACCAAGAAGCTTGACGAGTGAGTTTTCCACACGCTTGGGAGCCCAGGTCACCTCTCATATCATATGAATGACCCATTCCTCGTCATTGCAAGCCCGATTCGCGTCACGGAGAGCTCGCAGAACATCGTAGCCCTCTCGGATTTCGACCTATCCTGGAAATCCATTACCGACAAGGAATCCCGCTTTCCATCGATCCACGCGATTGTCTAGTGCTCACTCAGTACGAGCGGGAGGGCATCCGACTATCATCTGCCATCCGGTGACCGAAATACATTGCAGGCTCACCCCGTACAGCTTCTTCGCTAAGCTCGCCGGGCTGAACGACTACCCTAGCCGCTCGATCAGTGGTGATGTTCCAACCCTGAGCCGAGTCTACGCGGCTATTCTTTGCCTGGTGTCGACATTTCTATCGATTCTGGTAGTCTTCGAAGAATGCTTCTCCTCCGGAGCTTCTGGGAAGTCTGCCGCCGAGAGGCTCAATCACAGGCTGCTCCCGAGGTGAGTGAACACCGAGGAGCATCGATTCCTCTACAAGGGAAGGGTAGCGAGGATCCATGAGCCGATCCTCTTGACAGCATCAAATAACCGGGGCATTCAATGAGCGAATTTATGAGGGCTCAGAGTAGAATTCGATGATTGGACACTCGTCGACACACATCGCAGGTTCCTCGTTCCCTTCCTCATGGCTACGATGGCTGGGCTCAGGTTGACTTTGGCGAGCAAATTACACAGCAAAAGTTACTTGGGAAGCATTCGAAGGATCGCCCTTGAACTATCAAGTAAGTCGTTTGCGAAAAAAATTGCCCCGCCGCACCGCTTGCTCAGATCCCTTTCTCGACAACTCCGAATTAATACAACGAAGCGGACGTCATAGGTTCCATTGGGTATTCAGCGAGCGCGAATGCTCCATTCCAGATGATCCGCATTTGAGAGATATAAGCGTCAACATGAAAGCGGTGAAAGTTCACCTCGTGGCCCTCTTCATGATGAATTGTCTGATGCTATGTGCGAGCGCAGCCTGTAACTCCTCGCCCTCCAGCCTGTCGGAAGTGTACTTCTGGATCAGAATGGCGCACTCTTTCCTCTACCTTTCCGCATTGAGTTCAGCCATTTGTTACATGTCGATCGTGAGCTTCTGTATCGTGCTCCCATCGTTGGATAGGATGTTGGAGGCTTTCGAACTCGCGGCGCGATCGACAGATTACCAGAAGCTACGTGTGAGTTCATCAATCTGGGGCCAGAAACTCGCTCGCCGAAAGACGTGTTCGCTGCGGAACTGCATGTTCAGTCACCGGAGTACGCGGTCACGCCCTGTTGGGAAAGCAAGGATATCACATTTCCGAGGCTGAATCGATCGCTCAAGGCGAATTATCGCTAAACTATTCGTGTGTCGCCGAGCTATCGTCGATACAGGATTGTTATCAATTTGTTTCGGATGGAGGGAGTTCCTCTGAAAATGTCTTTAGGACGATTCATTTGAATCGCTCACGACGCCGACGGTGTAACCGCAGACACAGCTCCCAGCCTCTGCGAAGGTCCCGCTCCATCGTGTGCACTGCCGCGGGTGCAATGCCGATGTAGCAATTTTGACTCAAACCCAAAACAGCAGGCTCATCAAACGGCACATCGCGCCAGGGCGTACTGTGCAAGATCTGATCCATGCGATACTCTGTCCCCTTCACAAGTGAGAATAGTTCCCGATTCGCAGCGATCCTCACTGTTAACATTCACCCTTCTCTTCAGTCTGCCATCGCTTGTCATGGGATATGCATTCGCATGATCGAATGCGTCGACGAGGTCGGGAGGTATTTTTTCGGAATCATCGTCTCCAACGGGATACTGCAAGCTGCCTACGCGATTAGTAGCTTGAACACCGAAGGGACCGAAGAATTGAATAATATTCTCAGCACAACATTGATCTTCGCTGTCCTCCAGCTACTGTTCGTGCTGTTCGTGATTTCGGTAGCTTCACGCGTACATCTCAAGGTGAATAATTGAGTATCACCCGGAAATATCATGAGGTGTGCCGGGAAATCATCTTCGCGGACTCGTCTACCGGACGTGGCTGGAAAAGTCTCCCGTGTATTCTCCATCATTTTGACTGCAGGCGGATGGATTCTATCCATGTCGCTGAATGCTGATCGGCAGGGATTCTGTGTCAACGATTCTTAGTCTTGCTCCTCTGTGTTCAAGGTTTATAAGCCGCGCGAGGTTTTGACCGAGAATGTCATCGACGAAGGAGCATTCCTTCAGCTTGCATCACAGTTCAACGCGAAGTTCCATGATCGATGCTTCGGCTATTCCTTCTTCGGTCTTGTCACGATAAAGGACGGAGCCGTCCTCTCGGTAGGTTTCCTTCCGCAGAAATCTTCCCTAATCATCAGGATATCGAGGGAGCACGAAAGCCTCTATCGGAGTAATCAGGACACTAAAACAATGAAATTCGCTTAGGTGCTCAACTTGACTACGACCTATATCATCGTCGCGTGTCAGTTCAATAATTAGTGTCGGAGGGAGACGGGGATGAGCTATGAGGGACAGAGCTCTGGGTCCTGAGCGGAGAAGTGCGGCAGTCGGGAACGGTATCCGAAAATGTTCCACTCTGCAGCAGGGGTTATAGAATTCCGAGAAATCCTCATCGACTTCGCAGAATCAATTGATTCTCCGAATCTCGCGATCTGCTAGTCGACAGGGTAGTTCCCCTTTCAACTGAAGTCCCCCGCTATTTTTTCTGGGAAACTCCTCCACCAGTCCAAGTTCTTCGACGCATCTGTTTGAAAAGAAGTTCTCGTGGTAGGTTGAGGATTCTCTATCGGAACATAGACTCGAAGTCTTCTGAAGATATCCAAAAGCTGCTCTGTAGAAATCATTCTGCAACGCCGATCATATTCGCTCTCAACACGAAAGCCCTCTGTGCCACCCGGAAGCACAGCACGCTGCCCAATGTTCAGCTTGTTGCATTATAGGCATGGAGCATCTTCGCATACAAGGAAGAGTCGCCGTCAAGCTGGAGATTGGAGTTCGTTCTTTCGAAGAAACATCTCACCAGTCTCTGGTAGCTTACCTCAGTCCTCTCTTCTGGATGTTTTCGTCTCTACCTGCCGAAAAGTGATCTAAGGGACCAACAATTGTGGGAGTTTGAGAAGGATTCCCCCGAGGAATGAATAAATAAATTGGCATGCCACGAACGAACCCGGCAGGAATTTGAAGGAGATCGATCATGCCGCATGTCTCCGATCACTCTCCGAGAGTGCGCCGATCTCAATTTGACTGCGAGGAACAGGCACAGGACATGGAATCAGGCAACTCCCAAGACACTGTACTCAGGCATCAGATCTGCCAAAGTAGGATTCTACTCCGAGGAGCAGGCGTGCGGGCTCCTTGAGAACTGTCAAGCGGCTACACACGGAAATAATCCTTGTGATTGAGGGGGTGCTTCGCCATTATATGGCGTTTTATTCGTTCAGAAGAGAACAGTGGGTTTCTGAGAATTTTCTACATATCGTCCTTATGGTCCTGAAGTTCTCGGACCGTTTCTTCTAGCATTTCGTGCCCTATGCATGTACATTCTTCTACATGGTGTCGAGTTATGATCATTTCTCCACAAAATTCACATACACAACCGTCCCGGTTGTATTATTCCTTTTTCATACATATCAAGTAATGGTAACCATGCCACGTCAAGATTCATATGAGTCTCCTGTTCGGCTGGTGGCCACCTCTCGCCAGACCCTTCGAGAAGTTCGCTTCCTCGAACTTTCGGTCCTTTTCGTTACAAGTCTCCGTGTAGGTTCTCATCACTGGTTCGACGAACCCTGTGCGATTGAGAATCAAGTCCTCCGTGAAACGGCGTTCTCCAATCATCTTCTGAGCGAGCGTGGGCGGCGGCGCGTTCCTCGGCAGTCCGATGACCGATTTCACAAATCTGCTCTTGACTCTATCTAACTGGTTCAGGTTCTCTAGCGTAAGGTCTGCCGCTATCGATTCCAAGCCGTAAATTACCAGAGGCGCGATCTTGATCCTGAAGATATTCACCGCCTGCTCGATATCAACGTCGGTCATTTTTCCCCACAGAGCCGGGGCTGCTGCACACCTGCCCGCTTTGATCTCCAAGTGCTGAGTCGAACTCAACTTCGGTGTGAGAGTTTTCCAAGGTAGCAAAAGCTGCTTACTAGTTGTATTTTCGACTCGATCAATTATATTCTCCGGTCGTCCGTGGCGTAAGATCCGCCGTTGCTGAATCTAATCACTTTCGCTTTCTCCGTGTTAATGTCGACTCCATATTCGTCGCTCCATTCTATCGCCCTTCTTATGTACGATTGTAGGCGCTGTCTGTCCTTCGCCGGGATGACCAGGTCGTCGGCAAAGAGAGCGAGCTTGGCCCCCGTTCTCCCCGGAATATCTGCTGACTTCGACGCGTATAGTACGAAAAGGAATGGCCTAGCGAGGTCTCCTCGTGTGAGTCCGTGGTTTTGTCGTATTTCCCGGTCTACGACGTGGTCTCCCTCCCTGACTTTGATGTAATTCGGTTGTGAAATATTTGCCAGGAGCCTTCTCAAGTTGGAGTGTATTCTGAACTCCCCGAGTGTTCTAAGAAGCAGATTTCTCGGGACTGGATCGAAGCACTTCTTGTAGTCTATGGAAACCGCATACGTCATTTCGGGTCGCTTCTCTTTGATGTACTCGATCACGCTGTTCAGGGCGTCGGTCGCGCTTCCGTGCCGTAGCAAGCCGTATTGTTCCGGAGGCAGTTCTTCCTCCATTCGGTCTGCAGGTCTCTTTGTCGAGAGCGAGGTGAGGACTTTGTAGGCGCAACTGGTTAGCGCGATGCCCCTGTAATTGTCCGGGTTCTCGGCGGAGCCCTTCCCCTTGAAGAGCGGCATGATCATCGAGGCAATGGTTGAATAGGTGCGTGAGTATCGGGATTGTGGTGAAGGAATGGGCTTTGAGGGGCTCATAGCAGATTCCGTCGGGGCCGGTTGGTTTACGCTGCTTCTTACCTTGGAGTACTGCGTGAACTTCTCCGTCTGTGAAGGGCCATTCTTCGTCGTCGTCGCCCTTCAGCACGCCACCATTCCTCTCCGTCTCCAGATCTCTATGAAGGAGCTTGGAGAAGTGGCTGATCCAGGTGCTGTCGTTGATCGAGGGGTTCATTAGAGTCTTTCGCCTTGGTAGCAGTATCCACGGCTTCCGTACGCTTTCGCGGATTAGTGGCATTCTCAGATTCGTTTCGTATTCATCTTCCTTCCGGGCTCTCAGGCTCCTGTAGGCTTTCTTCAGCATATGTAGGTCTCTCAGGTCCTGGCTAGCCGACGGATTCGCCCTTGTCAGATTAATGCACCGCGCTTTCATGCTCCGCAATTCGCAACATATTCGACATGACTCCTCATCCTTCGCCACGGCGAGACCTCGAGAGAGAAGTATCTACAACTATCAACCGTTTGGGTGCCACTGAGGGACGTCGGCGTCCCCCAGTCCTCCCAGAAGACCGGAAAATTCCGGACGGTGGCACGGAGGAATGTATGGGGGAGTGTGTAGACGCTCGCTCAGGAAAAATTCGCAAAGGGTTCACCTCTTTACTCGAATGGTTGACACCGCACGGAGTCTGCATAGCCGTAGATCCTCACCGAGCCGAATGAGGGAGGTTGGGATGCGACGGGTCTCACGAAGCTTTACGAGTTATTTTTTTCCGCATAACTTCTCGAATATCTGCAGGTGGATTCGGCGGATTCTCTCGAGTTGACCTGGAATCTGAATGAGAAACTCGGATTCCGATCTTGCGAACGCTGAGTGCACGGGCTCAACGTGAGCTCTGGCGACTGCCAAATGTCCGGGTAGCCTCATTTTCTGCCGTAAGACGGAGGCATTCCTTGTCAGACTCTCATTCTACGCTTTCCTCAAAAGGTCTGCTGGTCTCTACGACTCTCTAGATGGATCACTACGTGGCGATGTCTCTAAACGCAGCAGAATCTATACGACTGCTCTCGCATTGTCTGTCACCGTCACGCTTGTCGACTTTCTCATCTCATGTTATCCATCATCGTCATTCGACCGGCACTCGTCCAGGAGAGTCCTGGGTACCGAAACTCACTGGGAGTGAGCAAATTACGACAGAATGAGCTCCATTATCTTGTCACTATCTAGATCCTAGACCCTAAACCAGGGGTGTCAAAGAGGTGGCCTGCGGGCCACTAGTGGCCCTAGAAGAGTTTTTTCGTGGCCCGCGGCCGATCCTCCCGAATTCCATAGGAAAATATCCTTGTAATTTTCGAATCGCGAATAACACGAGTCGACCCTGAAAAATCTAGAATCGATTGTGTCCCATCATGCATAAACACATGTGTTTCCCTACAGCTTCCCGCCCTCCGCTCAAACAACGTGAATTAAGAATAATGTCGAAAAAATCTTTGGATGTGGCCCGCCGGCTTCTCCCAGTGCTCCTTCGTGGCCCACCGAAGATTTGACTTTGATCTCCCTGCCCTAAACAATGGGTCTGGGGTGACTTGACGAATCTAGGGGATACGACTATTGGTCACGCGGTCCAACCAAGCTGAGGTCGATTTCGCTTCATTTTCCATGATCGGCTCCAAGACTCCAACAGAGCGCACTGTAGTCGTTTCAGAGTACCCGTCCCGGTCGATCGAGGTTTCCGCGAAAATTTCCGGATAGGATCAGCGGTTTTTCGTGGACTTGTACCTACAGTCGTCTCCTCTTCCCCATATCGGTCATTAGTCATTACTAGGGCTGTGCAAAATATGCACCAAAAACTCGAAAATATGCATGCAGTATGCACGAAAAATACGGCCAAATATGCATGAAAATATGCACGGATTTTTTTATCAGAGATCCTTGTTACAAGCAACCATAACCGATTTCTTTAGTTTTTCAAAGAGGAATGAGTTCCCGTTGTCTGGCACTATCGCCCTATACTGCGGGAAAGAAAGCTCCTCTTCGCATGGTACCAGAGCCAACTGAGCTCTCTCGAATGTTTGGCGGCAGTCTACATCTCAAGTCAGAGGTTGCACGGCGTTGACGGTTGCACGCCGCCTACCAACTTCGGCAGTCAGAGCTGAGGCTCCCTGGAATCATCTGAAGGTACTTCATTAGGAGGCTTTTCGACAGATTTTGCTCTGGCTCGTGAGAACCGACGGGTGCTCTAGTGGTTAGCGCGTTTGTCACTTCTCGTGCAAACGTGCGTTCCACTTCGTGAAATGCCGCAACGTCGCCGCTCGATCGGGAGGTGGCGTGGGCTCGATCCCTGTTGCCGACAAAATATTCCTTACGGAAAGGCAGGTACTCGGCCTTGATCCTCCTGGGTACATTTGCTCTACGGATCCGTCCTCGGAAGCAATGTGAACAACAGTACCCGGGACGTTAAATCTCGGCTGTGTGGTCCAGCCCGAAAAAGTTTTCCTGGCTCGTGAGGAGAAGTCGACATGCTCTCGACTTGAGATTGAAAACTCATATATGGGAGCTCATAAGACGGAATTATATAAAAAATCACGAAAATTCAGAAATCGGCGAAATATGCAGTATGCATAAAAATATGCTTTATGCGTGATGCACAGCCCTACTCATTAGTGTTCACAAGCTCTCCAGGATGCTGTTCGAAAACCACTTCCCCGAGCGTGTTGGGAACTCTCGAAGAGACCCGCGTGGCAGCGTCGGGTGAATCACCAAACTTCAGTGGCTTTGCTGAAAGTCGCGTTGGGGGACCTCTGGTGTTCCTCGGCTGGAAAACGCGGATGGCTAAACGCTCACATTCGCCTCAATTGATGCCAAACTACTTACCCGACGCTTCACCTCTGCGGCCAACGCTGATGAGGCTTGCTCCATTCCTATAGAAGCGTGCCTGTTACACGCCCGTCGCTCTCGTACGGATGTCAGGAGCTATCGACCCGTAGGAATCACAGGGATGGCCAGCAATATCTTGGAACGTATACTTGCCGACCGTATCAGGAATCATTGTGAGCTCACAATCTGTTTGTCGCGAATCAATCCAATGGGACTCCCTCGGCCGGACTTGACGAGGGGGTTCTCTGCCTTCAACCGCGTTCTCTCTTGGTCAGAAACCAATGGCGTTCGATGAGCGCAATCAATGTTGTATCTCAAAGAGCCTCATTTATGTCACGAGAAACCCGAAGGAATTCCCTTCGGTGAACCGAACAGTTGCGATCTGGGATATACGTATGTACATCTGAGAGATAACTCATCCTCCCTCTGACCGGTTCCCAGCGAAACGGAGCCACGGGGGACAGAGGAATCGCGAACACCTACATTATGGCGAGGAACTTCGCTCTCGGTTCGGCCGTCGGGAGAGGTTCGTCGAGAGTTCCTGATCGTGATCATTCTCCTCGGGTACTTTCATGCATCCGCGAGATTGACCGGCTCATGCATGACGATGAGCGGGACTGGCGGGTGACTTCTGTCTCAAGAAAGACCCGCGTCGTCCGGACACATAGACGGTCCTACTTCAGAATCTTCTCACTTGCTCGAGCCAAGACGGACTCAAGTCCTACACATCGAAGTCATCATCGAACGGGAAGCGCTGGAATCCGCATGGAAGAGTCACTCCACAAGGGGCATCGATTTTCATACCGGAAAGAGACGGTGGGTCCTGCGGTCTTTCCTTGCGGTGCAATGAGCTTCCGGAGCAGGGGTTCGCAAGGAGGGGTCCTAGAATCCATAGAGACCTCGGGGGTCCCGGCTGCCGTTCTCGGGGGTCCCGAAGGTCGGTGAAAATAATTCATGTCATGATCCTCTGAAAATACGATGTAAATCGGTCATACCTTGCAGCAATATCGACCAGCTATTACGCATCAGAATCTCTTGCTATACTGATTAAGCGATCCTGTTCAACAATGAGTCGAAAACATCCTTTGCCTGACGAAGACACCGGCCTGTACTCCTGGAATGACATCACAAGGGGTCCCGAGCAGAGTCGAAGACTTCGGACCTGGTCCCGCGCTGGAAAGAAATCGAGAACCGCTTTTCTAGAGGTCCTATGTTGTTGTGAGCCATTCTGCGCTCCGGACAGTGATCGTCTCCGCTTCGACATCTGATTCGGAAACTTCCGAGACTTCGAAAGTTTCATAGCTCCCATACGAACAGCTAGAACAGTAAGCCCGGTCCTGGCGAGTCGCGCGCTCCCCATCACTAGTATGGCGAGGTTTTACGGCGAGCTCGGCAACGTATCAGCTGAAGCTGCCCATCGACCACTGATGAGTGCGACTGCGATTTCTCGCTGAGTTTGAAACCGATCCTCTCTGCGACTGGGACCGCGAAGAGTCGCGATGTCTGCGGCTGAATTACGTCAGAACCACAGCGAGTTCACAGCCCTATTAATGGGTCGCAGTCGTGGACTTCTGTTACAGACCTCAAAACTCCGGACGATAACGATGGGGAACAGATTGAGCAGTCCTGTCAAATGGTGGCGGAAGAGAAAAGAGAAGCTGAGAAACAAAAGGCGCCTCAAGTCTGAGAGAGCTGCGTTGCATGGGCAAGACGGAGAAGCTGAATCGGATGGAAGACGGAACGCTGAGGAGATGGCTATAAGTGAGGCGAGGCAAAGCGCGAAGAGCGACCGGAGGCAAGTAGCTCAACGTGATGGACGGAGCGCAACAAACGAGAGCTGGGCCACAGCAGAGACGAGTTTACGAAAATCGACAAGCGAGACAAGAGACGAAGAATCCATCCGAGTCGAACAACGTTGGAGACAACGTTTGAATGTTCGGCGGAGTGATTCAAGGAGAGAACCCGGACAGGAGCCGTCGAGCGACCCTGAACGCCGTCGGCGTCAAGAACTCGAGTCCGAACCCGACCCGTTTCCACTGCTGGAAGGCCAGAACCTCTTTGAATATGTGGCAAAAGATCTAGAAAACAGACTGCAGCGCCGGAAAGATCGCAGATGAGCACGGGTCTCGATCCTGAGACTCAACGAAAGGGACTGTCGGACGAGGGAAAAATTTAATACGAAGTAGGGCGCGGAACTGGAATCAAATCGACTAGAGCAAAACAAACAGCTCAGGCCCGTCAGACAACCAAGCGATTCCCACCTATGAACTTAGCCAGGGGAGATTTCCTCGAAATCTGACCCCCACATCGAGAGAATTTCGAGCACGAGCTGCCTTGCTCTGTATACGGAGCCCCGTCAATCCTGGCGCTGCTGAAATATACAAAAATCCTTTGAGTTCCAAGTCCGACAGCTGTAGAACTGGACATCCGAATTCCTCAGGCACTGTCTGCTCTTAATCAGCCAATGATCCTCCTCGGCTTGAAGGTGCATAGTCTAGGTGTCCATCGACTGTCGAGATCCTCTTCGAAGCTAGACAGCCGGGGCGAAGAGGGTCCCTCTCATTTTTCGTATTCTGGTTCAGCGCTGTGACATTTCGGAATCAGGCCAGGCTCCCCCGTCGGAAGCGCTATTCAGACGGCTTTCGCTCCTATAAGATCCGAGGGCGAGCCATGAGCGCAGCGTCAATATGTTAAAGAATACTGCCCCCAACTGCCATCCTCAAAAACTCTCATACTCTTCATTCCAATTCCGTTCATCAGTCTTCCAGGGGTATATCATAGATACTACAGAAATGAACATCCTATGTACCTACATCCTTGAACGGACAACGTGTCAGTCATGAGGTATATAATGAGTAATAAGTGTTTCAACAGCTCGAAATTGCTCCTCTGATATTATTGTCTGAATTTCCGATCCTCCCCAAGCTTGAAAGCTGGCTTCTTATCACGTCGGTACACCCCACTTGTATAGCATTGAAACGCCTCGACGAGGCTCGTCGACCCCACGTGAAGCCACGGAGCCGTAGCTGGAAAGAACTTGACCAGTAAAGGATCTCTGAGCATCAGATCAGGTGCATGTAAGTCGCGCGATCGTGTCTCTGTCTCGAGGCTGGTTGATGGAACGATTCCACCAGACTTCATTCCTATCAGATCGAGCCCTTTGCGAACCAGGTGCAAACTATTTTCGATATCGTGAGCGATCAAAAGAGAGAAATGCTTCTATCTTGATCTCGACTGCAGATAATCAAGGCCTAGCCACGACATGTTACTCAAGAAGGGTCAAAGTAGAAATAGCCAGTCAGAGGTCGAAAGCTCGCCAGTTCAAAGGTCTTTCAGGCAAGAGATGCCTCGAGTACGAGTCGAGTGTCGCTGTAATCAGACACTTCCTGAACGCTGCCGATTCTACACCTGTCGAGTGGTCTCCTACAGGAATGCGCTGCCGTGCTGCTACGAATTCCTCATGCTACGGTTGCAACTCATGGAGAATGTGCATTGTTACCGGTGTGCAGATAAGGCTGATGACAGGTCCTTTATCGGAGGTCCTGGTTCCTCGCTACTCTCTTAAATCACGCGAAGGACTTCTTTCACCCATCGAACGATCGGTGCATGTAGGATGCTCATCCTGTGGATGGAGGATTAGAGAAGCTCCCAAAGAGGCAGAAGTCATGACGGAGGATCGCGTCCTCCTCTATTTACGGCAAGAGATGAATGCATGATGGCGATTTATTTTCGCTGCGAGCCAGGGCAAGTTCCTCGGCAACCTATCAAACTCGGTATTGACATATAGACACGGGAGATATCTAGTCGAGTTGCGCGGGGAAATTTATCGAGATGGCCATCCGAAACGGTTTGAAGAAAGTCTATCAAAAGTCCGGGAGGGACATCGAATTGAGCTTCAGGCCTGGGAATCGAGGACGTCCGCCTTCGACATCAGAGAGGCATTGCACGCGTCCGTATGGACTCCTCGCGTTTTAATCGGGCGGAGCGCCATTTCACGAAAATTGGCATCTTGAAGAATGAGAATTCCATTTTCTTCTCCTTTATCTTATTCAAATTGATAGATTCGAAGAAGTCTCGATTCCACTGAATATCGCTTGATGCTCTGGATCCGGGGATTCCAGGGATGGTCCTCTGACATTTGTCCGAGCGCGACATTCGCCTTGAATCGGTGTAAATCCGGGTCGCTTCATCGGCTGATCTCACATTTCACATCATTATTGGATGCTGAAGTTCTTTCAACTTTTTCTTCACGTCCTATCGCCTTGAGTGACGGGAATGCCCTGGGCACCAAGTCTGTCGTGAACCGACGACTCGGATTATCGGCGATTATTAATACCATTACTGTCCAGACTTATCAACGGGACGTCGACGTCGTACGCAGTCCACTGGATTCTGGATCCTGGCGTATCTTCCTCCTGCCGTCGCCGTCTCCGCTAGACGGTCACTCCTCCTCAATTCCGCAAAGTTCATCCAATGGGTATTCGCGCCCTTTGGAATGTTGGTGAGTGCTCGGCTTCTTGGTCGCACTAGCCGATGAACAGAAGGCACCGGTTCGCCTGTGGATCCCTGGCGATTCCCCAGGCACCGACTCACCTCCTCTTAGACTCTGCCATCGGCCATCGCCATACTGCGCGTGAACTACCCTGTTAGGTGGCTATTTTTGGTAGCTATATTATCTCTATCAGCCTCGTGTCCAGTCATCGTCGACGAAAAGTCTCGACCTCCTCGTGTTGAGTCTGTTTTTCCTTTCATTCGTGAGCAAGCAGTTTATCTCGAGAGAAGCCCAAACTGTGAACGGTGACTTGAACGCACTTGCAGCGTTATCCTTGTCAAGTAGAGAAAGACCTTTGATGATTCGACCTGCAGACTCTCGAGATCGTTTTGATGAACATATTTTTAATGATCTCGTGATTCTCCTTCGGTTATTTTCAAGAGCGGATAGGGAACCAAATCTTTCCAGATACACGATCTTGTCCCCACCGCGTACGCTGTTGATCACGAGCAGGAGATGGGAGAGGCCTCGGTCGGAAGAGGTTACTCCATCCTGACAGATCTGAGCGTTTATTTTTGGAACCGGAAGCAACGTACGATTGTCGACTGCCTAGAATAGATTAGGTGCATGTTGCGTCTGCCTCCAAGGCCGACACAGCCCGCCGTCACTTCTTCCATTATTGAAAAGTTGGAATGCTGTAGACGCCCGACCGGCAGCACAGGGTGCGGTTCGAGCCCTGACCTACCGACGCATACCCGGGAAAATCTGAAAATGGGGGCGATCGATCGGAAAGCTGCGGAAATCGATCCTGACGCGTTCATTGTGCCCTCGCTAACCGACAAGGCTCGGGAGAGCTTCAATCGCGTGGACCGCCTTCTGATAACTGATAACCCTCTGCGCGCTAATTGGCTTCCAATGTTGGCTGTGTACAGAACCCGCAAGCCTCAGATCGGGGCATATGCTGGAGCGCCCAGGCAGAAACATCACCGGGCATATCTACACCTCGGGTCGTCCCGGTAATCGCTCGGAGCCGAGCTCCGAAGGAAGACAGTACGGTGGCCCAATAGATTACGAGCTGGGCACGGATCGGAAGCTCTGTAGGGCTGGCGGAATGGAGCAGTTGATTGAAGTTCGAAGGGGTAGCCGGTTCGGGACGCACTCGATTCATGTTGGTGCTGTCGCCGTCGCGTCGGTCCTATAACACGTCTAGCGATACCTTCGCTCGCTCGATTGGTGTCGCTACGCACAGTTCACCGACGCCGTTGTTTCCTTAGTTTTTTGTGCCCTCGCTCAGTCTATCTTTGAGACGTATAAATGTATAGACCATGTAGATAGATAGGCTTATAGACGTGGACTATATATATTTCTTCAATCTCAATATTCTTACTCTGAACTCCGGATACTCATTTATCGATCACAGTTGGGCTTCGCGAGTGAAGTCCGCGGATCGGGTTCGATGAATAATCATAATTCGAAGGATGAAAATGAGCAATCAGAGGGTTCATTGCTTTCCTCCCGGAACGATAATTTTACAATCATCCTACTTCGTGGATCGTTGCGCGATTGGCGGAGAAATCGCTCCGGAACTCTATGTAGCCGGCTTTGTTTGCTGCCTGTCGATGTAATGACATTGATCTCGAATGTCGAGGGTCGTGTCTCCTTGTTGCACCTTCAGAGATTACCGACACTGGAGAATCAACTCGAAGACTCGTCAGCGAAAAGAGCTGCCCGGGTGCCGTGTAGGAGCTAGTCCTCGGAAGAGGGTCCATCTCTCGCTGAGAGGCTTATTGCGTGGGGATGAAGGGACGAACGATTGTTTGATCGCGAAATGAACGGAGTTTACCTTCGTCGAGGTTTCTACAAGTTCCGATCTATCTTGTGATCACGGGGAGCTGAGCCTTGCGCGGATTCGCGGAAAATCTAGATTAGACTCGGACTTGGAAACCGAACGTTTTCTTTCTCAAAGACTCCCATGCGAAACGTTGCAATCCCCGGAGGTGCGTTATACGCGGAACTTCTTGTTATCATCGAATTCTCAGTCCAAAGTCTAATTATGAGCCATCGGGACGGACAGCACAATCTGCGAGATAAAATTTCGCGGAAGCTCGTCGACCCTTCGCTCATGGGTCGGATTGGAAGATCGGGGGACCTGGGGCATGGACGATGAACTCTTGATTCAACAAACACCTTCGGCTCGATGAAGTGCCCCCTTGTAGCGTCCGTGGGAGTCTAGGGAACTCCGAACGAACCCTGTGGCTGACGCCGGCCCTCTCCGCGTCTCGACTTCTAGTACATACTCTAATCATTTGCACCGGATGTCTCTTCTCCAGCGATTCGAGGGAATGCACATCCTCCTGATAATACGGTGCATACCTAGTGAACCTGATATCTGCATTACACGGATCAATTCCTGGTCGCTCTTTCGGCGCCGGGATGAATTCCTTAGGCAGGCCATGACCGTCCTAATGCGGCATCCGATGATCGCGCCCAGGTCTCTCGAGACTTCTGAGCGTCCAGAAGAGAAGGAATCACCATCTTCGGATGTAATGTTTGGAACGAATCGTCGGATTGAGTCGGTAGAAGTCGACTCTCGTCAGTGAGAACGTTACCGTGACTCAGTGTAGGCTATCCGACTCAGAGAAAAAATGCCGTTCTGGGTTCGCAGGTCCGAATCGACGCATAAGGAAAGTGCGAGTGACCGATCGTAACTCGGAGTGCTCCAAGAAGCTTCCCCCCCCGGTCGAGTCCACAAGGCACCCCACTTCCCATCGAATTTCAAGTCGACAATATCATCGGTGATGTGAGGTTCTCGGGGCACTATGCCCAGACATTGAACCTATGATCGAGAAAATCCACCTATGAATTTCGGGGGTATTTTCCTCTTAAGAGGGGGGAAATCGAGATCAGAGACCATTTTCGCGTAAGCATATGTACATGCAATTTATTGTGATTTAAATAGGGAATTCGAACTAGATGAACCAATAAATAAGTCTCGGGCTCTTCAGGAATGAAGGCGGAAACCGCAACTCCATCGTTGAGAGCGAACACAGTGGGAACAACCGGTCGGGCGTGATCACAGACTTTCTCTCCTCCTTAGGGAGGGTGCTCCTGGAGCGATGACGACTCGCAGAGAGTGAGGTACAGCATTTTCCTCATCCAATCGGGCTCTTGTCCTCCCTCTTCTGTCCGTCTGCGATGTTGTAGTACGGCACGTCCATTCTGAGGAATTTCTGGCACCAATTCCTGACGCTCTTCTTCTTGTTGTTGCTGCCGTTTGCGGTGGCTTCAGACTCCTTGTTGCAGCAGAGACCAAATACATTCACGGCTTTGGTGAACTTGGCGCATCTCTGGCAGAGCTCCGTAACTTCACCACCGGGCAAACACTCGCCCATCACTGGTACCGCCTCCGAATCCTTGAAGGAAGCGAGGAATATGCAGGTAAGAGCCAAGCAAGTAACAGAACAGGTGAGACTACTCATGGCGTCGATTGAGTACTTCTTCTTCTTCCGTTAGTTGAGAATCGCGCAGCTTGGAGCTGTCTCGACCAACGAGTCCATCCCCCTTTATACCCGGCATTTTCCAACAAGGAGATGGGAGCACGCGACAGTGTCGAGAGCCTACTTCTCTCCACAAAGGAGAGATTCATTTTAGGCGGCGCCTGAGAATGTATGCCTGAACGGTTTGAAGGACCCGACTGACGTCAGAGAATGTAGCACGATGGACTTTGGATGGTGGGACAAGGTTCGTGGGAAAACGAAAGCGCCTCGACAATCAGCACGACAAATCATGTCTGGAGATTGACGCATGCAAGGCTCTCTCTCGGATACCGAGTGTATACTCGGACCGTATCGATGCATTTTTCGGTCAGGAATAAGTCCTCAGACGGAGCGAACCAGGAGATTCATCGCCAGGCACTTCTCCGAGAAAGAAAAATGATTCGATTTCGAAAGGGTTTACGATGAGATCTGTTGATCGCGCGGGTCCAATCGGCAGTTGGAGACTCGCACTTCAAAAAGACGTCATCTTGAAGGATCTGTCCGATCCTGCAGAGGCCTATCTGACTTACATGAAGAGTTTGAAAAACTCGAGCGCATGAAGCTTTGTGTCTTTCAATCGTCGAATTACCTCGCTTTTGCTAAAGACCATGCTTGATGTTCAAGATAGGCTCTACGTCGGAGCTCACGCCAGAGTTCCCATTAGGTTTTCTGTCGCATGTTCGCATTTCTCAGCCGGTCCTTGTAACCGGGGCCAGACCTCTCCTGGAATCAAGGTGCTCACGGGGAGGCGAGCGAATCTTTTCCGCGGACTCGAATCTCTTCGTGTAACTCGTCTTTCGATGGATTTCTCCAATAGTTTTTCCATTCTCGGAACATGGACCAGTGTTGCGACGAGCCCCGAAGCAGCTCACGTATGGGGAGTGAACCGGTTTTTATACCACCTAAGGGGGGGGGACCTGATTTCGAAAGGGCCAGCCCATAGAAGTCTGCGGAGCCACCCCCTATGACCAGTCATGAACCTCGATGTTATGACCTCAGGCGCCCTAGGTTCTACGTTCCTTCTCGAGACAGCGCTCGAGTCATTTATGTATCAATCACTATATCAGAACGATTAAATGAGGCGGAAGCGATCGGGCTTGATATCGGTGTACGCATGACTCAATCCGAGCCCTATGGATCCTTGCAACTCCGAAGCCAGCTCCAAGAGCTACCGTCATCCCCGATCCCAATCCAGGAGCCAGGTAGCCTCGTATTTGGAGCGAGATGCTGCGGATTAAGTTTGCGGGGTTCACGACAAGCTTCGCATTGACGTCCATATGCGAGTATGGGTTCATGTCATTCCAGTGGCGACCTTCACCAACAGTGGCTCCCGTCGTCCGCGAGGGTGAAGATTGTCGAAGGAAATTCCTTCGGCGTCGGCCGCCCAATCTTGAGTGACCCCTGCGCCACTGGGCTCTTACGATGGGGCCCGCGAGAGGCAAGAGCTATGCATCTGAATCGTCAGCACTGGTCCACTGATTTCTCGACTAGTAGATTACTGGGGAGTGAATCAGTGGCATTGAATAAGACGGCTGGCTGCGTCTCTGGAGGTCAGAGTCGTGACGCAGATAAGAGCCTGAGAGACACTGGATCGTGCTGCCGCAAAGATTTTGCAGAGATGAAAAATATCTCTGCCTTGAACGGTGAGAATTGTGATTGAGAACGATGATTCTATGAGATTGGCGGAAGTATGGATTGCTCAACCAAAAGCTCCCTAATTCGATGCGGGCCATATGAAAATGGATTAATCGATCATATCTGCAGCTCAGGTTCTCGCCTACGGATGCTTAGGTCCATTCCGCGGTCAGTATGATTCCGCGATTCACGTCATCCGTCCACGACCGAGTGGGGCAAGATCGTTTCGCTCAGTGTCCGCCGCACTCTGACCTCAAGAACATTACGCATTCGTGGAGTTCGTGAGATGACCCATCGTCAGTCTCACGGAGCATAAGGTCGGGAGATCCCGCTCCTCTGACGCCTTCAAGCGCAGAGAGGTCTTTCCTTCGACGGTGTCTGTGATCTATGTCTCTCGAACATCCTCAATTTTCGTGACGAAATGCAACGGATCAGGGCATGGTGGAGGCGACTCGTGAAATCAGGTTTGTGCATCCGGTTATCATCGTGTTTCCAATGACGCGCTCTTATCGACTTCGGGGCAAACGAGCCGAGCGAGGGTCCAGCAAGTGCCCCCGCTCATACAGTGCCTTAGCCCAGGAATAACGGGATTATGGGGCGAGTCCAATCTACGATGCTCGAGTGAAGCCGAGCGTGGGACGAACATCGCCATTCTACCCCCTTATCACCGTGACGATGCTCAAGATCCCGAATAGATTTCCCCCAGATCCACTCCCGCCTCAGCAGAATCCTTGGAATGGCTTTAGCTCATGATGCTAGTCGAGCACATACGAGGAATATACCACTTGGAGAGGGAATTCCTCACCTACGGAAAGGTGTGGTGCATTTGAAGGATCGATTGTTCTCCGGGGATACACGACGTCGACTTACTGAGCCCACGGATAGAATCTCTGATCTCACGCATCGTAGAAGATATATGGGGTTGATTCCTCCCTCACGAGAAACCTCCGATACGGAGGCGAAATCGATTGCAGATCCCAGCGATCCGAGCATCAGAACTCAAGAGAAATGAATCGAGTCGGAGCTTTCCGCCATTTACCCGGAGAAATATTCGTGGGTGATTGGCAGCGATCCATCATTGACGAGACTTTTTCCACACCGCCAAGGCATCGGGATCGAGGATCGATGGGTATCGCTGCTCTAAATTTCTAAACTGAATCGATTGTGACGGAAAACTCCTCTCAAAAAGAAATTTCCTTATTTACGAACTTTCCGAGCGCTCCAAAGCGTCGGACAGCGAGCGCAGCGCCCTCTGGCCATGAGTACTGGCGAGTCGCAAACGAAGAAAGTTGCCCGGTTCGTTGAATTTGCTTTTGTACCCGATCGAATCATCTCCCTATCGAACAGCTAGATTCCCTCGGGCGGTCGATTATCTACCAAGTGCAGAATGGAGACCCTGACGGACGTGAGCGGTAAGTTGACATCCGACGACACTCCCCATTAATTCGAATAGCGGTTCAGTGGTGCAGGGACCACTGCGTCTTTCACTCGCCGAAATTCACTAGGCGGGGAGGGGAATCCTCCGATGCTCATCGCAGGGCCCTGATCATTGTGTTCGTGACTCCCGGAGAGATGTCACGCAGAAACCGCTGTTGGCCGTTTAGCAGAAAACGTAAAGGTGGGCCAATGATCGAGAGTCTGAAAAATGTCTGTGGAGTCTAACTCCAGCGTTTTCGATATCGAGATGGGGCTCATGTTCACATTCGAAATGGATTAGTTCCGGACTAATCAGTGGCCGGTGTGAACTTCGACGTGAATTGCCATCGGCGGATACTCGTGGTGAAGTGAAGAATATTTCGGTTTGAATGAGTCGGATGCGTCGAAAGGTTTGAATAGCTTCGATGAATTCGTCGAGGAGCATCGGACCCATTTGAGTGAAGGTTATCAGGCACCCATAGCATAGTCGACGTCCGCTTTCATCGTGGGCCCATCATCGGATTAACAGCTTTCTGCATCCCTCGATCCGTTTCGCGAATTATCTGCGAGCGGATCGAGTTCGGACCTTCTTTCGATAGCCTGCAGATGCGCTCAGCGACGTACTTGTAGTTGACGGAAGAGCTTGGGATGCTCTGCAGCGTTTCGTTCAGAACGTCTACGCACTCTCCGAGACTGCAATAAACCGAATTCACGAGGTACCTCGAGAGGCATCCCTGAAGTAATCATCGCGCCAATTTCGAGACATGTCGTCGTCCCATGGAGCTATGATGAGCAGCCTCATTCAAGAGGTCTCGCTGTGATCCTTTCGTTCCGATGACGTGATATGATTCCGTCATATCGTGAATTCTGACATGACCGGCGGCGTGGGATCCGTCCAGCCGTGTGTTGCGAATCCCGCTGTCTCGCTCTGGTTTATGTCTTTGCCGCGGTCAATGACTCTTCGAATGCGAAAATAAATCCCATCAGGAAACACGTCGAGTTTTGTCGCATCGCGCTGGGGCAAAAGAGGCTCTTCTTCTGGAGCGGAGTCAACGAACGCTTTCGAGCAATATTTTCGGTGAGAGTCGACTTACTTAGGCTCAGCCACCAGCCTGCTACCCGTCGCGCGACAGTCCTGATCTCCGCTGCGAATTCTTATTCTTCGTACTGGTCCTGGAATCTTCGAGAACTTCGCTGGATATTTAGGAGGACCATGAGATCTCCGATCACTGAATGCAAACTCCATGTCTTCATGCGGCACAATCCGCGATGATGGTCATCCAATATCAACAACAACAACGACAATGAAATCCTTTGACTGTTAATGAGCGATTAGGGAGATTACTTTCCTCACTATGCAAGTCAATGCTCGAAAGTAATCGGGGGATTTGACGGAACCGATTTCAGCGAGCGGAAAAAATCTTCTACCAGAGAGAAAACCGAACTTCGACTCTGAAGCTTCTTCTCTTGACTCGCCAGATGTTCTTGGCGTTGAGTCAGCCGGTGCTATGTGCGCATCAAGAGCGAAACCGGGAGCACTTTCGCTGTTACTTGGAACAGTTCGAGAGGGCCTGCGTCGAAACGGTTCCGAAGAAAGAGCCACAGCCGTGAACGATAGAATGCATTGTCTAGGCTGCGAGAGGCTTAAGGAAGTTCTACTCCAGGGCCTCGATATAGAAGCTGAGCCCGGATCGGATAAATCAGCTGGAATAACTCCCACTTAAAGGCTTTTCTGTGACGCAGGAGTCAGCTGTGAGCGGTGAAAGCTGTTCACGTAACTGCGAAACTCCCCCACAGCGTAGTTACGACTGACCTTCGAAACAATGGCGGTTGGCGGAACCGAATGTTCCGAGTGAACTTCCTAGAGCATTTATTAGCAGTGTGAAAGCTGGTTGTCGGAATTTTTCCCCGACGGAAGACTACTGCGAATAGCATAATTGCGATCGCGTTCAGATGGTCCCGTATCCGTCGTTCATGCGAGCGTCCATGCAGTCCATGTTCAAGCGTTCGGAGGCGGCAGAGAAAGCCTCGGACTGAGAGACTCAAACCGGGACAGCGGTCTCGAATCGCGGTCCGGACCATTGGTGTCCCCGCATTGAGCGGGCGCACATCGCAAACCGGTCAGATTCGACTTTCAGCGTTGATGAGTTCTGGATGCCCGCGGTCGAGTCGATTCGAATTGAATGCTCATGTTCAGAGAAAGAAACTCTTCTTTATTTCTCGCCGTCTTTCGTGATCATGAATGACATTAGGGTCGGGGAGGAACTTACAATACGGGAATGGTCAGAAGACTACGATCGGATACCCCTCCTCGGAACTTCGAACGGAATATACACTTTCGATCCCAATCGATGATACACGAGCCTACACCAAAGAGGAATCATCGCATCTCTGCGCTCGGTTCCTGATTGTGTCGGCGGCTTACTTGAGCGTCGCGATCAAGCAAAAGTCACGGTCGCGATGGCTTGACGGATTCGAATCGGAAACTCGGTATGCTCATTGAGAGGCGTGACCTTTCACCCACTCGGCATAACTCAACAATCCGTCTCCATTGCTGTCATACTTCATTGTGGTGTCAACGAGCTCCTCGAGAGTCTCCACAGGAACTTCTCCCGCCGCCTCGTGAGCTCCGTCTTGTCCGTGAGCGTGGCCGAATGCTCGCATAAGTTCCAATCCGTCCAGATGATTGTTGTCGTCAAAATCGTGCATTCTCAATAAGTAGAAAATCGATTCTTGCGGTGTGAAAACGCCGTCGTCTGCGAATTGGATCAAGTGCCTCAGATCCTCCTTGATATGGTCCATGTCTCGGACGAAACCACCGCCCGCATATTTCTTGCGTATCTCGTTCGCAACTTCAGGATTCGCTCTCTGAGACGCTGAGTTCTGTGTTGGTGGTTGCTGCGATGAGCTCGGTTGCGCTGTCAAACTGAGCAAGACAGTCAAATACACTGTGAACGACATAAAGCACGTCATGGTTGTAAGGCTTCCGAGCTGGCGGCTGATGATGAAAAGGTCAATGGGTGCAAGCGACAGGCCGACGGCGTCTTCGAAACAAAATTTTGGCGTCGGGAATCTGTCTTCACCTGTCGAAAAGCCGGTCAGCAGACCTCTACTATTGTCGAAGGAGCAGGCGACACAACGTAGGAATATGACGACAAAAACAATCTTAGAACGCGCATGCGTTGTTAGGGACTTATCCACACACGCGTGGCTGAGTGCACTCTCTTCGATGACAAGTTCGGTCATCAGGCATCATTGTGGTTGTTCCCAGCAGTTGATTTAAAAAAACTCGTAGCTCATTCTCTCGGTTCACTCCTGTCAATTGAATATCTCTCGAGATCTCTCAAGAGGAAAAGGGGTTGGGAGGAAATGGTTCTCGAGGCGGGGGGGGGGGGGGGGCGTAACAATCACTGTTGAGAGCTCCACGATTGTCAGATGTCGTTCCGATCGCTATCAGTAAGCCCTGCTGGTGATGCATTGAGCTCTTTGCCGGAGTTACTTGTGTATCCGCTCGTGGAGAAACATCTCTCAGGGATCTCAGGAAGGGCAAATGAGAAAATTGTCTGAGTCGATGCCCTCGATCCTGAGTCCAGCCTACTTTCTCTCGTACGGATGCGGATGATTTCAACCAGTTTTCTCAAATTGATAATTCTCCCGATTCTCTTCCAGAAGAGTTAGTACATTCAAATGACAAGAATGGGGATGACTCGAGCGATGCGAGAGGATTTTCAGCCTTAGGTTTGGGGTGAGTACTCTTTAGTGTCCCGGGAGATTCCTCAGTGACTTGATTAATACCCGATGACCGAATGCGGACACGACATGTCAATGAGACAATTTCCTCGGGAGCGCTCCCGATCGTCTCCAGTCCTCGCCTCACGCTTTCGGTCCTCTGGGTGTTTCGCGACTCCTCTCACGCTCTCGCGACCGAACCTGATGAAATCAACCTCCTCTGAGAGTCTCGCTTAAGATTCTGACTAGAGACAACCACGAGGGTCTCGACAGGCCCTCTCCGCACTGGTGATTGCTCTGAGGATGTTTGTAATCCACGGGAGGTTTTGGCGGTTTGTCTTGTCATGTCCCCGTAGAGACAATGCCGGGAACAGCGCGGATCGAGAATCGAGCCTCCTGATCTGCAAAACGAAGCGCGCTCCTTGGCTGGGATGGTTGATCAGTAGCGGGGGAAAACGAGAAATTCAACTAGGTCTCTAATTTTGTGTTTACAGTTCCTCATATAGCACCTTATCGAAGGTTCGTGAAGATGTCAACAATATATTCGCAGCCGCCACGTACGTCATCGAATACGAGACCGTTCTAGCTACTAGAAATTGCATGCTCTGCTTGCTGCTATGGCCACGGATTTCTCGCATCTCTTCCCCGGCTCATGAGCGGGTCGACTCCGCATCTGCACAAAATAAAACAGTTTCCTTTCCATTCGGATCAGCGCTGTGATCGCATCATAGGCTCGGCGATTTGATCCTTAGATTAATAACATCTTGTTCGCAAAGAATTCGCACAGGGTGCCCGAGGCCCGAGAGATCGGAATGATATGGAGAACAAGGGCTGTATGGATCTTCCGGAGACTATGCTTGCTTTGCCGTCTGTGACGAGGAATTATCTCGGTGGGGGAGTTTGTCATGTGGACACCGTCTCATCGATTCAGGAACTTTTTGCTTGCAGGAGGCACGGCGAGAAAATCACCAGTCTCCTCACCAAAGCAGATGATGATTGCTATCATATGAGACGACAACGTCGAGGAATCTGTGTAATTGTTAACCAGAAGGAATTCGAACCGCACACGCAATTGAACGAAAGACGCGGGACTGACGTAGACGCCGAAAATCTCAAGAAGACTTTCCAGGTGAGTGGAATTATCACCCCGGTTCCCCTTTCGTGAATGCTTGTGTCCTTGGTTTTCCCATCTCTATGAAGCCTCGAACAGCTCAAGCGGAAATCTCGATCAAACGACCCGAACGAATTTTGCAGGCACTCTCTTTCGAAGTTCACATGCAGAAAAATCTCACCGAAAAGCAACTCAGTCGTGAGCTGAAGCATTGGTCGCAGTACGATCACGCGGATTGCGATGCGTTTGTTTTCTGTCTTCTGTCTCATGGCGAGCGTGATCTCATATACCACACGAGCGGAAAAATAAGCACCGATCAAATCTTCGAACCCTTCACCGGTGAAAACTGCCGTTCTCTCCTGGGAAAACCGAAACTTTTCTTCATCCAAGCTTGCCGGGGCGATAATTTGGACAAAGGGGCTCTAGCCAGAGATCAGCCGGATTCTGTCAACGGAGACGTTTATCGACTACCGTCACACGCTGATTTCCTGATCGCCTACTCGACCGTGGCGGGCTTCTATTCGTGGAGGAACACTATCAATGGTGAGATTGCGCTCCCCGATGGTCTCGATTTCCGGCAGATGCTTCATCGAATGCTCCCTGAGGCTCCCAGAGCATCCGCGACTTCACTAAAATGGTCAAATCTCTCCTACAGGCTCCTGGTTCATCCAATCTCTGTGTGCGGTTCTCCAGGATCCTGACCTCGTGCGGAGGAATGACATCCTGTCGCTTATGACACTCGTCAACAAGCACGTCGCTTTCAAATTCGAGTCAAGCGTTCCCGGCAATTCCGAGATGGACAAACGCAAACAAATTCCCTGTGTGACTTACACTCTCACTAGGAAGCTCTTTCTGGCGCCGAAAATCACCGGAAGCCTTGTGTAGGGACGGTGCAGTGTAGGTTAACCCAGGGCACTCTTGGACTCTGTCGGCAGCACCGGAACCATTGCAGATGGTCTCGCGCGAAAATTCCGTGCGCCTGATCCATTCTCAATAGATTGTGTGTGGTCAACAGGTTTTCGGGAGACTGTGTTTGAGTTGTATCCTATGGTTTTCCCAAGTTTACAAAGGAAAACATGAGCTACAATCATTGTTCGCATCGATAGCAGAGAATTCAAGGGAATGATTGTTGGATGTGAGGCTACGATCCACCATATGACTAGAGTGAAGCACATACTTGACATACAAGCTCACCGAAGAGGAATGGACTACCCGTGTCGATTCTAAAAGAGGGCATGCCACACAAGGCGGGCATTCTTACGATTAGGGATTCCGAAGAAGAGTCACCACAGTTGACTGGCGAAGCCGAAAAAACTTTCGAAACATTTCCGTGAATGCTGCTCTGAATAGATAGGTTCGGTACTGAACTGAACGGATGATTCATGGGGCGCCGAGGCCTCTCAATCCTTATATTGTGCCGAGGATAGGAGCAGTGTGTTCTGCCGAAGGTTGTGACCGCGAGGGGCTCACCCGAAGACAGTGGCGTTCCTTCAACACTCAGCCATAAACTTAGGACCGAGTGTCGCCCAAGCTCAGGCATCAAGTTACTTACTTATTCCTGTGAGCGATTGTACCTTGCCATTTTTCTCGGAGCATCAGCTCGGCACATGGAACGCTGCTTTTCCATGCGAAGCATTCATCGAGAGAGCGTTATTTGCTCATTGTTCTGTTTCTCGCCTGAACGTTCGGACGCAACATCCGTCGATGCATCGATTGAGTTGAGTCAGAGCATTCTTCATCATGTCACAGCGAATGAGTTCTGTCGACTTAGGTATATAGTTTCTTTAAAGTTGACCTCTCTCCAAAAATATCGACGAATTATCATATCGTACTGAATAAAAGTATCGTGAAACTCAGCCACATGGTGTCTGCTCGCTGCCTGTTCTCTCCTATTCGGATTTCCACGCAAAGTCCGCGATAAGCACTTCCTCCTCCACCATAGCCGCCGTACAGGGACCGATGACGAATCGCGACACGTGACAGGGGACATAGGATCTGATGCCCTAGGTATCCTGTCCGAACAACAGATAGCGTCTGGGAATGGCGGATCCCATGCGACGATGAAGAATCACATCCAAAACAGCTCTTACGAGATCTTTATTCAGTCTCAAAGGTTGCTCAATCGAACTCCAGATTCCAGATAGACGGATGATGTGATTTTGCTGAGAGCTCTCGGTCTCTGCATGATGATTCTGATCAATCGGGATGAGCGTTACTCCGTCGGACGTCCGTCATCTCGCGCTACTCGGTAGTAAGCACCCGGAGAAGACTAGAAGCAGTTGTACGCGGCACAGGAGACTGTATGAGATGCGCGGAATCCTGATCAGACCACAGATGACGAGCAGTGAGCGAATCGATGGCCACATATTCGGGAGGAATGACGTGAATGAACAATCAACACTCGTCGACCGGAAACGACACGCGCAGCATTATTCTCAATTGGCTCAAAACAAGTCTATCGACTACCACCCTGTGTTGTTCTTTCTCTTCTCGCTTTGCTCCCCTGTATCCATTCCCCGTAATTCACGTAGCCATCGGCGTTGTTGTCGAACTTAAGGAACTCGTCGACAGCGACCGCGACCTTCTCTCCGCTGACATGACCTGCGTGGCTGATCAACGTGAGAATTTCGAGTCCGTCTAATTGATTGTTCTGATCGAAATCATGCATCCTGAGAGCGTAGAATATGGCTTCCTGCTCCGTCAAAGCGCCGGCACCTTCGAGACTTATCAGGTTCTTGAGATCTTCTTTGATGTGCTCATCGAGAATCAGCTTCTCCGCCGAATACTTGCGCTTGAATTCTTCAATCTGCTCCGGGGACATGGTCGTCGGCGCTCCCGTTGCATTGTTATCAGCCGACGTCAATTGGCTCACGACAGTCCAACACAGAAAAAACCGAATCAGCGCGAACATATCCAACTAGTACTCGCCGACTCAGGGAGAACTGAATCTGTTTGCGTGGAATTTCATGTGTGCGGAAAGGGAAGCAGACCGACGACGGGAGCAGACGGACATTTGCTGCAGCTGCCATTTGGCCGATTTTCGCTCGGAGCGACGAGAGGCTGCCTCTCTACAGGTCGATAAAGGCTCATGCGGGTGGAGGAGCGCGCCATCAAAAAAGCGTCGAACCGAGCGACCTAATCCGCCGGGACCTCCGCCAGGACTTGAATAATTGTTCCTCTCGAAATGCTTGCGGATCAGCTCGTCCGAGAGATTCACTAAGACCCCAATCATCGAGATATAGGTAATCGTATCTTTATTGGCCTGCTCCGTCGAGCCATAGTGAGTCGGAGACAAGCGGAACGTTCAACAACGAGTGTCGTTGTCCTTTATGTTGACGTTGTTGTCGCGGTTGCGATGACGGGAAACCTCGGAGTTGGAGAACGAGTACGTAGTGACCGCAAGAAAGAACATGCCCCGATCTACTCATTGCCCCGACGAATCCCGCCAAACTACTGGAAGGCACCCAAACGACGTAGACTCAATTCGAACCTCATGCGGGACCGTTCGTCCAGCATTGACTCGGACAGACTGGATTGCCATCGATTCCGCGGGCGATTTTCTCTTCATTGGATGATATTGACGCTTTTCCGTGGCTTGAGGAGCTTTGGACTTTGAAATTGAACGCTTTCACGGTCTGGAGAGAAGAACCGTCTCGAAAATGGCATTCACGCGCAGTCTATGTCAGCACAAGGAGGAGTTCCGGGAAATCTGCGGCTCATGAGCTGCTGTTCGTGACAAGTCGCAATGTAACCTGCAGGCTATTTCCCGTCGGGATCGAACGCCAGACCAAAGAGCGGATTTGTTTTAGATTGTGAATCCCCAGGATTCCAGTCGTGCTGCTCCTCCAATGATATACCCCGACTGTGACATGCGTTCTCGAATGGATGAAGCCGTACGTCAGGGTAGCAGGACCAGACGCTTCTGGAAAAGATTTGACAGAAAGTCCGCTAGGTGCCGTTGACAGCTCGAGCCACTCCAACGCCGTGCAACAATGACAGCAGTCTCAGTGGCTGTGCCACTCTCGGCCCGATTGGTCTCCATGAAATTACGCTTCGGACGCCAGAACCGAGTGGCAGTGACGAACATCGCAATGGCACTTTGTCAGGACCCTGTTTCTGTTCGCAAGCAGACAACAATGATGCAGCCGATATGCGGTGGTATTCGAGTCAGGAGGGAAAAACGTCACAATTTCAATCATGATCCTGAACACTGAAAACACACTGCGCTGTCATGACCATCTGAGTCGAGACTGCGTGGGGGACGAGAGTGCAGCGAGAAAGAAACTTAATTTCGGGAGTCGGGGCTGCATGCGAACTGAGTTACAGCACGAGGCAGAGCAGGGATCATACCGATGTTACACGATAGCTCGCGATTAATGCTCGCTGGAACCTTCATTGGGCAATGACGACTATTCTTTCGTTGCTCCGGGCATAACGATTCCTCGAAAATTTATCTTTCTTGCATCCTCCTCTTATCTCTTCTCGCTAGAGCTGAGGCCTCTCGAGTAGGGGGCTCCGCCATTCCGGGACAGAGCAAACCGTACACGGTCTCGGGCTGAGTGCGTAAGAAAAAGAAAGTTTGGGAAGTGCTGGGCTGAGTACATAGGTGGACGTGCCTACTGAATTTTACATTTGTCAGCCGCTAGCCAGGCTTGCTTGCGAATAACGCGTGGCTTTCCTCTGTAGTCAGTGACCTGGATGTCCTCGTCATGAAGGATGTGGCGGATTTTGAACGGACTGTAGCCTCCCTCCTCATCGGGAGCTCCCAAAAAGTTCAAGAACCGCAGAGTATTACAGCGATTGCCGTAAGCCCCACACATAAGGGTGGTGAGTTTGACCACCACGTTTGATCGCGCACTATTACAAGTTGAATACAGGGTGTTTGCGAAATTCTTGTCCAATCCATAGACGATTTCCTGAACGATGGGTCCCGGGGATCCGGGTTTGTCCTGTCGGGGGAAACCGGGAGTTTATTATTAGGCAGCAGGCCGGGCAAGAAGAATAGTGGAAATTGTTTGCTGTTCCGGAACCGCGAGATTCCGTGCATATTCATGACTCGCTAAAAAAACATTCTATCTCATGAAGCGCTTGTTTCCATCAGCGGGTTGGCGCCGGACCGCTTCGCGGAAAATATGCTCTACCGTGGTGGCGTTGACAACGATGAATTGGCCTTGAGTTGGTGAACACGTCATTTGACACATGAGGTTTTTGAAAGCTCGGTAGCAGCCCGGACACCGTTTCATGCCTATCGCTTCAGCGGCTTTCATTTCTTTCTTCAACGTTTCGAACTGACTGGCCTCGCAGCATAGTCGGCGATCTTGAAGGGAAGCCGCCAAATCCTCACAAAAATCCTGGTCCGGAGGAACGAATACGTTAGATTGATCGTCGCTTCTGGGAGTGCGTGTTCCCCGGATGACGCGGAAGTTCCGCCGAGCATAGGACGGTAGATTTCAAAATCATCTCGAAGTCATCTCGCCCGTCTCCAGGCGCAGACTCACAGTGAATTCTTTCCACAAACTATCGGACAAGGTCTCGGAAGGAGCTTCATCAACCGCGCAAGGCACGGATTTTCTGATGTCTCTGTTGAAGTGGCAACTTCCACGGAAGGCACAACTCTGCGCCCGCCCAACACTGGCAACGGCGGCTAAAACCAACAAAACTTCACAGGCGAGCACTCCTCTCGACATGACTGAAAGATCGTCTGATCGGAAGATTATCACAGACTTCTCTTGGTTTACAGTGCTCGCGAGGCTACGGAATTTCGGTTGCTCCTTGTTCCTAAGTGGCCAGTCGGGAGAGGGACAGGGAAAGAGCTCCCGTAACGTGCGCTTCACCGTCGCCCGTTAGAGCCGTCGCGACGCCGTGAGTAACAAAACGATCCCAAGCCCGACTATGAATCACGCATTAGCGAGTCGCGTCGTCGTCGTCGCTGTCTCCAGTTACCGGATAACCATGAGCTCTCCGTCGCTTGCGTCCTGGCCGGTTCCTGACAAACGCTTGAAAAAGTGCTTCTGGTCCAACGGCTGGGCCCTATCGAGTGCTGGACGTGATATCTCGGCTAATCTCGACATAATGAATCCTTTTAGTGTCAAGTGGTTCTCGAGCTCATCCGGTATGTCGCAATAAGCTCCGACGATCGAAGATTGCTCGAGGGTCGACGGACTCGGGAGAAGCAGTGCACTTTATTCCGGGGCCAGCCGGGAGGTCGGCTGCCTTTATTCGTCTCGGAACCTTGTTTCCTCCCCCGGAACTCGGTTCTTAGTCCCGACGACGCGTCGATAACCATCATCGGGGGCCCCAAAGACGCCGCGCCGTGGAGCTCCGCGCTTCTCGTTTCACCGCGGTAGCATAACTTGGATTCGGGCTCCAATTCTGATCTCTGAGTCTTACGTATGCTGATCGCCGTGTTTTCCTCTTCATGATCTTGTATTCGCCGTCTATGAGACTCGCGCTCGCGTATGGATACTCTGGGAATGTGGCCGCGTCAGAGTGTATAAGATACACAGCATGAAGAGCCTTGTTCATACTGCATGTGTGAGCATACGTTTTTCAGGTCGCGAATCTAGCAGCAGGCTGGGCATCGAGTTGCTCAGCCGGTCGGGATGCCTCGCTTGGAAGTGAACGAATGATTGGATGGGAATTACGTCGGTCTTGCATCCCCATGCAGGAGCGGAGGCGCAGATCCCCGTCGAGCTCGCACACCGGGACCGAGATTCCGAGTTCCAGGAAATCTCCGCCTCGTTTCTAAATCCTGGCGGACCACTGTTGGCCGTCGGATCATTGAGCGCTAACACCGATAGTGAGAGAATCCGCGGCGGAGAAACACCCGAACGGCGAGCGCAGTCGGAAACAATTTTGGGACATCAGAAACGTCTCTTTCCGTTTCGAATATTGGGGCGGTTACGCTCGCCGTTTATTTCCGGAGGATTTGACGCGTCATGCCTCTGAACAGAGCACGTCTCATTTGCGGACCCGGGACAGCCGATATCGGTTACTTCGCCTTCTGCGGGCGAATCCGTGAGCAGCAGAGCTCGCAGAACCCTTGTCTCCCATTCTTTCCAATTTCAGAATTTGAAGGGCGTCGCAGGAGCGTAGATCACAGAAAACGCAGACGTCGAATTCCCACGGAAAATGTCAAGAGCAAGGAAGCTCTGCTGCAGAGAGCTTAGAGACAAAGCTCTGCGGAGAATCAAGCGGAGGATAGTGATGTGATACCAGGACACGAATATCAAGAGATTGAGTATACCGACGATTCAGAAGAGGCCTAACGGGTCTCACATTCCGCATGCTCGAGGAAAACGAGAAGGAAGCGGCTCCGAACGATTGATTTACCGCCTACTTTATATGATACATATTGGTTGTCGTCTAGAGGGGGATCCCGCATATAAGCAATCGAGACTTTGACGACTACGACAGCGGTTCCGAGTCGAGCCGCAGGAGCGACTCCTCTCTGGTTGCCTCGGGGGTCGTCTCAAACTTTCTCTCCGTACATCTCCCTATTCCCTCAACGTTGCGGTTCTGCGAAGAGAGCCAGGCTCTTCTGCAACGTCGAGAGTCGGTACCGGAGCTCGGCTGGCCCCGGGTAGCCCTGGTAGGTACATGCTAGAGGGGAATGGTGATCTAGGGCTTTCCGGAACGCGCACCGCCCCCGGAGGCGCAAGCCAGGCGGCGGAGGAATCGATCCGAAACAGAACGAATATGCCGGAATCAGCACAAGATCCTCCACAGGATCTTGATCTTAAATCGCAGCTTCATACATCGACTCGGTATGTCTAACGCCGGAAGTAGCACTCGGATTGGGGTAGGTGGTCCGTGGAACATTGGGCTGTAGCCGGGCTATTCTATGGCGCTCCCTGATTTTTTTTCAGAACCAATGGCATGACGTCATTTTTCCTAGGAAGCGGCAAGGCTAGGTGTGTACGTGACGGCTGTGAAATCGGTGCGCGAGGTGACCGTCACGTCGGTCGAAACAATTATCTGCATATCCGTAGAATATACAGTAAAAGCTCGTTATAAGGACCCCCATTACAACGAATTCCTCGGTACAACGAAGGTTTTTCTCGAAGAGTTTCTCCCCCTTTGGCCAGCTCGCCATAGTGATAGTGTTGAGCGGCATTCGTTACAGCGAAAACTCGGTACAGAAAATTCAGTATCAGAAAATTGGCTTCAGATTTTTCCAGAATTCGATGGGGATTCACAACTTCGAGCCTCTATTTCACTTCATCCAGATTTTTCCACTCCAATATCCGGATCAATCGGCTATCAGGAAGTGCCGAATCTACCCACCCGGAGGACGCGCGCCCGGCGTGCCCAACGCGGGTGTCCTGTTGGGGGACTGCATGGATGTGGAAGGCCCGGTACGTGCGCAAACCCAACAAGCTCGTCTAATTATCCTGCAGATCGAAAATTCCACTGATCCGATCGAGCCTTCAGGGACGTCCGAGTGGCGTTGGAAGGTAATGGCTACGTTTTCGGATGCCGCTCCGCTTCTATGATCGGGGAGCGAGCGACGGCATCCACTCAGATATGGGAACGGGATTGTGATCGGGGATGTTTACCCTTGTAGTCAGGATCTATGCTCATCCTGATTACTCTCCGATTGCGGCTCATTGGACAACAACATTATCTGAATAACGACCACGATTCGATTCGAATAGAGGTGTTGTTTTCGACGTACTCATTGAGCCGAACAGGCTCACGCCGACGCTTCCTGATCTTCTTTCCATCGACCCTGCTGCGTGACTCAGTTCCTTCGACGTTCGAAGACTTTCAGCAGCCGATTACATCCCAACGCTCCTCCGAACTCGGGCGCCGGTCCCGATCCCAAGGAACCGGAATTACCGAACGAGTCTCCCGCGCTATCAGAATCTCAGCTCTTCGCTGATCGAACCAAGCAACTATTTGTGAGCGATTCCCACCGCTCGAGAGATTGTTGAACAGAGTAAACTCTCCCTTCTACCTCCACCCATGTCGTTGGCTGTCCGCAGGGGCGGCAGTAGCGCTCAGAGTTCTCGAGATTTCCTCACGCGGACTGCAGACGGAGATCAAAGCTCTTGTGAGAATGCTTTGCTGAGCCGCCGAGCGGTCTGGGATCGACCGTCCTCGAAGACAAGGTAGCGGATTTTTCATCTTTCTTTCCATTCGAACTTGTGTTTGCGCTGATGTGGGAGGAGCGGGGGAGATGGTGAAGCAGGGAATTCAAAAGAACTTCTGAGGTTTCTGCGAATGACGGACGACAATGTGCCCGGACAACGAACGTTCTTCGAGAGACAGTAGAAGGGTCGAATTTCCGCCGAGCAGAGGTCGAGAGGATGTTCCTCGAAATCTCCAGTATTCTAAACGGATCTTTAATCCTAAGCATCCAATCTAATGGTTCCCATCTCGTCCCAGATCAGAGGTTCGGTTGACCCTTCGGAGCGGCATAATTAGGTCGAATTCAAATCCCGTTATCGGAGGTCTTTGACGAACTATTCTTCTTTGACGAACACGGATCTCCATTGATCTCTTCAGGGTCAACGATGCGCACGGAACGAATATCCCGAACATTTAGGAACTCGCGGGCTCTTCCTTGACGGAATGAACGTATCGAGAAGACAGTGTGTCTATTCTCGGCCGTGGGACGAGGACACCGAGGGAACCTTGTCAGTACTCACGCTGCATTACCCGCCTACTGTTCTCCGTAGTGCCGATCGACGCTCCCGTACATCCAAGTCTCACCAGAAATCGGGACTTGGGATCGTATGCCGCTTCGTCCATGAACAGCACAGATAATCAAGTCTCGAATCAAAGCAAGCGAGCCGAGATTAGCTTGTAGGGGCAGATGGAGTTCGCCCTCGATTCCCGAGTCAGTCTCGTGAAAACGACGACCGACGCCTGTGATCGTCGTTATAACTCTACACCGCCCAATGGGGTTCCTAAAGGATAAGGAATCACGGGAGCGAAGCTTGCGTTGGAGGAGTATCCCCAGGACACCAAAGGCTGATTCTAACTCAAAAGCGTCGACACGATCGCGCTTTTTCCCTCACGATGTTTGCACAGTCGGGCGGCCGATGTGTTCTCCTGCTGCTACAGAGCGTTCGGGGAAATTAACATTGAATAACCGCAGGAACTTCCAATACCACCGTAGCTTTCCTCTCCCTCGACCACCGCCGACACGGCTGCCGCCGATATCACCGACCGCTGCCAACGCCATCAAGCACAAGAGTAGAGACTACTGCCTCGAAGAGCTATCTCCGATTATTCGGTCGTGCACGTGACGTTCGCCCGACGCGTATTCATCTCACGACCGAGATGAACACAAAGTCGAGCTACTTTTCTAACCGATGACTTGATTATTAGTGAGATCATCGATATCTGTATTCCCTTGATTCGAGAGAATAATCACTCTCTTCTCGGAAATTATTCACTCTCTACCAATTGTGATCGGAATGCCTTCCTCATCCGGGGAGACTCATGGGTGAACGACCTCACGGTATGAATACAATGTGTATCGTGGTAGTATCACGGGAAGATCAGAGACGCCGATTGAGCTGTAACTAGCGAGAAAAATGGGGTCGTCAACTCAAGGTAATCGCCGACTGTGATCGTGCTTCCGTGTCGCACAGCCTTCCGGCGGATTGAAAAAAACAGTGGCAGGTAGTATCTTCGACACTACCGTTCGGGGTGGAAACGTCAGATTCATTCGGTGTTGTTCGGCTTATAACCACTGAATAATGTTTTGAGCTTGAAATGATTCATTCCTAATCACGATAAAAATGAGTGAAGGGTGGATTGAGATTCCATTCTGGCTTCGGGGTCCGTCTTGACTCAACTAGACGGGTTCAATACTTCATATGATATATGGTAGTCGCGGTGAAATTTTTCTCTCGCACACAGGATCCGAATCGGGCAACTCCGTGGGCTCCGGTGGGTATGTATATCCATTGATTCTACTGAGATTGGGTGTTTTCTTATTCCTACAAATTTTGTAGCAATTGTGGCAGAGTCTGAAACTGACGGCATCTTCGTCCGGGAAATATGGTGCCAAATCATGTGCCATCTGAGAGGTGATCGGCTTCAAGTCCCGTACAAACCAGATGCGATCGCAAACATCGCACTTGTATCCAAATTCATTATCGGAAAACATGCGACGGAACTGAACAGTGACACGTTCCCATAATTGAGTTTATGTGAAACATCGTGTCAGCTCAACTTCACCGTCATGAGAATCGTCTCGACTTGGCTCGTCAATCGATGCTGAAATGTCATTTGATTCCTTGACCTCCCTGCGGGCATCGTCAGCTCCAGTGACACAAGACACGACCGATGAAGTCTCTCGGCGACGCTTCCGATATTCAGCTGATCTCTCAGCAGAAGTTTTCTTTCTTTTCACTGCCCTGCCCGCTGGAGCTTCCACTCGCCGTATGTTCTGCATCATACTGGTGGTTTTTGGCCGCATCATGGGAGATTCACAATCTCAAATGATCAATGCCGATGACCAATGAAGAACGTAATGAACTCGACGGATTCCTCCCATATTAACGAAGAACCCTTGAGTAGCACTAGGTTTACATATATCCCGACCAAACACTCAATTTTGGAATTATGATTCAGAATCTAGACGTTCGGAATTGAGCGTTCAGTTGACACCCCTATTATTCCCAGTCATCTCGAGCTCAACTCTTCTCACGAATTTCAAGATGATTCGCGCCATCTTTACGAATTTCACCACCTCGCACTCCTCCGCTACAGACAGGTGTACTCCCATGGACCACCGATTCTCGTGGCATGGCCCACAGCCTGAAGGGAAAACGATAGTAACGCTGACTAAAGGAGAGAGGGGAACAAGTCGGCCCCCATTGCGAAATGTCTTATGTTTCGCCTCCCAGAGGGGTGCATGAGACGCCTTCGGAAAGTGTCTCAGAAGTCGCGATTCGATACCAAAATAGAATGGTAGTTTATGCCGTATATTCGCCTTCACAGGAAACCAGCTACAAAGTTTCACATCCCAGGTTTTCGAGATCTAAGGCAGATGAAAGTTACAATATTTGTGACGCAAAGGACGAAGTACCCTCGATCTGTACGGTTGATGAAATTAAAGACGTCGTCACGTCAGAAGCGGAATCTGCGTGGACGAGGTGCCTAAATGAGTGAGAGAAGCGAGAGTTCCCTTCAACCCCGATCCTCGCGACGTGGACGCTCGAGCCTATAGAGGGACTTTATTTTATTTTACAACAACTACTATAATACGATTCCAAAATTTACTAGCATACGATTTCATCCTTTGACATTATAAAGTTTGAGCTTCCAACATTGTGTGACTTGAGCTTCCAACATTATACGATGCGAACAATATAACATACCACTGTGGAAATTTTCCGATACAGACAATGTATCGAGTAATTAAGTGATTAAGCCATGACCAATGCCTCGGACAATAGAAAAAGCCCTCAGGGAGATCGCCAGATGGACTTAGTGGCATTCCCTCATCTGGCAGACTCTTGCTCTCGATCACCCTCCTCACAGCATGTTTCCCCCTCTGGTAGAGATTGTTCACGTATGGCATCCAGGTTCTGAACATTTTGGCTGCCAGCGGCACATCGGTGGTCTCCGAGTATTTAAGGAACTCGGTTGCATTGCCGCATTGCTTTAGACCCCGGATCAGAATCCCGCGCTCATACTCATCGGTGGCTCTCTCAAATTGTTCAATGCCCGCTTGGATTTCGGCGGCGCATGGCGGGGGAGCCGCGGCTGTTGGGGGCCGTACCTCGGCGGCGACGGCGGTAGGTGTGGCGGCGGCGACGGCGGTAGGTGTGGCGGCCGCGACATCGGCTGCGCTAGGAGCGGCGGTAGGACCCGGAATAACAGGATTAAATGCAATAGATGCGGCATATGTCGGCGGTGGCGCCCGAATGAGATTAGGGACATTCAATACCACCGAACGGTAGGCTGCAGGCGGGGAGCGGATGAGAGAGAGATTGGATTGAGATGCTGAGATTCTTCTTCCACTCGACTCGACGATAACCGGTCGTGTTACCTGCGGTTGCGACAGCGGAATCCTTTGCGATGCGCCAGCGGAGATTTGCTCGGTTCCGTGCGGCTGAGAGACGCTTCATTTCCGGATTCTGGAAACGTCTCAAGATCTGATCCGTAGATGATACCGCCCACAATTTTAGAAAATCGCGAGATAATGATGACTCGAGACGAGCGATGAGCGACGAACTGAGGAAGCTCTGTCGTCACCGAGAACACCCGTACTTTCGATATCAGCGCTCTTCCGACTTGAGATGCATTCCGCTCGAGATTCGTCTGTATCCAGGGAGTAGGATCGGCCTATGGTTCACAAGGGCCGTCTCTTGTCCCCGAGGCGTCTTCGAGCTCTTATAAAATAATTCACCCGGCAGCGTGGCGCTCGGAAATAGCAGGAGCAGGCCTCAGAATAAATATGCTCTGGAAGACCATGGGGAGTTTTTATGTTACAGCGGGAGGCGAGCTCGTCGTCTGGGTGTGAGACTTGAAGCCCGCTCGGTCGCTCGCTCGCTTACATTGATTCCCAGAGAAGTTTGCGGATACGTGAGATTGAGCTCAAGGTCTCCCAAGGAACGGGGTAGCGCTTCGCTGAAAGCTATCTCGAGATAAAAACTCAAAGTCGACCTGTCTGATGAAGAAGGAAAACGTACGAACTTGTTGGCTCGGTAGAGCCCACCACCGAGCGACTTCGAAAAAAAACTTGACGAATCCTTAGTCCGGTCCAGAGCTCCCGAACCTTGGGAGGAATTCGTCACGAACTCACCGAAACTGCCCGATCCGGTGATAAACGCATCATCGACATGTTTTTCTCATCCAGACTTCTGGGATGTTTCATCTGGAAGCTTGCAACACGATCAGTCCGGGAGCGACGCCGTTCATGGGCAGGTGGTTCACAAAGCTTCGTGATGTTCTCCCGACGACAAGTTACTCTTGAGAGCTTTGTTGATTCGGAGAGAGTCGAGTCGGGGAGGTTCGGAGTCACTGAAAGCAAAGCAAAAAACTCAGGAATTGTCAGGGTTTATCTCCGGGAGTGGAAAGGGGGAACGAAGGTACATCGAAGGATAAACCCGACGACGAGGAGTGAGCGAGAAACTTGAACGTGGGGAGATCAATTTTTAGACGAAGAATGCACAGGAAATCCATGTGGTGCGATTTTTCCTCACAGGACGTCGAGACTTCAAGGGGAAGGCTTCTCCAGCATTGTTCACCATGTCTCGTATCCTTTCAGTGACTCTATCTGCTTTCCGCCACGACGCTCCACAGCCCTCCCTAAGGCGTTTCCGTTGTCTAGGTGAACCGTTTCGGGGTGGCAGTCCCGGATCTAGTCAGTAGAGTAGACCACGTTACGGGGAAACCCCCAGAACGCTCACAGGAAGAGTGGGGTAGGTGCTCGGTGTAACAAAAAAATACGCCCCCCACAAGGATCTCTGCTGGTGGATATACCGGGGATGTAAAAGAGAGTCGGAGACGCCACGAATAAGAGCGAGCGGAACTTATATGAGCGAGTCTTGTTTCTTCTAGGGCAGGTGTAGTTGCTCCCGTGCGGCTCGATTAGCTAGCGCTAGCGAGGGATCTGCGAGGTTGGTAGGGAGCACTCGTCGGAGGGCACGAAAACCACGCGCTTTTACTCGTTCAATCCCGATTCTCGCACGGAGTGCGACCCGGCGAGAGGGGGAGGAGCGGCCGGTACACAGCAACTCGTCTGCCGTGAATGGGTGAGTCGATATAAATGGGTTCGCCCACATGCAGCAGTGCGTGCTCCGTTTGCCAAGAATCGGTCACACTTGAAGACGCCCGCGGGACACCTTCGCGACAGCGCAATCACGCGAGCGGTCTAACAAACAAAAGAGACAGGAAAACGAGAAACTAGAGGGCGAGCATTGTACCCATGCCGGCGCCGCGCCGCCGTACCGCTCAGCAGACCACTCGGGTGCAACAGTCATATCATCAGGAGATGCCTCGCACCTCTAATGAAAGTTCCTCATCACGGCCAGCTTTGTTCCGAGCATAACGAAGGCAGCATTTTCCCCTTTCGACTGCAGCCCAGCTCACTCACTCAGCAGAAGAGTACACTTCCATTCTGATGACCGCTCGTCGTCGGCTTTCTCGTGATGAAAGCAAGTCTCTCCAAAGGCGACCTAAGACCTCCGGAACGCCGCTCCAGCCCAAGTTCTACGACATACGATTTCAGACGCGTAGTTGTTCCCGGATTTTCTTCGTTCCCTCTGAGCTTCAAGAGGTTCACCCAAGAGCTTCCTGCCGAGCTCCGTTCGGAAAGAGAGAATATGCGTGTGCGTGTACATCGCATAGCATTGTATCGAGACTTGCATAGGGAGCGTCTTCATCAATCATCTTCCAGGGGCTCCGCTGCGCTCGATCGAGACCGAGAAATCGCACACCGCGTGATGTGGAATGCAAACGAGGAAGGTATTGAATTTCTGGTGGGAGTAGCTCTCCCACGCGGAGGTTTTGCGGCCGACGTCGTCCTATATTTTCGAACGCGGTAGATACGCGAGCGAGGGCGGCGGTGTTCGATTCATGACTCTCGACGCACTCATGCCGCACAGATCTAGCTATGTATTTCACTCCGCGGAATTTCTGCATTGGGAATTGAATCCCTCGAATGGTGGGTACACACAGTCGAAAAATCATACGCGCACCTCACACGGATGAACCCATAGAAAGAACACGCATAATCTTGCGTCTCCGGTGTGGAATCCCCCCTAACAGAAAGATCAGAGAGGCGGTCTGTCACTGAACCGAAATTCTCCTCCGTTGCTGAGACGTCAAACCATTCTCAATCGATGCGGTGTCACTCAGCTGAGGTGGAAATATAGTTTTCGCGGTGTTGACGAGTATGTTCTCCGTGTGTTACTCTAGTAATCGGTATCCATCAGCAATCGTGTACCTTTCCACCCTATCTCCCCCCTCGTGGGATGTCAGCAATACTATTCACTACAGCCCACTTTATCGCCAGGATGCATGGTATCGAATAGGAGAGAGAGGTTGGAGAACTCGAAAGAGCGGGGAGGGATAGCGAGGGAGAGAGAATGAGGGATATGGGAATTTTAGATCAGGGAACTTAGGAGCGGGAAAACGGTAAGTACAGGGAATAGCGGGATTTGGAAAACGAGGAACGACGATTCCTCGCGTTGATTGAAATCATCGGAGTCGTCTGTGTCCTCACATTCTCCCACGGGGAGACACACTGATCCAGATTGGGTCACATGATGACCGATTTTTCTCAGCAGATGGAAGGATCACAACGAAGTTGAATGGCTCTTGCAGTGGATCTCGATGGAATTTTACGCAGGCTACTTGAACTCCGGGCCCCTCAGGGGAAACTCAAAGACTTCCGCTTCACAGCTCAAGAGTGTACTTATGTCGCCGATAAGGCGCGTGCAATTTTCGCGAGCGAGCCTATCATGGCCGATCTCGAGCCCCCGCTGACCATCTGCGGCGACATACACGGACAATTTCGCGATTTGCTGCGCATCATCGCCGAGGACAGAATGCCCCCATACAGGAACTATTTGTTCCTCGGTGACTACGTGGACCGAGGTCAACAGTCGCTGGAAGTTCTACTCTTCCTTTACGTCTTGAAGATCAAGTACCCAGCTAATATGTTCCTCTTGCGTGGCAATCACGAATCGATCAGGCTTAACTCGGCCTATGGTTTCCTAAGTGAGTGCCAGGCCCGTTCAACAACCGAAGTGTTCCGAAAATTCAACGACTCTTTCGCTTACATGCCCCTGGTCGCGATCGTCGGACGGAAAATGTTCTGCTGTCACGGAGGAATCCCAAAAGGCCTTTTAAACCTCAGCCAGATCCGAAAAATCAAGAGACCGCTCACGGAAATAGCGGACGATAGCATCGAATGCGATCTCCTCTGGGCCGATCCTGGTAAAACAGATGGCTGGACAGAGAACGAACGGGGGGTGTCTTGGTGTTTTGGGGAAAAACAGCTGAATGATTTTCTGGACAAATTCGGTTTCGACGTTCTTGTACGTGGGCACGAGGTCGTTCGCAACGGCTACGAGTTTTTCGGAAATCGTCGCTGCGTGACCTTGTTTTCAGCCGCCAATTACTGTAACGAGTTTCCTAATTCAATAGGAATCATGCACGTCGGAAAAGATCTCTTGTGCTCATTCTCGGTTCTCAAGCCTCATAGAGTACCTCCGGGACCGGATCCTTTTAGGAAACCACGGAGCAAGAAAAACCTGTGAATTTAGGCCTCGGACCAATCAGGGAAAGAATTGTTGTTCTATCTGCGATTGATTTCTTTCTCACTCCGATGAGCGTTGATGGAGGACCCGGGTGGGCCGACCCAGCGTTCCGTGTGTCCCGCGGTGGAGCTCGCGACCTATTACATCCAATATATCCGTGGGATAGCTCCTCCGGGACGGCATCTGAATCTTCGGGTTCGTCTTTCTGTTTTAACTCGATTGAAATTGAACGTCATCGGACTGGATTCTCAGCAGCATGCGTTTCTCTGGAAAACGCAATTCCTGTGGGAAACGATTCCTCCAGCCTTGCTGGCCGATGGATTCCCCTTTCCCCGGCTCGGAGCTCTTTCTCTGTCATTATTTCGATCTAACATGAATCGCCCTCACATGGATTGGAAAACAGAGCATACACCGGAATACCCGTCCCACCATTCATGACGATTCACTCTCCTGCGTTCCCCTCGTCTGGGGCGGAATTCGCATCGAGACGAGAATCGAACGTCCTGCTTCTGCCAAGATTTGAACGTTCTGCCGATGGGAATTACGAATCACTCTGGGAGACTCGATGTGAACATCAAGAAGTTTCGCATGCTATCCGTTCCGTCGCAAACGATCCGAGCAAGTCCCCGCTGGTGAAACTGGAATAACCCCGTCCGACTGCACTTTTTTCCTCACGATGATTCGCTTAGAGAGCGTCGTTCCTAATTTCGGGTGATTCGCGGTAGCGATCCCGGTTATTGGATTGAACGAGGAGGATGTTGAATGTAGAACACGTTTGAAATTCAAACGAGGCACAGCTTCGAAGCTTTCCTTTCGTGAACTTTCGCCGCCATTGTGTCCGATCGAGTACAGATAGAACAGATTGACATTCCGCTCTTTGTCGATCCGGCCGGGGAGCTTTCCAGTCGGGCAGGTGTCTCCCGCTGACTGCCTGTCCGCCCGGTGACGGATGAGCGATCCAGTCAGCAGAGGAGAGCTCTCCAGGCAACGCTAGGAACGATCGGGGTAGATTCGAGGAGGCAACCAGACCATTCGAGCTGATATCGAGCTTTCCGGTCTCCCAACAGTCAGACGAGATGTCGGCTCATGAAATTTTTCGTGGGAGATGATGTCGCATGTTCAGAATTCACGTATTACTCTAAACGGGGGTGAGGATTTCCCGCTGGCGTTGAGGATCCGAGGATCGATGTTATACATTTCTGATAGAACGACGCGTCGATCGAGAGAGCGGACACGGACATCGAGGCTCGTGAGATCTGCCGGCATTCTGCACTCAGAATAACATGCGGTGAAAAAATTGTTCCAAAAGGGACTCCGTCGTCCAAGACTATACGGAAGGTGTGTTGCGTCGGTGGTATAGTGGTGAGCTGTTCGATTCCCGGCCGACGCAGATGTTTTCACCTCCTAATGAAGTCCAAACTTTTTTCTTTCGAATCAATCGGTACCTTAGCGGAACGATAGCTCTCCGGCTCCATTCACCTCGTGCGACTAAAATTATCGCAAAACTCGATCAGGATCAGCTGAATTCCGGAGCGACTCGCTTGAACAAGCATTTTCCTCGGACGCACTCTCACCGATTCAGCACCGAAAGAACTCCATGCGTTTTCTCCGGAGAGCCGGCCGACAGAGGAATTCCCTACAAACTCCGGAAGAGTGATCGCTCCCGACTAATAGTGGAAATTTCGGACTCCACAGGGGCTACTGTTGCCGTCGACACGCCGCCACCGTTGCTAATGAGACAGGAGTAATTCCCTCGAATTCGGACTCCACCATTGCGCCGGACAGCGGACGTCGTCGAACGTACGAGAGCAGGCGAGCGGGAAGACTCATTGGTATCAGGGGAGTTTCACAGCCTCCGCCACCGAAGCGTTTTAATTGTCGTGTTCACAATCGTTCCGCTCCCCTCGAGTTGATAGTCCGACGTATTCCTCCTGTAGATGCCTGATGTTCCTGTCGTATAGAATTCTACCACACCACCAGGGACACCCGCGAACGAAGAAATTCACGTCGGGTCCTGGCTGAAGTTTGTCTGAAGGGTTCTCACCTCATAAATACGTTGGGGGGCTCGGACTCCATTCCGGATGCGAACGGGAGCTCGCTCGCTGAGCGTGTGGAGTTTCCGCCTAAACGTCTCCGAGAGCTCCTACGCAGTCTAATAAGTCTATGTTTACACGACGAATGAACACATCACCGAGCGAGCAAATATACGTGTCAGTCCGCTGAAGCTGTTTGCTGCTCGCAAACAAGCTACACGATAAGGACGATTTTCGCTCCTGCTGGGGGCATCATTGATAGCAATAAATAGGATAATCAAATGCTCGATCGAGCCGTGGAACAATTGGACAGCATCGCCGGATTGCGTTGAGCCGATATCCTGACGGGAACTCCGCCACCGATGGAATGCCGCGGAACATACCTCGACGAGTCGGAAGAACGCAGCAGCGTTTTGCTGGCACAGCTTTCCAATTAGCGATGGTTTCGGGTTTCTTTGAGTTTCATAACGCACGCCAAGTCCCAAAAGCCACAACGAAGTTTCCTCGTCGTATCGGGGCAGTGTAACTCGGAACCGCAAGTTCATCAGACCGACAGCTTCGTAACAATGCGGCTTGCTAGACGACATGCGCGGACGCATCCGGGATTCTCGTCAGTCGTATCTTGACGAGCATTGTTGGAAATTCATGGCGGAGCGATGTAAATCAATAAAAATACTCGATTTTCACCCATCCAATTTTGCAAGGCTGAACGCGATTTCCCAGAAAGCGGATAAAGCCGAGTCCAATCGAAGTCTTGTCGCGGTGGCTCACGAGGGTGGCTGACAAGTATTCCGCTGGTCGAAAGGTAGTGTAATCTGAGGCTAGCACGGGGGTAGAAAAAGCTCCGGGATGGGTCGATACCGAATACTTTTGTTCTGTTACAGCCCCGGATATGCCACGCAGGCCTTTGATGTTGTCAATATGCCTTGAGGCTAAGAGCAAAAAGTAGACACGATGGAAAAAAAGCCTTGCCTCTTCTTTGTTGCCATATTGGATTTTTTGTGATGCCGAGGTCGTCGTCTGTTGAATTTGAAACCGGAGCTTTCGACTCGCCCATCAATTTCTTCATACGAGCTCGATCGAAGTTTAGCAAGCACTCAAACTGAGTCGCATCCTCCTCTTCGCCCCTTTGTCGGCGGGAAGGATTTCCTTCATCCGTCAGCGGCGCCCCGCTGACTGGCGAACGGCGGCCAGGTATCAGGCGTCGAGTGTCAATAGCTTCCTTGGTGCGAGATTCAGGTGCAGCACGCGGAGCATAGTAAATTCTGATTGATCGCGCCCACATGGAGGGAATGAGAGTGGGACATTGATTGCTGTTTTTTGAGCGAATGTTCGGCCCGTGCCGTGATAGCGTAGTCTTTACGCGAAAAAAACGCAGTCGAAATCGGATACCGTATCCAGGTTTCTTTTCGAGGTTTGAACTCCGGGTCAAACGAAGAGTAGCGAGCGAAATTCAGCTCGGGCTTACAAATGACCTACAAATGACATCCAAGACCGAGTCGATGTCTGTTGGACTGAATAATCATCTTTTAGGTCGCGGACGGAGAGTACAGGAAGGTCATTCCACACAAGCGATTCGGTCCAGGAGCGTAGAAGAACATTTGCTGTACAGAGAGTGAGGAAAGCAATTGGACGGTCCGATCGATTCCCGATTTGTATCGAAGACTTGGAGGAACTAATTTACAACGATATTAAAACTATCGGTGTCACGCAGCGGCCGGCGGACTGGCTGGCGAGTAATGACGGGCGGTCATCCAGCCAGTCGGTCGACCCCTTCATGTGCCGGCTCTCTCTCCGTCTGTCGGTCTGTCCATCGATCCGACTGACTGAGTTTCAGTCGGTACGTACCTTCTTTGCATCTCAGGTGGAATTAGGCCTTCACCCTTCACATTGTGGGCTTTCCAGCTCGAGCCTACTTCGATGACGTCCGCTAGAACCAACTTCGGCGAAGCTTCTTCACCGTGGCGGTACCCTCTGAGTCACCCGCATTGAGGCTGGTCGTCGGACTTGTTTCTGAGAGATTTGAACGGGAGAATCAAATGGTATCATTCGAAAACTGGAATCATTAACTCATTCAGCCCCGGCTCCGTAATATCGCCATATGTTTTCTGCGGAGTCTGATTATATCCGGTTTCGCGAACATAGCCGCGTTCGTCCATGAGAACACCTGTTCTGCTTTACTGAAACCGCAGCGGGTTCCCGCGCGTTGACATTTTTCCTCCTTCTAGAAGCCCGCCTCGGTGTCCCAGGTCGTGCATTTCGTCGGTCGCTGAAAGGAAGCAAGAGATATTTTCGGATTTGCAGAGAGTTGCTACTGCGTTCCCGGTCGTCGGTACAGGTCTTGGAGAACCCGTGTAACGAGCGTCTACGGCGCCGGTAGCGGTTCGCGAAGGGTCCGCCCGGTCGCGCGCCGGCTGGTTCAGCTTGGAACAATGAAGGTTTCGAATCAGAGTCTCGGAAAGAGGATATCCTCGATCTTGGAAAATCCCTTGAATTATTAGGGTCCTCGATAAGAATTCCTCGCGGAGGAAGTCTCGCGCTCTTCCGGTACGGAACGAACTGGGTCATAGAAATACGTGTCTTCGGGAGTTGACGTTCGCTAATTCAAGAAGGAGATCTCTCAGACATGTGACGGAATGATCCCCTCGACGGATCCCCGGAGCAGATTTTCACGTGACGTCTGTCAGAACATTTCATCATGGCGGAACTGAAGGTGACTGAACAGGGTTCCTCGAGGTCGATTAGAGCGAGTTAGAACAGAGTAGTTAGCCTGCTGTTCAACAGGCAATGCCTCTCGCATTCGAAAAATTAATTTTCGACGCGATCCTTGTTTCGACTGGACGTACCAGCGTCAAAAAAGCTCCACCCGAGCTAATGATTGGAATTGGAGAGATTTCTGGTGAGCCTTCGGCACCCGATTCGAAGAGAGAATCCTCTGCATACCTACCTCCGCTTCTATCGCAGCATCACATCAACACGCGTATGTTGGCGGCATGTTGCGCCAGTGCGCTCCGTCTCCAGTTGTCATTTTCTCATATTGCACTACACGTCCGCCACGGTGGCTTATAGGATATAGTATTCATGAGACTGCTCACAGACACTATGTTCAGTGATGAACAAGATGGGGGCTCGTCCCTTAACGCGGGGAGCTCGTTCGTGGCGAGGAATGATTCGATCGTTCCCAAACTGAGCTGTTTTCTGTCCGTACTGGGTAACCCATGTCCCCGCAGAGGGCAGCCAACATTGCTCCTTGCGTGGAATCCGAATGCGACGTACGGGTCTCCGCGACGTCTTGAGGAGCCGTAGCTTGGATCCGACGATTTTTTCGCTTGAAATGTATGGACCCATGTCTATCGCGACGCTCCTTGCCGTAGAGATCCATACCAATTGAGAACTGGTTGGGGACGGCCGACGGAAGATTCTCGAGGAGAAATATCGAGACGATTACGTATTGTTGCATCTTGCGCCCATAATCATCGGGTGTGTATGGAGCAAGACATTGACTCGATCAGGAATCGATATCGGAACGACATTCTCCTCCAGTTCCACAGAAAGCGCTCAGTTGAATCACGGGCAATATCGACAGAATGTTCCTCCATCAAGGATCAGAGTGAGCGCTCCTCGGATCGGACTCGCGACTCCGGGGGGAATTTCTGATTACGGAGCCCGCGCGACGGTCGTTGTTTGCTCAGAATTACGCGATATCGACCCGGGAGACGGCAAGCCCGTTTTCTCAATCTCCACTGCGATTGAAATTCAACAGCGGAGGCAAAGTGTCAGATGCAGATCGGCGCGATTTGGGACAGAAGTGCTCTTCGCGCTCCATTCTGTGGGTGTTCCCCGCGGGACATCTCACTCCTTTGTCTATCGCTCGAGCGAGGTGTCAGCAGGAGCGCGGATCCGAGCGGTCGAAGCAAACGATGAACAAGGAGACACAGTGAGCAGGCGAGCAAAATCCCGCGAGGTTTCTCCAGTCCGCGCCGTGTCCATGGTCATATGAGGTGATGACCTTCACAAGCACAGTGTCGTAATAGTCACGCCCTCGATTACGGACAAAGCGAGCGCTTCCACGTGCCGCGTCATTCAAGTGACGTGTCAACCTACAACATCGCCGCGGTACTACCTCAACCACTTCTCTTGGACGCCGCAGAGGCCGAAACCGCTTATTCCTCTCTCTCTGCGCACGTCGCATCCGCCGCGCTTGTTTGCCCCCTCCTCCATCACTTGACGACCCCTGTCCATTCTGTGATTATTGGAATGCATCTCTCGGTATCGAGGGTCTCTCTCGATATCGACCGGCATCGCATTGTGTCTACTCGAGGCTTGTTCCGGAGACAACCGGTTCGAATATTCGAGAGGTTTGCCACGACCGCCGCGGTTTGGAGACGCTGACTCGACGGAACGGAATGATTCGTCACCGAGAAGCCGCGACCAGGTGGTCTGGTTGTGTTCGGCGCGACGACAGCTCGCCGCGTCTTCCGAAAATGAACTCTTCTTGATGAGGTGGCAAGGGAACTCCTCCCTTCCCGCATCAGGAACGTACATATCCTGCTCTGGCAGAATTTCGTCCTCTCACCCACGCGAGCTGTATGAGAGGCTCGAGCGCCTCAGTCGGAGTGCGAGCATCATGCACGGGTTCGAAGTAGAGGTTTAGGCAGCAGGAACTGGCGTGCTCAAACTGTCTGGTTTCTAGCTGAACGAGGGAACATGTGGTCTGGGTTTGTGGCGTGGCTGCCAGGAGCGATGGGAGGAAAGACGCTCCGCCGCCTCTCAGCGCTCACGGCTCCGTGAGTGTGCTATATCAGAGTTCGCTACTCGCACTGTATGATATCGTCACTTTAGAGCCATATAAGCCGCTCCGGCATGAGGGGCCGCTTCCCTATTCAGCACTGCGTCATCCATCACGGTAGTTTGGAGCACGGACCGAAGAGGAACAGAAATCGGAGCTGTGCGACGACATGTAAAGAGCTGCGAGCACCTACAAAACTCTAAACGACCGGGACATTCGCCGTAGACAGGGGGGCCGGGTTTCCGCACTGGCTACAGTGATATTTCAAAGCGTAGCGCTTGTGATGCTATCGCCGGGAAACGGATGGTCTGAATAACCGAGGACTTTGCCGGGCGTTGTCCCAGAGGCGGCATCTCCGTCGGGAAGATTCGACATCGTTCTCCGATTTCTTTCCTTTCGGATGTTGGGGTGATTATTGCGGGAACCGTCAGCGAGTGTACTTGCGGGAATCTGTAGGTCGTGCGTCCTCCCTTGCTCAAGGACAGGAGGCAAATTGTCCTGCTCAGCTGAGCCTCGTCAGCCCCGGAACACGAGTAAGCGGAAACGTCTACGATAGTGGACAGCGAGACATAGCTGGAGCTAGGTGGATAAGGACGTCGAGGAGCTTCATCCTGAGGAAGCCCGTGCGGTGGTCCCGAGCTGTCAGGGCTAATCTAATAGCACCTCAATGAGAGGGCATTAGGCTTACGAGCACGAGTGGCCTCATGGGAAGCCTTGTAGCGGATATCCTCATCATCATCATCGGTGGCTAAAACCGGCGTAGCTGCGGAAGTCCGGACATGTGTCGACTTAAACAGCTAGGAATCATCAGCACACCCTCGACCGAATCGATTAATTCTGACAGGTCACGCCTGTCGATGAGTGAGTAATCGATCATTCGAGGCGGAACCACTTCATTGCTGTCGAAGAGAAGAGTTGGCGATTTCCATAGAGGAGTGACTTTCCAGCGAGGACAGGGAGCCCAGTGATAGGGCTCGAGCGATGATTCATTTTCTCATGGATTCCATCGAACAGAATGAGATATGAAGCGGAGAATTCGAGTTTCGGTATTAGACTGATTCGGAGATCCGGAAAGGCGGACGAAGGCGAATTGAATAGTAGGGCGTAAGCTAGGCGGATCACGAGGCAAGGTCAAGTCCTTCTCCTCCCCCTTTTTGCCATGATGAAGAACTCTCTTGTCGAATTCTTACCTCTTACTTACATAGAATTATGGTGCCTTGATGCGAAACCGAGCGGTCGCGATTTCCTACGGTTGAGTCGATGCTTCGAAATCGTTGGCCGGGGCAGATTCTATAGAGATCCAAGTCTCGATAGACTAGATATGTAGATATCGGACGATACAGATGGGACATTTTGAAGCATTCCGACCCTGAAGCATGTTGTACCTGCATAGATCGGCGAAAGAGCTCGTGTTCTCGGCGAAGGCAGTCTCAAAGTTTATTCCCTGAGGAAGAGCCTTTTTCGTAACTCGGTCCGCGCGAAGACATTGGATATGATACGCTGCTGGGAGAAAACCTTCGACGTCGCTCTATTCCTCCGCAATCAGGGCAGCTGATGTCAATCTTTCTTCGAGTTGGAGCGCTGCCGAAATGCTTTCTCCTAGCCGTGCTGGTCCGGAACTCCCTCAAAAACCTGGAAAAAATCCGGACTCATCATGCTTACAAACCGCTTTGCTACCCGGAACTCGTTCATACCTGGCAAGCTTCGCTGACAATGACCGAGTGGTCCCTGGTATCTTAAGTATGAGCCATGGACAAATTATAAGAATGAAGGACTCCAAGTCTCAAAAGCAAATTGAGCGAATCCGGTAGGCGAATCGAGATCTAGCCCTAGCGTCCTCGAGCATCATGGTCAAGTTTCGTGAGAGAATTCCCCAAGCGGTGGGCACGGCCCTTGGGTGCCTCGCTCGATCGGCCGTTATTTAAGAACCCTTCATTCGGCAGGATTCCGCTGGGGAGGAGGGAAGCTGCATTGATTCCCATCGGGCTTCATGTAGAGTGTCGTGTAGACCGGCGAACCTCCGCACAAAATGGAGAGAATGGCTCTAAGATCAAGTAGAGTCAGCCTGAATTGTTCTCACTGCTCTGACCTCTTCGACATCTCCGCGCTCTGCGATGTCTACACATCCGAAGCATGAAGTCGCTTCTGCTCAACTTCTACCGCAAGACGAGAGACGTCTTGTGCTTGTGTTCCCTTTTAAAAGCTGAGCCACGTGGTGTATTCGTGGCTCAGCGATGATCTTCTCGAGAGCTCAGCCCACGAGAAGAAGCTCGTCAGCAGTTCCACAAATTCCCTTCGTGAATGGAAAAGTCCAGTGCAGCTTGAGATCTGCGCGACTCGGCCAAGTTTCTTGCTCCAGTTGACCGATCGGTAGAGCAGACGATTGATTGAAAGAAAGCCCATGCTCGTTATCGGCACGACGTTTTTGTCGTTCCGCTGTACATCAATACAGGCATCGGATATGAGGGCTATCGGGGTCTTGTATCGGTGCTCAATGGCAAGAGTATTGTCGGCGATCCTTCCAGAAGTCCGATTGCATGGCGGTAAATTTTCACTGGACTCCCGAATGAGCGCTTCCCCGGCGCTTCGGGGAATTGTTTGTTCGCCGCCCCAATCGGTGCGATCATCGAGAATAAATTCGCTATCGCTCCGCTCGTCGAGGGCCGGTGAAGGAGCGGCAAAGCGGCGTGAAACTCACGGGAAGCAACAGAAAACTGTCAAGGAGCCAGCTCGAGAAAGGGATACGGAGGACTTCGGAGCTCGAAGAGGATAATAAATTTACTACGGGAGTCTTCTCGTGCTCTCGACCGAGTGAGTTTCGCTGGCTTTTACTCCGTATTTTCCCTTTCACTTTGGTATCCTCTCAGGTCTCGTTCCTCGTGTTCCTTTTTTATCTTTCGTTTTCTTCCATCTTCGCTTTGTTCCCGCCGTTCACGGCAAGCCAGACACTCGACACTCGGAGTAATTCTCCTCCGGAGTGGTGCCAGCGAAACTCTGCAGGAGTCGTCGGAATGGTAAGCGTGGTTCCGGCGGCACCGCGGAATCGAGGTTCCCAAAAGTGAAACAACCGGTTGAGGGGAAGATTTAAATCCCAGTCGGTGTCGAAATCGATTACGAAAACGGTAGGAATGGCTCTCGAGAGCGTTCAACGCGCTCTCTAGCACTTTGTCGCATGTCTTCCGGCATTCTGCGAGAATGTCACACACTCCGAGTTTATTCCTCCTGCAGAAAGGGACGGAGAACGACTCGGCATCGACGAGTGAATCCACAAGGGAAGACGATGCTCAACATTTCGCCGGAGAGCTGCACGACGGTGTCCCAGATGAGCTGAAAACCGCGGTCTCTCCTGGACAGTGACAGTATTCCCTCCCTATCGTGTACGCGAGCTTCTTCTGCCGTGGAGTTGAGGCAGAAAATTGCGATATCTCCTGCCCACTTCAGCTTTTCTCTCTACCCGGCCGGTACCCCTCCGTCGACCTCTCCTTGACGAGCGCAGCTGATGGACGATCGCCCTCTACGCACCTACGAACGAAGACACGGAGCGGACGTCCTAGGGGGCAGGAATAAAAAGCGAGGGTATAAGGTGAATTTATCCTACATATGTAGATGCTCCGATATTCAATTCTCGGCGAGACTTCGTTTGCGAGATACAGAGTTAATATTCCAATCAGCTCGGAGCTCAGGACAAATCGACACAAGGAGCTCCTCATGTCTCTCGCGGATCTGAGGCCTATGCAGAGCGGGCAACATTCTTAGGCCCGATTTAATTTTCAACCAGCATCGCGCTCCTCCCTGATGAAGACAAGTGGGCTCGAGGGACAATGACACAAGGCTTGCGTCGAGCACGACTTTTGACCGCAGCGCGGCGTAAGGGCCTAAGTTTCTCAAAACAAAGCATCCGAAATGTGGTCCGAGTGAAGCCTGGCTGCGCTGCAAAGCGAGAACTGCAGGGCTTCCCGCGGATGAAGTTGCATCGCCATGAGCCGCGCGTGCTATAAAAACACACGGTCTGCTCATGAACGACGCTAATTTAATGTCTCTACGACTTCTTCGTTTCTCCTCTCCAGGTCGGGCCTTTGTGATTATTGAGAGGCCAGATATACATATCTGCGGAGTGCGGACCGGCAGCTTCAGGAATTGAGTGCGCCTCAAGTCTAAGCGGGTGGTGTCGATTTCCGATCCACAGAGCAAGGACTAGAAGGATCTCGCGGGAGACAACAACAATTTACGGAATCTGTCGCTGATCTGTGTACTCTGCGTATTGAAAGCAATTCCCCAGTCCAAAGGGAGATCTAGACCGTCGGCGGAGCCGAGAATAGATCCTCGGAGCGAGCTGGACACCCCTTCATGGACTTGGTCGGAACGCGATCGTCAGAAGATGTCGAGTCTAAAGAGAAGCTGCGATCGTAACCTTCGCGTCGTGTTACGTTCCGTCTTAGCAGCTGCTCCTTAAAACTTGCTCGCGAGAGTCCCACTCACATCGTGCGCGATGGCGAACCGCTGCGACTGCCAGCTTCTATTAAAAACCCTGTGTCGGATCTGTTCCGGCTCTCAGTAGCGTCACCGAGCTTACGACAGTTTCCGAAAGGTGCTCAAGACACACGACGGGCTCGGCGAAAGTCGGAATAGGAGAACGAAAAAGACCCAAATTAAAACATTTGAATCGTTCCGTAGAGACAGCCAAGCGCACTCTCGGGAAGCTTCCATCAAAGAGAGGCGGACAAAGACAGTAAGCATGGCGAGGTTCCTTCATAAAATAGTCGTTCGGACGGAAGTAGGTCCGGAACTCGAGTCTCATCGAGTCAAGCCAAGTCTTCTCCTCCGACCGGATCAAAGCGGAACCATCTCCAGTCGTCAGCGAACTCGTATGGGGATGCTTTGAGAACTTTCTTGAGTCGCCCATACCCCATGATGCCGGTGACAGCCAACAGATGGTCGGCAGCTGCGAAGATAAGCTCAATATAAAACTCATGAAAGTGCCAAGCCTCATAGGCCATTGATCACCTTTGAGGAGAATCATATAATTCTCCCACGAGCCTTAAGGGGCAAGGAGTTTATGTCTGGAACCGAAGGACACGAAATTGGGCGGAATTATGAGGTTGGAATCCGGCCGCAGAGGAATCGGACGTGCGCACGTGCTACCTCTCAATTCAATTTCCGCGAGCATTCATTTGTTCGTACGCTTCTCCCATAACGAATAGAACCGTTCGACGCTCGATGCCCAGTCTCGCGGGAGTGAAGACGCTGTCTGGCAATAGGCTACGAACGACATCACGCAATCGTTCGTGGACTCAATCCCTCCACGAGCACGCAGCGGCTCTCTTTCGAAACAGCACGCTTCGATGAGGAGCGCAATGGGAATTTTCATTAGACACGCTGTCGCGAGAATTCTAGCAAATCATTTGCGTGACGAGACGCCCGCAACATTTTCTGGACAACGATTTATCTGGCCCATGATTCCCCCGTTCCGTGATAACGGCGCCGTTCGATTCATTACGAACGATCCAACGAGCCGGGGAGCAGATGAATCGAGCAGGATCTCGTTGAGAATTTCGTCCGAGAATTTCATCTGCTTCGCAGTCCCCTACCCTCATTCCCAGTGCTGGACGAGGAGGGGAGCTGCTGTCCCCGAGACGTTCGGCGTACTGGAAGCTGGAAACTGCTCCGAGAAAGCTGAAAAGTTGGCGGGAGCTCCGAGAGAAATTCGTATAAAATATCCTGCCTCGAGCACGTTGGAGTTTCCCGCGGGGAACTCCCGTCACACAGTTTCTTCGGGCCATGTTTCGTGATGCAAGCTCGAATCGACTCTGAATTCTCCTTCCGACCGGCCCACCGAGGCGTACTTTCTCAAACCTTGAATGTTTCCCGGTGGTTCGTCGAATTTTCGGCATCGGTAGGCTTACCGAGTACATAGGCGGTGTCGACCGCACCATGAGAGGAAGCCACCGAAAACTAGTCTCGCCGGAAAAAAATGCGCGCGATTAGCGATTACTCCGAGTCGCTGGATGATTATTTACACTGGATATGGAATGAGGATGCAATAACTCGGGCTCGGGGGCTGATTCTTTTCCATCATTATAATTTACCTATTTCGATTCTAATAATTTTGATGACTTAGGATTTCGACCTTTGGGTCCTGGGAAATAGACCTGCAGACCCGAGTCTCGGGAATAGGACATCCGGGCCACCGCGCCGCTCCAATCACTCCGTACGATACCTCCAGGGCACGATGAGCTTGCATCATCTGGACTAGAGAGACACAGTGCGAAGCGTTGATCTTGTTTGTGAGCTCTGTTTGTATCGTGTTGCTCTTCGCCCACGGAGTCAGGAGCTGGTGGTGTGTTGTTTCGCCGCTGCTGATGCATAATTAACACAGACCTAGGCCTCTCTAACAGACCCTAGTCAGCAGGCGGGAAAGCCACGGCAACCCCGAGCCAGGGAGAGAGACACTCATTCCCATCGATCAGTCATCCTCCGAGTCCCCTCCGTCCCCATCGTCTTCACGTGTTCACGTAGCTCGGTAGGACTCTCGGAATCCGCGTGAGTGATTGAAGCGAGAAGAATCGATGACCACGGAGGTCGAGAAACAAAACACATCATGGCATCATTCATCTCTTTCCTCTTGATCTTTCCTCCTCGTACACCACTGCTGCGATCGATCTCACCGAGTTTCCAGTCTGTACGTATCAAGGTAAGAGATTTCGATTGCAAGCTTCTGCCGCCCTCCGATCTGGTCAGACAGTGGATAGGATGAGGGAATAGGATCCTGCCTTGCTCAGAGTACCGCTACGTATCCCAGGAAGACGCCGACAAATGCCAGGGAGAAAGTGTAGGTTCGGCAAGAACTTTCTCGCCGAAAGTCCGAAGCTCACTCTATCATTTGCAGGCCACACAGATTCTCTTTCACGCTCTGATCATCGACACCGACCGGAATGGCCTAATAAATCCGACTCGGTTCTTTCCGACAGCGCCAGGAAGCGATGCGATCACTCTGAATACTCGCAGAAGTTCTTCCTTTGTGGAAGGATCGTCGCTCATAACCGCAGAATAATTTCCATTGTGCACGTTGCGCTGCTGTTTTTGCGTTGCTCATTGCTTCTGACATGAAGCAGTAACGTCAGGAGCGGCTCCATTAATCAGCGCCGACCAAGAGCCGCACGAGGTCATGCTTCGCTATTCGCTAATCGTCCGCCATGTGCAACCCGCGGCCCTCGAACAGCACGACCACGCGGCGCTTCTGTGGCGGTCAAAGGAATCGAAGATTTGAGCAACGGACCTCCGAATGTTTGCGTTTCGGACGCTTACTCCGGCGATCGCAACAGCATATTTCCTCGTTGCTCGACTCTGCCTCCGATCAAAGGGCCGTTTTTCGATCAGAGTGCTCCCTGACCGTCCGGGATGCATTTCTCCGCTCGAGCCGAGCAGGGGGCCAGGTACGGATTCGGTCGCGATAGATTCAGTCCAGCTAGGCGGGAGGCCTCCGCGGTGTGTGTTCTTTTTTCTGCGGACCGTTCCTTTTCCTCCGATGCTTCTCTCCTTTTTCCGGTAATGCTTACGCTCGCAAGCCGGTCACTGGCCGAGGGCTAGCCGTTGTGATAGATATTTGTCATATTTCCCAAGGCCTGCGTTCGTTGATTCTCGTTTCCTGTGCGTCCGATGCGTTCGCGGATGTGTCCGTCTTTATTCGAAAAAAGATCGGAAATCATTTTTCCAGCCTACGTGTTGCTCACGCGGTCTTTTCGAGGCGGAGGAGTGAATTTATGTCTTTCGGTCCTCCCCGTCACCTCACACGGTAAAGGTATGGAGTTCTTCGGAGTATTTCCCACTGCGAAACATTGCATGAGTATGCCTGGTACGCGCAAGCACGGCGCGGCACGTAATGTTTCTCCGAGAATGCTTCTCTCGGACAGGTAAGAATCCTTGGCCGGTTATCTGCTTCGTGGAAAGGAATATCCGGCAGTCAAGATTCCCGGGGACCGTCCAGGTCGTCGGACGGAGGATCCGGGTAGAGGGAAGAGTACGAGCCAGAACCCGTTTATCGGAGTAATGAGACACGCGTCATCCTCGGAACTTGTCGACGATATCGGTTTGAAGGACTCCATTCTACCACTGACGTGGGGATGGCTTCGGATTTTCATATTCGGAGACGGGGCTCGATGAAGGGACGTGATTGTTTATTGAGTTCCATCGAAAGGCTCATCAGCGGTGACTCGAGCTCCGAAAGAGCATCCTGGGAAGTTCCCTTTGTGCCTTGGCTCATAGAGAGGGAAAGGGCGAGACAAACTCCAAAACTCACTGGAAAATAGGGCGAGCATCAAGTTGAGCAAATTCAGAAAAAACGGGGCGACGCCCAGGGCCATTCGAGGCTTCTTGCTGCTGCTGCTGCTCAGTGCTCCCCTAAGGAGACATCCGTCCAGGACCGGCGTCTGCAACTGTGCACTCACAGCGTTCGAGGTTTGCTCTCCCTTGACGCTTGGGGAGATACTTCCCGTGAGGGAATCCCTTCCTTGATGTTTCCGCTCTTGATTTCTTTCTTCTCCTGCCCTAGCCCCGGCGAGTCTGATCGAGCTCCAAACGGAACCCGCTCTTCGCGTGGGCGTTCGGAATCATCAGAGACAGCACTGAATGAGTGAGCGAGATTCGTGCCGGTCAAATCTGAAATGGCTGAACCCTCCCCGCAGACTCGGGTAGGGATGCCTGGGAATTCCGTTCTCGAGCAGTGCCATCGAAAGCCAGGGAGAATCCGGCAAGTCGAGATTCAGGTCCCACTCAGCTCACGTATGAAAAAAGACGGCAAAGAGAAACGACACATGTCAGGGACTACTGAGAACATGTTGATGAGGTGTTTGGGAATTCGACTCGGCATCGCAACCCCAACGTCTCTAGCAACGCATCATTAGAGATGTGTGCTCGAGTGACGCAGGAGAATGAATTCGGACTGACGTTTCTCCTGTGAGCCTCTCCAGCCTGGAGAACGAGCCTTGTTTTAGACAACTGGCTCTCTGTGGAGAAGTCGAGGCCTCGGGAAATCTCACGGGACATTCAGACATGATCGCTGGAAGCCCCAAGGTGGTAAGCCATCTTCAGAGCGAGGATCCGAGAGCCGGGAGTCAGAGGGAAAGAGATGCTCTTCTTTCAGCGTTTCTCTTGCCGTGAATAATTGTCAACGAGTAGAAATTATTCACTCGCATAAGGCGAGCAGATCCGCCGGAGCACTGCCGCCCTGCACGAGCCGACTCAGAATGCTCATCCACGACACAGCACTTTTGCGTCGCATAGCGGCTATTCCGACGTCTTCAGTGCTCCATTATGACAGATACGCTTATCTCGAGTGTATTCGGATGCGGCATGACGGATGCTCTCACCTAGATCCATGGGAGCCAAGGAGCGCCTGGCATGTTGAGTTCCTCATGGGAGAGCCCGAATTCACAAACGTTTCCGAAAAGCCGCCAGGATCGTACGATATCTACGTATAATCCTGGCGAGACGTTCGAGCTCTATACACCTTCACGAGGCGAGGATCGCATCAGGCGTTCCCGAGCTCTCCCAGCTGCTGGAATCGAGTCGCCTCCCAAATGAATCCGGAACGGGAGTTCGAGAACTTCTCATAAAGGGACATCTCATAGAACGTGCAAGTTTGCGAGCGAGCGCAAGCGCCCCAGCCGTGGCTCTGATGAGACCTATATCCAGTGCGGGCGGTGCGGCGTTGTAATTCAGGCACTAGTATCCGCGCTCTCGTACAGAATATGAGCGTTTCCCGACCCCTCAGTGGAGAGTCCCTTTAGGAGTTAGCATCAGAGTTGTAGTCTTGCGATTATGAGCATCTTTGATGTGAGAGCTGAGGAGTCCACCGAGGGTGTGAGAGCTGAGGAGTCCACCTACTGAAACCTTCCCCGATGCCGCAACTAGACTTTGTACCCGTATCGCGCGTATACCGATTCAAAGCTGTTTGTTTCCATCAGGAAATGCAGAGCACAGGCAGACTTCAATTTCAAGCTCCAATCGGGACCCGAATGAAACTCCTCAGCTGCGTCCACGATTGTTTCTTGAAGACTTAGCGCAAAAATAGCTATGGCACGACGAAGTTGTACGAGTTTTTTGAGCTTCTGTGGAACATCCGTGAGCGAGGTAAGTCACCAAAGTCGAACAATAAGCTACAGTCCCTGAGTGCTGGGGAACACTTGCAGAACTCATGACGGCGATCCCTGCCAGGTGACGTGGTTGCTTCGCTGCCAGGTCGCGCACCCACGTAATGACGACCTAGTCGCACAAGCTGAGTGCGGGAGGGAGGCTCATCGCAGCTAGCCGCGAGTCTCTGTCATCCTCGACTGCGTCAAGGGATGCGTATAATAGCGTGGAGCCTCAGCTCCAGGCCTCGATTGTCGAGTCTCCATTGATCCGGGGCAGTCGCTCTGGGAGAATAATGAAAACGAGTTTATCGGCTGGTACACGCATAAAAAATGTGAGATTTATTCTGTAGTGGTTTGCCTACATTCTTTCATTCGTTCTTCTGCTGTATAATGCTGTGATGTTTTGAGGCTCAATCCGTATAACAGAATGCATGCGCTTTTCGAGGCTAGCACTCGGCGGGACTCAACAGCAACTCTCGTAAACTTTCGAAGCTCGAACAATGTTTCTACGGCATCGAATCTCCGTCATAGCAGATATTCGATCATCTATCCCAATTTACGGGGAGGCGAGTCCAGCTTATGCTCATTCGCAAAACCTAGTATCGATCTTCTCATCATATTGTGAGTTTCTCTTGTGAATCGGGGGATACAGATATTTCTGCCTTCATCGATGAAACTGATGCCGGGTCCATGATGCACTTGAGCCTATTATTTTCTTTTTGAAGTGAGTTCAACCCCTCCCCGTGAGCAGAAGTGATGCGTCGCTGGGACATCCGTCGGCGTCGCGAAACGGGCTACCTACATCTGGCAGTCCGAACGAACTCCAAAAAAGAGCGCTTCAAGCCGGCAAGCAATAAGACCACGGTTCTCTACAGGGAGTCGTCGGATTCGAATTATCATTTGGAGCTCGTCTGGAGTGTGTGTGAGTGTGTTCGGAAATTCGGAGGGGAACCTCAGAAGACCCTGGTCAAGGATCGTCAGAGACGTGAGCAGTCGTTCACTCAATTGGACAGTCGAGCAGATGCCAAAAGCACACATTTGTCATCAGAGAGGTCTACCGGCCTCCTTTGACGGCTCGATGAATCGCTGAAGAGAATCACCCGTAGGGGTCAATTACGGGAGTCGTTTTGTCAGGGTGAAGTTGATGAGAAATAAATCGTTTCGATGAACCTTATAATTTTCCTCGCGTCTTGATGGTGACTCTTGTACGCTCGAGCAGGATCCTCCTCGTAGTATAAGTGGTTGTTTGATCATCATCATCAATGTATAAATGCTTATATATATTCATGAATGTAGTATGTTCATATTTATAAACCGATGAACAGTTGTTTTCGAGCTCAATCAGGTGTGAGTGAGGTATCGGAGTCGGATGAGGATTTTTTACAACGGGCCTCTCGAACAACGGCCCGGGACTATTTACAGCACCTTCTTCTGTTATATTTTGTTCTGCGAATCCTCCGTCTCTAAGTCGGCGTGCTTTTCAATTCCAGGTCCTCGAAACTACGTCTTAATCGAGAACCCATTTAGACCACTGGTCGTTTCGTCTTTGGTGCGAAGAAGCAGGTTTCGGGCCTATCAATCGAGTCGCGAGTTACCTCCCGGTTCTTGGTCTCACCAGCTTGAGGAACGATTTAATTCGATTATTTATTGGTCCGATTCAAGCGGTAGGTGATTTTGAGGGGGAATCAGAGGAGAAAGATCTTCTCTGGAGAAATTTGCGAAGGTCGGAGACATGCGATTCGTTCCCGGCGGGGCGTGAGTCGGTGAGCTAGACTGAACCGACTCTTAACCATCTAGTATACGTCCTCAACACTGCACTGGCTGCAATTGGCATTGCCGTCAGACTGACGGTGGAATGTCGGTGCCGCTTGGATTGCCTAGAAGGGTTTCTGACGATTTTGGCCGGTCGATCGATGGATCGCCCGACCGACCGACCGACCTACCCACCGGTGACTGATAAATAATGCGTATCGATCATCGTGCTTCGGTGCGGAGAACCACCATCAAGAATATGCCAGTTGTCGATCTAAAATGGTCACGCATTCAGCTGTACGTCGATCGATGTCAGCAGTCGTTCATCTGATGATACCAATGATTGGGACGATCTTAGTTAGCATAGTTCTTCGAATGTGTGTGTATATTTCGGTGTGGGATTATCGCCTGAGATCCTACTCAACATGTTGTTCGTTCGTACTTGTTCAATAGAAACGTGTTTTGTATAATGCGGATCCCTGAATGTATCCAAAACCATTCGCACTCTTCTCACTGTAGGCAAAGCGTCTATTCATCAATCGCTCAAACAATCAACCATCATCAATAGATCGGGAAGCGATGGCATCGAAGTACATACGATCCTTCTCGCCGCTGTCGCAGGAAACGCTCCACGTTGGGACAAAGCGCTCGCTCCTCTGTTTTGTCCGCATGAGATAGGATACCTAAGAGGAGAGCACGTCTCTCAGTCAGTCGAGTTTTACCTAGCAACTGATCGGGGCTGGGTCGAGTCGTGAAGAGAATTCAAGACAACAAGGAACGGAGGTTCTGACCGCGGATCGGGAAAGGGGGTTCGAAAGGTACAAAGGAACTCAGCGGGCGCAGGGCTCCAGGAAGGAGTCGAAGCGAGAGGAAGATGTTTATGGCGTTGGAATGCTCTGCCATTGAGCTGTTTCTACATCCGAAACCAGAGAGTTGATGCTCGGAGAATAGATCGGCTAGCTCAACTACACTTGCGTGTGAGTATTCAATGAGATACGGTCATCTATAAACTCCGGCCCGATCAAATGGGGCCCCGGCGTGTGAAACTGGAAAAAGCAAGCACGACTTTAGATTCTTCTGTTTGAACACTTCCCAACGACCCACGATCGACATCTTCAGTGCGCCCCACACCAGAAGTGACCAGAACCGTCCGAAACATGCGCCAAGGCACACGAACAGAACACTGAATTACATCGTGGAATTTCATGTCGCTCCGGGATGTTTAGGTATGTAGGTACATCCAGACGATGTATCCGGATCTCGTTCACGATGCAAATTAAGCTGCGACTAAATTCGATCCGACTTCTGACCGAAGCGAATATCATTTTTCGTTATAAGGATGATGACGGCTGTGCCTGGGGTATGCAATCGATTATTGTGAATGGTCCCGCCGATCGTCGTGATTGTGACTCATTCGAGAGAAACACTCCGTCTCCAAAAAAGCGTCGAGCCGAAGTCCGGAGCATATCCTCCGCTAATTGTTCCCTCGCTCCCCTTCACTCGGATATTCCGTCTCGTGATAAGAACAGTTCCCGGAGGACTCAATCGGAGCAACAGGTGGTCGGGAGCTCGGTGGCTCCTGATTTGTGGATGCCCGATCGGTCGGGTCGAGAATCATTCAATGAGAATTTCGAAATGATCTGATGCCGCGAGAGAAACTACAGATATCTGATGGTGCAGATTGGATGGGTGAAATAGAGCAATGGTCAAGTGCCGCGATGGTGGAAAGTTCGACTTTGGTTCTGAGTGAGTTTACATAAAATTTACATGGCACCAACGATGGGCTGGACTGTTTTTTAATATTTTTGTTCAGTCAGGCGGCGACGGTGAACTTCGGAATGAGTCGTTCGTAGCGAGATTTTTCTAGAAGGGAATCAAATCAATACTCCGCTCGCCAAAGCTGGGTCACTAAATCAACGGTTCTGTCGGTCTTGAATCGTACCCTGGCACGTTCCTCTCCGTGACCTCCTAGATTTCTTCCTGGCCCAGATCCACTCTGAGTGCCCGTTATTGACATCCGGACTTTTGCTTTCATGGCGTCGTACATGGTCGTCTGTGAACGGTGAACGAAGTATTAGATTCCTTGCCAAAGGGCGAGAGGTCAGAAATCAACGATTCAATCCATCGAGGGGGGACCCGTGTCTGAATCGAAGGGAAGTACGAGCACTCGCCTTTGACCGTGTAGCTTCTAGGCGCGATTTGTAGCAGAACTCCAAAAGGGCAACAACCATTGCGAGGACTAAGCCTCCGATCAGAATGTAAAAGCAGCCTGCTACATTGCTTAGCGTTAATTCGTTCTGCGTTGATTCCTGGAAGGTTCGACCGTTAAAGAGAGAGCCACGCTTGCGAGCTCTGCCGCCTGTTCGTCCAGAACGTAAGCGCATGCACCCGGATCTGTCGTCGCTGGAATTCCACCGCAGCGGGAGCCCGCTCCGCGTAAGAACCGAGCCGTACTGCATCTGTTTATCCCTTGACACGCGCGAAAACTCCTCTCAAACTACGGGGCTAGGATTTTAGGGAGCGAACGCAGGGATTGTCGCTCAGAGAAGACCCCTCCCCCTAGTCTCTCCCCCTCCCCCAGTCTCCCCCCCTCCCCCATAGTCGGGGTGGGGGAGGGAGAGGCTGGGGGGGTGAGGAAGAAGAACTGTGCGAAAAGGATCTGTAGTCGCCCGCCCACCTCAATCGGAATGGCAGGAAGCTTCATTGCACCAGCATACTTGATCACACACGTCGACTAAGTTCGGCTACCGGAATGGCAGGCAGGCCGGCCGGGTGGCTCGCACGCTCGCTTGCTCACCCGCCTGACTCTCGCCAGACCGACTATCCAACCGTAGGACATACAAGTAGCTCGTGGGCTCCAACGTAACACTGCCACTTGTTGAATGCGGAACAACATTCGGTCGTTTGGCTCGTGTTTCCGAAGAGCATCGCTCACCTTGTTCGCATCGCCAGTCTTGCACTCACTGCGGTCGTACCACCATTTATTTTGAAGGCGCGCCAAATCGCCGTTTTCTTTGAATGACAAAACGGCTAGATTGAGCTGGTCCCTGCAAAGAAGATAACAAAGCTCCGTGGTAGCAAACTCCTCCGCCAGCAAGAGGCGAGATTGTATTTATGTTCCCCTCTCCTCAATCTTCGTCGTTCAGGCTTCAAGTCGCTCGAGAGGAAACAGAGGCAGCGACAGTTCCGGCTGTTTAACGAGCTCTTTCTTGCACTACTTTTGCTCTCTCGCCTGCCCTTCTCTCCTCCCGCCGGCCCGCCCGTCTTGTCGAAGCAGCGCTTAATGACCGCCTCGACCATGTTAGCTCAACAGTCCTCTCCTGCTCCCGTCAAAATAGAAAGAGTCAATGTTGTATCCCGTTCGTAGAGCCCCCACAGGTCAGTAAGCGAATCCGACGACCGAATTGATTCATTCCAATCCCGAAGCCCTGATTTCCGAATTCGCGACCCAGCTGGATCAGAGGAAAATTCAAAAAGGCTTTCCGCTCCATTATTCACCTGAGCGAGGATCCGAGTGGTGTTCCAACACCGTAGCCTTTGGCGTCCAGATTTCCGCCGACCTTCATGGTATTGCAGGGTCGTCTTTCGTTGATATAATCGTTTTTCGTGGATTCCATGAGGAAAGCGTATTTGCCTTTGGATTCCCGGACCCTCTGGATCCCCTCTTCGTACGTTGACGTGAAAACGTTCTTCCGTGTGTTCATGAACTCCCACATTCGGGCATAAACAGCGATTTTCGATTTCTGTCGAGAGAAAACGAGTGTTAGCTTTTGGACGGACAATCCGGAACCCCTCCGATAACGGGAGAAAAACGTACGCGGGTCCGCCCCGGGAGCGACAAGTGTTTCGTGCGTTCGGGAGGCCACTCCTCGAGCTGGAGAGGACCGGACAAGGGATTCGTCTGAGAGTGAGGGAGCGACTTACTCGGAAGAAATCTTGTGTGGAAGACGATTCGAGGGTTCCATATTCGACCTCAGTCTGCTTCGCGAGGTCGTCGGCTGAATTGATCGGTGTCACCATGCGTTCGACTGTCAAGAACGCAGCCAAGTTGGCAGTGTACGATGAAATAATTATCAGCGTGAAGAACCACCACACACCTCCCACAATCCGACCGGAAACCGATCTGGAAAGACGGCGACACGTTCAGAAACCTCCGGGAACCTCGGATTCTCTTTGCAAACAATTGTCCGGACGAAACGCACGGCTGGACTGAGTTCCGTCGGGAGACGCAGCTGCGGCGGAGCTGAGGCATTTGTTCCGAGGCATATTCTTCGCCTGCGCATCCCAGTGTGAAACGGATTCTGTTTCTGCTGAACAGGTCGACTGGGTCGTTAGGTTCCGCAATTGAGATTCTCGCGGAAACTGAGCGGGGTTTGAATAAAGAATAACGGCGGGGACAGGTGGCCGTTTTATTCCCCTGCGCCGAGCCGATGGCAGCACCATCGAGCTTCAGGACCGCCGACTCCGAAAATGAACGAGTCGCAGAACTTGGACGCGGAGGGCGATCGTCGATTCAGCGATCTTCGCGGAACTTCTGTTCTCAGACGTTCCCCAAAGAAACTCAACTCCAGCGTGATTCCGTCCGGGCGAATGAGTGGCAAGGAATCTCGATTGTCTGTCGCGATCTAAATCTAAAGTGTTGTTTGTGATCCTGGTCGATGTGTTGTCTCGTCTTCGGAGAAGGTGTGCGAGCGTCCGTCGTGGCTGTCCCGTGTCGGCGAACATAAAGATCAAGTGATACAATCAGAGCGACTCCACCGTGGCAATTGCGTTAGACGCTGCTATGCATCGGTCTTCGTACCCTGCCCACGCGGCGCGGACCCTCGGCATGGGGAGCTCGAGAAAGAGGGAGAGGGAGAGAGGCGACGCTCGGGAATTGCGCGGAGCAACCAGCAGCAGCAGCTGGCTATCGTGTCGTTCCAGGAGAAAGGAGTTAGCAAGCATTTCCATGTCAGTTCGGTTGGAACTTTGTCTATAGTAGTTTTTCCTTCCTCCTGTCAGCAAGCTTCAATCCAGCGAAGTTTTGCGCAAATACAACATTCCCTCCTCGGAGGCACTTCCGCAGCCGAGCTCGAAGAGCGAGCGAGCGAGCAAGCAAGCTACCGACGGACCGACCGAGAGACAGACCGATCAACAAACCAACCGACCAATTCTTGGAAAAAACTTCCGTCGACTCCGGTGAGTTTTCCCCCAGGACCGCCCTCCATACACTGAGTGAGTGAGTGAGTGCGGCTGAAGCATTGCATCGCATCGCGATTCATACGCCGGGACACAGCTTTTCGCTCAACGATCGTCCCACGCCGTTCCTTATGGTTACGCGCGGTGTTGCCGTCGTTGTCATCGCCGTCGTCGTTGCCCCGCTGCGCTCGACCGCAGGGATGTTCCCCTCGACAAAAGCAATTCACGAAGGAACGAGGTGCGACCCGAGCGCCGAAACAAAAAGCTCCAGCACCATGTGTTTTCAGACGTGAAGAATGCGGTTCGCTCCCTCGTAGAAGGAAAACCACATTGGCGGTAAGCATGCAGGCAGGCATGGCTGTCTGTTTGCCTGGATGGTTGGTCGGTCGGTCGGTTGGGTAGCTGCCGGTCGGAAGGACGCTCGCCCGGTCCGCCAGGGTCTAAATTGGAGAGAAATGGTCAGGAATGAACGACAGCCCCGAATGCCATTCCCGGGCTTGCTCTTCATCGCGCTCGCCCCCCTCAGTCAGGCCGACTGGGGGTCGCGCGAGCGCTGCCGTCTGCTCGCTCCAAAGTGGGTTAAATAGCGCGATAATGGAATTCCTGCATGACGAAACTCGATGGCATTGTTAGCGTCTCGACCGACAGGAGAGAGCCGACTCGAGAGCGACGTCGAGAGACAATCTCGAGCGGAGGTCGTCCAGGTCCTCTTCAAACGTCGGTCGTTGGACAACGCAAGACTCTCACCTCCCTCGAATCGAGAGCAGTAGGTGGTGGGAATTCTCAGCGCATTTTCGTATCGCCCCAGTCTCGTGTTGGGGTCTCTAGCGAGGCGGGTCGTCTCTGATCTAGGCACTTGATGGCTGTTCGGAACGAACGAGGTGCTCATGTGCTTCTGATGAGTGTGTGCGTGATAATCTAATTATTTTTGAAGCGCGAATATACCTTGGACAAATGTCACAGCCCTGCTGCATGAAGGCCCCCAACGAAAACCAGAGGCTATTGTATAACGAGAAGTCATTGGAGACTGTCGGCCCAACAAAGGTTTCTTCGTAGCGCCATTCGTGAGGTGAAAAACGTGACACGAGGAACAGGACAACCGAAACGCCCACGTAGGCGAAAATGATGCACATCCAAATCTCCCGAGAGAGTGGGTTCATAAAGGAAAAAACGCCCGGTTTTTTCTTCATTGGCTTCTTGATCATGATGCTGATGCCGAGCGACATGAAAGGCTTGGTAAAATCGATAACACGCTCCCGCGCTGAGGTAATCGTCAACGGGGCGATGGCCATGTCCGCTTCCTGCAAAATGAGCCGCTGTGAGCCGCTGTGAAGGAGCCTCAAACTAATGCCTGCTTCGACGAGTCGACGACAGCAGCAACACAAATCCGCGCAGACAGGGAATCTGCCCTCTTTAGCCGCGCTGTCTGTCGCCGATATCGAGCTACGTCGCGTCGTCGTCGCCCCCGCTACTCCCATCATCGTCGTCAACGTCGACGTCGTCTGGAGCCATCAAAGCCTACGGGAAGCACCCGGACATCGAATCGCTAACGACTCCGCGTATGTTACCAGAGTCTAATGCAATTTCTGTGCCGCTCTCCCTTCACGACAGGCGCGAACCGGAGGCAGATATTGCTTATTAGTACATGCTGCAAGCGGCCGTCAACAAGTGGCTGACTGCAGCAACCTTTGGCGTTGCTTGGCCGCTCGCCACCGGCGTCACCAAAAGTGACAACTTGACGCTGCCTACAAGTAAAGTTCAGATGGCGGTTGCGGAGGTAGCGGCGACGACGGTGTGGACGTCGGGAAATTGGTCATCAGACCGCTGGGCAGCTGCTTATGCAGCGAAATTCGTTGGCTCCCCGACGCAGTCCCCGATACTTGCGTTTCTGATGAGCTCTCCAACCATTCCGTTCCAGCCGGACTCCGACTCGGCACTCTGACCTCCATATTTTCCGTCTTTGACAAGCCGCAACTCGTACGTAAAAGTGAGCTTCTCGGCGATGAGGTCGGCCAAATCTTTGCAGTACCCCTCGAACTGGTGGTTCCCAGTCAAATTCACCCCCGGCTCCATTTTGCGTTTCATGAGGTACGGCTCTTCCTGGAACGACAGCGAGAGAACGAAATGTTTCAGAAAAGGAATTTGCTCGGTGTTAACGAACACTGGAACTCCTGCCCGGGAATCGTGCAGAAGTCTCCGGAGATACACATGCTTGGCCACTCTCGAATTAGGAAATTCTATCGAGGACGGTTCGATCCCATCGGCTATCGGGAATCGAGCATTCCGACGGTTCAATCCTGCCACTCACAAGAATACTGGTGACGACATAGGTTTTGTTCGCCTTGAATCCAAGGTCACTTTGACCTCTCCGGTATTTGGGCGCAGAAAACACGAAGCCCAACTGGGGACTCCACTCGGCAATCTGGAGGAGAATTTATCTTTTCAGGAGACAGGTTCGAGCAATCACGGCGTCACGATGTCAGCTGACGACCACCATCGTCACGCTAGCGAAAAGGCGCGCTGCGAGTGATTTTTCATGTCGAGTGACTCCACGCAGCCAGTGCACGTATTTTTCGGAGATAGCGCGGGAAAGAGCTAACGGGAAAGACGCGCCTCAGTTCGCGACCTTGTCCCAACGGAGCATATCGTATACGATAACACGGGGTGCGACGGAAAAGACAGAAACGCACTGTGAGGCCACGGAACGCGGACGAGCGGAAGCGTCTCGTTCTCGTGGTGCACCTCTCCTACACTGAAGTTACGGATCGACGGATGGCAGAGGAGGGGATACTCACAGTTGTAAGTTCGCTGTTGACGGTCACTTCAACAATGTCTACCGTGTAGTGTGAGCGAGAGCCATCTTGGTCGAAGGAGATGTTCCCGCTCAAACCTCGAATCCCTTTGATCTGCGAGAAAAGAAAAGAAGATTAGTGAAGGGAGAGCGTATTCTTAGGTCGTGGCATCGCGTCTGCTGGGACTTTGCCCGCTCGACTCCCCAAGGCCTGAGTCTATTCGGGCTGTGAAACGTCCCATTTTTTTGCGCGTGACCATCTTCTAAGATCGAGTGTAGCAGACATCGAACACATAATATTTGTGATTGCTCCAGGGATGTCCTCGAATTCGCATTCCTCTCTAATAGGCATGTCGGGCCACGAATGTGACCGGCTGAGACCTCGACTGAAACCTGGCTGTCCACGCCGACAACCAGCCTCGACCTGGCACGGGCTGCTCGCAAAACCTTTCGGGCAGTAATGCAACTTCCGTATCCGCTGCTGTGCTGCACGCACTCCGCCATATCGTCCGTCTCCCGACATTCCTCCGAGTTATCGAGTTCGAGGAGGATTTTTCGTGGAGGCGATTCGGTCGATTCTTCATTCGACGCATTTTCGAGAGTTCTGTTTGTTTGTTGTTTTCTGTCTATTCAAGCGTTCCCAATTCGTATCGATAATCGCTGAGATCCCATCTACTCGCTTATTCTGTGGGAGAAAACGCGGAATGCGGAAGGAAGGGCGATCGAGATAGAGCTCGGCGAACTAGTGAGCCTTCAAGGATGGCGTATCACTGAAGGATGGAGGGAGTCTGCAGGCGTTTCACTTCTAACACTCCGGAAAAGATCAGTCCGGAATAGAATTGAGGAGTAATTTTTGCTTCGATATACATACAGTCTGGAGTTCCGACTCCAGATTAGGTCGCAAGTGAAACTCATCACTTCGTGCTTACTCACATTCCGCAGCCTTTGGAAGATCTCGTTCCCGTGTTCCCAAGGCATGATCTTCTCCCTTTTGCAATCGATGCCCCGCGTATTATTGTTGTACACTTCTCCGCGTCTGAAATTCTTCGCGAAGATCGCTGGGTATTCGTTGAGCAGTTGCTTGAATGCATTCAGTACCACGCGTGTTCCATCATACATCAGCGCTGCTTCGGACTGAAAGCGGAGAAATTAGGATTGCTCGATTTTCAATTGAGAAGCCCCGCATGGGATTAAAAGTTGTTCGCCACCCGAAAGCGACTTCCAAGTTCGGGATAATTTCTCTCGACAACAGCATTCTTCCGTTGTACGTGTCAGTGTGTCAGTCGTGTTGGGGGTTCAGGAGCGATTTTGGAAGTAGAGACCAAAGGCAATTTTTTCTAGTCTAGAATTCATGCAGATTCCCGGCGTCGTTGCCAAACTGGAAGGCGGGATCGAATATAGCTAATGCAATCCCGTAGGCTAGTTCGGAGATTCCGCAAGAGTTTCTGATCTCCCGAAGATTTCGCGAAAGTTTCGCAAAGCGTTCCAATCAATACCGATCCCCGATTGGAGCAGTTGCTGATCTACGATCAGCTCGTTAGCGATAATGAATGAGGCCGTTTTCCGCAAAGTTTCCGAAAACAAAACTTCGGACAAATCGAAGAATCTACTCAGCCGCGGATCTAGATCTTTTCGCCATCTTTTGATGGAGCAGTTCATCCCGAAGACTTAGATCTATCACATGCGAGTCGGAGACGAGCGACGACTAGGCTCGCCCACGGAGAAAGGTTGACGGGTAAAACTATTGCCCCTTGGGTTTCAAAGATGCATACGTCGAGACAAGGTCATACTCACAGTGATCTTCTTGGTTTTGGGATCGGGCCAGTTCTGCCGGCTCCTCTCGGTGAACACCTCCTCGTAGGCTTTGCTGTTGTTGGCTACAAGTCGGAAACCAGTGATGTTGACCGCACCGAACTCCATTGCCGGATTATTAGCGAACTCGTCCATGATCTAATAAGATTGGAGCCCGTGAGAGATCGCTGTCCCTCAATCGATTGATCCAAACTTCTCCGTGCTCTCATTCGATGTAGGTACTAGGTATAACGCAAGAATGACTCACGAGTCCTCCCAGCAGAAAGTGAAAAGTTCTCCGTCCAACGATTGGATGCCGTACGTGTTTGATGATAATCTCCCGAGTCAAATCGGCTTCGCAGTCTATCACAACGTGTTTCAATTGGTCGCGCGTTTCATTATCGTAGTCAACGAGGAATTTATTCGCTTCATTCGATGATGTTACTCGTCGTACCTGCAATTGACGTAATCATAGCCTGATTCTGAAACGGGGGCCCGGCCATCGCATGAGGTCATAGGAATGGCCCCTGGAATGGACTCTCGCTCTCCGATGCTCCACAAAAGACTTCGACCTCCATCGTAGCCAGGAGCTCACCTTAATGATTTCGAGTTTGTAGTCGTCTGTCGTGAGTTTGTAGAGGTTTTGCAACTTCAGCAATCCTGCAATGACGCGGAAGGGTATGTAGAATGCATAACCGATTATGATTGGAACTCCGGAGACGGCTTCTACTCACGAGTCGAATCGCAAGGCTTATCGGAAACAATTATTACGCAACTCCCTTCACTCGGCTTGTTCGTCCAAATGGGAAGAAGTGCTCATTATACGGCTCCGGAAGAGTCCAGAGGCAGATTCCTCCCACGGGATTTATGATTCTCCGCTCACGCTCAAAGTCACATCCTCGCCCAGGTGACAAAGAGTTCAATTTCGGAAGGATTCCCACGCAGAAACCTTCTCTGGTTCCTCTCATCGTCGCCCAGATGTATTCCTTCACGGGAGGATCTCGCCCGCTCTCGCTTTTCATAGAGAGAGCTTTAGATATCCGCACCGTGCTTCTCCCCCTTGGGGGGTCCTGGACCTTGGAACCACTTGCCGTCGGCGGCGGTCGATTCTTTCACGGAGTAAAATCAATACTTCTTGTATGGTCTCGATTGAGATCTGTCAACATGTCGTCATGGCATCTCAGCCTACGATCCATGTCGACGATGAATAAAGTCAGCAATGAATAATTTTTTGATGGCTCAATGCTCCTCCCGCGGAATTTTGCTTCCTCTCGCTGCAGTCGTGGAATCCCGAAACAAAGCCGTGGCCGCCACGGTGACGCTTTGAGTTGTGCATGCGCGGCGCATACGACAGAGGAAAGAACCCCCTCAATCGGGAATTGTGAGAGGAACATTTTTCGCCTCAAAATAGAAGCCGGAGCAGCCGCCGAGAGAAAGGCGCATTCCCGGGGATCGGGCGAATCCGTCGCAAGATTCCGCTTTCTCACTCACTGAGAGGAAATCCTGGATGATATTCCCGGGCTTACCTTATCCCTCGATTCAAACTGAAGTTTTAGGCTGAATTCGACAGAAACGGGCAGCTCGAGCCTTCTTGCAATGTTTGGACAGGCTCCATTTATTCCTTTGCTTGTTGTTCCGAGCGCTCAAAGTGCGCCCCAAGCACTAAGACACACGGCGGTGAAGCGGACGGTATCTAGCTCATGAACCTTTCCCGGGGCATTCAGGTCTCGTGGGTGTTTCGCCATGAATATGGCTGTGTTTTATATCACTGCCGCCAGAACTACCGTCATTATCATAACCACTGCCACCAGCAGGTTCTCCTGTCCCGGAAGATGCTCCGAATACAGCCAGAGGCATTGCAGGTTCTCTGGGCAGACTCACGAGTCCACAGGAATTTTAAATAACACTCTGAATCGAATATTCAAATAGAGGAGAGATCGACGACTCGACTCCGACCCCCGAGATCAGCTCATGCAGCGGACGATCCCCCGATTATCTAAGCGGGAAGTGAGGACTCCCTCCATTGTTCGAGATCGGCCAACGCCGTCCATGCATTGTGATACTTACCGTCGTCCGAGTCGTAGATGTAGACAATCTGACGCCATCGATAATGTTGAATCAGGTCCAATATCGCAGGGAGATAGTCGGGTCGCATCGAGATTCCGTATTTAGTTTGTCGAATACGGGTATGGTAGGGGAAAGACGGACTGACAAAGGGGATTTGAAAAGTGTTCGAATACGAGATCAAGGTCTCGTACGAGGTCGCGGTCGTCGTAGCCACCATGGCAAACGTTCCATTCTTGAGAATCGTACAAACTGCGAAATAATAAATAAAGGTAAGGCATACGGTTCATTTCCGTTCGGTTTGAGATAGGATACTTCCACGCGGAGCCCAAGCGGTCTTATGTGGAAGCTTTTCGATTTTCGAAGATATCTCTGTTCAAGGAAGCGGGGACCGTGTACGCGATCGAAAGCGGAACCGAAGCTGCGAGGAATGGCGAGTATCTCAGTTCGCTTTCTTCCCGCCGAGGAGAGAGCGCTATGAAAGCGTTGATTATTCATTCAAAGCCAGGCGCCTCGAAACTTTTTACCACGGCGTTTCGGACCAGCCTCCCGCCGTTCGCCACAGCCCTACGAACACTCGAATCGCGAGGAAGCGAGCCGGTGTCTTAGCAGCTGGTCCACTCGTGGAATAGGATAGCTCTCAACTTGGTGTTTCCGAATCGTTGACATCCCCTTCCCTCATGGTCAGTGCTTTCCGGTTCCTTACCCATCATGCATGCCCACGCGCGTCCGGAAACGGCTGCTCCTCGTACCCCCATGAAACTCTGATTAGCTCAAGCTCCCTTGTATTACTTGATTTGTAGCCAGACGATCCCTCAACCTTGATAAGTCAGAGTCGCCCCACAGCTAGGAACAAGATACACGAGCGTAGCAGATGGGGTCAAAGAAGTCTGACATCATCATGGGAAGACTCGGATGGCGGACCGAGAAGCGAACTCTGACTTCGACTTTATGAGGGAGTCGAAACTATTCGACCGATGCCTACGGGAGCATCGGGACCTCGATCCCACGGGAGGCGAATGACAGAAACAATTTGAAGAATTCGACGCCCAGCCAAAGGGAAGCAAAGCTGGTGAGGCACCGGTCGCGAAGAAAAAAATACGACGTGCGACCATCCTCATCGTCACGCAGTCTTTGCCGTATCTTGCACGGCTCACAAAAATGTCTCACATATATTTGAAAATATCTTTCGGAATTCCGGCTCGACATGCACGTACAGACGGACGGAGGAAGGATCGGCCCGATTTCTCAGGGGAGTCATCTGACCGCTCAGTTTCTGCGTCAGTTGGCAGCGTCGATGTCGTCTATATCTTTTTCTGGCGATTCAAAAGTTTTTTTCCTAAGGACATGCGGACACATCTCACGCACGAATGGAGTCTGCGTTCTCCGCGGCAGCGCGGCGTTCTATAGCAACTCCCCATCCAACGATCTATGGAGGAGGGTCGTGCGAGCTGGTTCTGCTCCTGAAATTTCGAGGGTTCGAGCTTTCGTGGTGAGGCTCGCGACTCCATTTTAATTAAACTGTCAACTAGCGGTGAACTTTAATAATTCGGATCTCATGGCTCCGACTCTTCTAGAAGTTCCATCTCTTCCATCCGATCTACCATCCGAGCCTTCCTTTTGAGCGAGTGAGCCATCGAGGTCGAGTTCTGCACTCAGGTCAATCCGGGGGTTGGTGAATGGAAAAGTTGAACACAAACCCGACCCGCACCTCACAAAGACCCTTGACCCGTTGATATCGGGCAAGTACTTCTGCTGGCTCGGAGCGGCCGATCAATGCAGAGACTGTTCTTAAGCCGAAGGCAACCCACCCCAAAAGCAGCTCGGTATTGAAAACCGACACAAGACGCGGTGAAGGGTTGAATACCAGGGAAATTACTCGACGGGGACGTGTGACCGGATCCATTGACGGGGTACGAGAGTGTTAGGGAAGGGTGGCAGAGAATGGGACGAGCGGACTTTGACCTAGAAGATGGCGCTGTTTGCCCGATGATTCATCGGACGCTGACCGCGGACCAATAGAAATTCATATAAACGTTTATGACCCTACAACGCTCATCAAAATGCCCAAGGGCAATTAGCCGGGTCCGTGGTCAAGCCACCGTCACGCAGCCGCATTCGCGACCGTAAACTCCAGGATTCCGGAAACTTGTGGCCAGCTGCAGGCTGGGTTAGATTCTGTCGCGGATTCGGGATTTCGGGAAAAGTATAGTCGTATTACGAGGATTTTCCAAAAAGCAAAAAAGGGCGACCCTTCGATCCGGAATCGCCCGAAGCTGAAGTCGATTATCATCGACAGCCGTGAACTGGCTGCTTTCCCGGCCCATTCCGAAAAGGTGTTCTAGGGATTAAGGAGCACGAGCGGTTTGTTTAACATCGCGCGATTCCGAACGGCGCGGCGTGCTAGAGTGCACATTCGACTGGCCACCGAATGAATCTGGAGGGAGCTCGCGGTGCGCCGAGCCGGAGTCTCGTTTTTTCGGCAGGATCTCCCCGGAATTCTCGTGTCACGGACATCATGTTATCGCTCGGTGTTGCTGCAGGGGAGCTTCCCCATGGTATTGATGGAGATCAATCGGGAGCGAAACCGGAGTCGCATAGTCCTGGACAGGTGGGTAGACCGACGCGACATTGGCGCTGCGATCATCGTCCCCGACACACCACGCTGAATGTGGACTCCATATTCACCCGAGTGATGCTTAATCGTGTCTGGTGTTGCATTCGTGTCCATCCACTGGACCCTTCATGGATCGTGGGCATCCCGAGACCGGCGAACGAGAGGAATAATTTATTCCCTCTCGCCTTATGTTCCTCTGTGTCTCCGGCCAGGGAAAGGTCCGGAGACACTTCTGGTAGAAATCCTTAACGGATCGGTGTTCGCTACGGTAATCTGACGCCGAAGCTCGATTTGTGGGATGGGGGGATCGGAATCGCGGCTTGTTGGAGGCAGAGCAATCTACCGGCCTTGAGCATTCAATCCTCCACTTACTTTTCTTGGCGACTTGAAAGGGATCATCCGATTCGAGTACTTCGACATGTGGTGTGACTGAGAATAATTGGTCTCGATAGTTGTGTACCTCGATGGCATGTTCAAAAGCTGCGCGGAGTTCTTGTTGACCCGGGAGAAATATTGCACCTGGAAACAGTAAAAGAAAATTATACCCGTGACTATATCGGAGTACGTGTATGCCACAAAGGGAGTAGCTCACTATTAGAATCGGATTCCTAGCCCTGATCTCCCTTTCCGGAACAGGTGCTCATTGAGGCTCGAACCTGAAAATTTCCGCGCCGAAGGGCCACGCATTCCGGTGCTGTGATCTCCCAGACCGATTGGAAGAGTTATCTTCGCAACGCTCGTCGAGGCGAAATTGCCGGGAGACGAGTCGGCGTTCAGGCAGCAGGGTACGATCTAGTCGATGTTGTATCATATTATTCCGCACACTCATGCCTCGAGTCGAATCGAGCGGCATGCATGGGACCCCATGATGTACTTTTCATGAATGTTTGCTACGATACGAGTTTTCCTCGCGTGCTTCTATTTTATCCTCATTATCTCTCCGCTCACTTAGTCCTCATATAACTTGCTACCTCGACGCCTGTTGAATATATCAGCAGTTCTCTATAATGCATTAGTGCAAACGACTTTCCTTATTTCCTCGCACGCAATCACATGCGACCGAGCCGTCCTTGTCAGCAGCGTAGGGTGTTGTCGCTTGTAATGTATGTAGCTAGGTATAAGCATCATTCAGCGTCGTAAACAGCGAGAATGTAGCCTCGAGGAAATAAGAGCACCGCGTTCTCGCGGTCGCCGCTCCGGAGGCTTTTTCTCGAGTTCATTCATCCACTGCGTTTTACACGCGACGCCTTCATCCCACCTCATGAGGAGAGAAGAAACGGAGAGAACCAGTTCCGGCCAGCCGGAACCTACCGCATTCGCAGGTGAGGCGTAAAGCCCTAGATTGACCGAGGCGCTATGTGAGATTTATGGCCACCGCCTTCTTGTACTGCTGGCCGTTGATGAAAAAACGATATAAAACCGTCGAACACTTGGAGCTCGCAGAAGAGATTCTGTATGAGTTGCCTCATGGCTACATGCCTCTGAGCTTTCTGAAAGCACTGCCAGCTTGGAGGAACTTCAGGTTGGAGCGCCAGACGGAACGATATACTTGCATACGTACGTGCCCCTGAGGACTCTATCGACGAATTGCCCTCGATGAAGGCAAACTCTTCCTCGAGTGAGTGAGGAAAGTGAATGATGCTGAGCGCTTGAATGAGGATGACGGTCCTGTTTCTGCTCTGATCATCACAGATGCCAATTGTTCCCATCTGCATCCGGAAGGTTGCCCCAGAGAATCTGAACTTCTAAATTATATTCCTTTCTATGGGCTCTCGAGTTGGGCCGAAGTTGGAACGGTGGAGAGGTGCCTTGGGACCCAGGCATCTCTCTCACTTATTATTTCTTATTCGCTCTATTCACAGCGGCATCCGGCGTGAACCTCTCGAGAGTTTACAACGATGGGAAAAATGTTCCGTCTACTTTGACCGATTTTCCGAACAGTAGCGTTATCAACAAAAAACTGTCGATTAAGTTTCACTCTCCGCGAGCGTCCGCATCGCCGTACGCCCATGCAAAAACTATGTCATATAGTCACAGAGTCCTGCCGTGAGAGCTCTTTCCTGCATAGAGGGGGGGGGGGACGAAGTTCGTCGTGTAATTTATGCATTCGAACCTTGAGGATGCATATCATGAGACGGAGCTCCGTTATTGAGCATTCACACCATACACGGAGAAGAGGTTCCGAACATCATTAAGAATTCGCGATTCTCAAATCCCAGATCAATTCTAACGCATACGTGGGTCGAATCTCCGAAGCTCGCGGTCCTAACTCCTAACAGACGATCACGCACACCAAGTACTCGAACGTTTCGCGGCGGAAAAACTCATCGAAAATATCGAGGCGGTCCGCGCACGTCGTTCAGCTTGGCCTGTCTAATGGGTGTGTGAAGGTATTTGGGAACGTTCCCGAGGAACGGGGTAAGGCTGAGCTCGCGGTGACGGCAAGGGGCTCCGGACCGGCTAATATTCAATAACCTTTGACTGAGTCGTCGGCGGTGGTGAGCGTCGGATCGCCAAGTCTTCTCACTTAGAGATATACGTAGTTCAGACCGGATGCTGGCTCGAGGAAGACGCTTCCTCTCGCCGCTTCAAGGTCGACGATCGGCTGAGAGGCTGTCTGGCGCTCCGGCTGGCTTTGCAGCCGTAATCAATGCTGTGATTATTTGTCTGTATCTGTACGGGAACGGAGCTCGGTGCTCGCAATTGCAGTGCTCGCTGCGTGCGGGGAAAAAAGTCAAAACTCAATTTGCCCTGGCACGGGATGGAGATAAGAGGAGATTCCGGCGTTCACTTTGAATTCCGCTCAACAGGCCACCGGAGATAGTATCCACGGAACAGACATCGCCCGGAAAGAGCACGAGAATAGAATTTCCCGGGCGGTAGTTGCGCGCGTCGGCGCTTCGCGCGGTCCGCGGAGATAGACCGAGCAGAGGAATAAATGTCGGATGGGAGAACGGATGAACAATTAGGCGATCCAATTGTTTCGCTCAGATGGCATCGAAAGCCAGCTCTGATCGACTATAGCCTCTAACGAGCTTTGTGACAAATCCGACTCGGATGAGATCGAAATCGCGCGCCTGTAAGGGAGTCGGAAACCCTAAACACGGTGGGCAAAATCCACGGCATCCACTTGCGATATCGAATTTCGAAAATGGTACAGATACCATGTTGCCGCTTATCTCGATGCATCATACCTCATAGCTCTACACTGTGTACGTGGTGTTGCTGTATAAGTCCGACGCAATGAGTGATTGAATGAGCATGAGACAAGGAGGCACATCTCCGCCATTGTGCCCCTACGCACCCCGTCTCTAGGTGACGCTAAGCTCGGCTCCGTGAGCCGTATCCAGGAACTCGGAAGCGTACGGCTTGTCCCGAACAAGAGCATCGGATTCGGACCAAGCTATTTATATCTCCGTATAAGTACGTGTAGCTCCGAATATTCAACGGAGCGCTCGGGTCTAAACTACCGACTCGTAGTCGTTAACACACCTCGTTTGTTTCTGAAACTCCTTCCCTTGGAGCGATCTTTTTGAGACTGCAAAACCTGACTGCCCCGGAGGTTCCGGGATCCTAGCTCCTGAGTGTACGCACATATTTAATCCTCTGCGTAACACCGGTGCTTTTCTCGTGGCTCGTCGACGGGAGATTTGCTCCCGAATGCTGATCGTCGCTCCAAGTTCCGTGCAGGGAAAACAACAACTCGGACGTGTATTAATTTTACCAGCTCCTGGGAGGGGGGCGAATTCGAGCCGTCATGAATCCGTCGCGCGAGATCATGGATTCCACCAGCAGTCGCACTCGACTGGCGGACTTGGTGGCTGAAATCCAAAAGACTCGAATCGACCATAAACTTTGCTCGGGAGAATTGTTCCCCCTCACCGTTCAGTCAGCGTCACGTCGGCAGGAAAACGCATCACCCACTCTGGCGTCTATTCTCCAAAAACTGGTCGCTCGCAAATCGCTCCATGGCTTTCTGTCTTAGATGCTCCTCTCCGCGTGCCCCCTCCCCCATGGGTCTTTGGAGAAAGCTTTCGGCAGTCTCGCCTCTCAGAATGAGCTCTCTTTCCTGGCCCGTTATTTTCGAATATGATGTATCGGGAGAGAGGAAGTCGTTTTAGGTATCCTCGGAGGTATAAGTACGTATAAGCATTGCCGCGCAGCACCGAACAAATCCGCAAAATCTCCCCGAACGGTTCTCCGCTTTCCCGAACCCTAGCATGTTATCTGATAGTCGGTCCGACCGCAGGCGTTCCGATCGCTTGATCCTTTGTTCTGCCACCTTGGCTATCAATCCGAGCTCCGGGAGTGGGGAACACTTTTTCAGACGTAGCTCCATTGTATATAGGTATATCTCTATTTATCTGACCGAGTTTGTTTGTGCACGTGGGATAGGTTTATAAATATAAATGTCTCTATACATTCCGTAAGATGCGCTTCTGGGTGAGTGCGCTGTCGTTTGTAACAACAAATTATTCACGAGCGGGCACAAGAACACCGGTCGACCGCTGCTGCAGTTGTGGAACTCACTCTGCTGCTACCCATGGCAGCATTGCAAAGGCATGGAAGTTTTTCTTTTCTGCTATGCGGGCATACGATTATGCCTCGTTGTACGATCGCCATACCCAGCCACGGGTCTGACCGCGGCGGCGCGGCGTCATGTTCCGATGTTTCGGTACGGGGTAAAGTTCAGGTTCTTCATCTGATTTGTCGATTCGTTATCGCGCCCATAGACGACTGGCTCCGATCGAAGACATCAATGCGCGCTGATTCCGGATAATGAAAGAATTCTCGAAGAATATGAGGGAACTCCTTGTCGAGTGAAGAATAATCACTAGATTCATGGACTTAGAGAAGAAAGACTCTTGAGATAATTCTCTTCACCACAGATCTCCCGAGACAGGCTTTAGGGAAAAACACCGAGATTCCAAGCTTGCCATGCCGCAGCTTCCCGTCCGTCCCGTTCCGCCCACGAGATCCCGTCAGGACGACCTCGAGATCACTAATCGACTGTGGCAATGCGGGAAGAAGCAAGACAGGATAAGGCACGGACCGCACGAGCCTCTCGAGAGGTCTTTCATTCTGAAAATCGCCGGCAACTGCTGACGGCCGCCGAAGCTTCCGTCGATGATATCGGATATGATTCCGGAGAGAGGAGACATAAAAACATTCATCTGGAAAGAGCCTTGTCAGATTGAAAGTCTCCGATTTCGTGCCTGAAGATTGGACGTGGCTTCCCACTGTCGTCCTCCCAAGACTCCGGTTTCGGGTTTATTAAGGACGAATGAAGAAATCCCCAACGACTGCACGCCACAGCAATTCGTCTCAATGTTGCCACAAGGAATTTCCTTCCGAGCGATGTCCAGACGTCTGGGGGTTCATCGACCGCGAGTATCCCCGGGTCGGATCGCAAAGTGACTTATTTCGAGCGAATACCATCCCGAAAAAAAGGCGTGAGAATCCTGACGCGGGCTCCTGGCTCCAGGCGTAGTTCAGCCTTCTCTGCGAAACGATGTGTCGCATTGAAAATGCCAACAGCAGCGGGTCGAATCCCGACCCGGGCCCCGCGGAGTCTCGGCCTAGTTGGTAATCAAAATGCCATAAAGGCGCGACCCCTATGTAGATGACCGCTTTTTGTCCCGGACCTAGATCATCTGATCGACGCATCGACGCGGCCTTTGCGATATTTTTTGCTTCGCTCCGACGTCGGACTATTTTCAGTCCTGAGATTCGCTCTGAGCATCATACGCATTGACTCAGGAACCCCACACGGATTGTTTCCGTATGATCATACATGTTGGATCGCGACGGCTTGAAACGAATGACGCCATGGGTAGAGACCTCTCAGCATCAGCGCTTCATAGGCGCTGGATCGCACCGGGCCAATAATATTGCAACGGCGCCAATATTGATGCACAACACATTTTTTTTGTCTTCGTGTACTCAATCAGCCTTTCATCGGGGGCACCCGATTCCGGCGGATCGCTCCGCTCTCAATTGCGAGGAAACTGCGAATATCCCACTAGATACCTCAGCGGATACCCTGTCGTACAACTCGACGTATAAGCCACCGCATCCTCTATGGATACCCCACCGGACCCTGACACCATGTTCGATATCCCGAAGGACAGACTTGGCTGCTCTCAGTGCTCCTGAATTCCGAAGCTCAGCCGACGCAAGATTACAGCTACACGCGATCGACAGCGGTCGACTCTAGATTCTCGATTTAGGAGATCGTGCCATCTCCCGTGAAGTGTGACGATTCTCCTTTCCGAATCCCCGCATGGATCGGGGCCATCTGCGGTTATCATCGAAACCACTCCGCTTATCATCTGAGGGCTGGTTCTGCGGCGATGAGCTCCAAGATGTTGTATCATCGTGGAAAAGATTCACGAATCCCTAAAGGATCGCTGCACGATCACAATCTATCCGGTACAGACCGCGCGGCATTTTCTACCCCGTGCCGATTGCGGCATTGGCGGAGACAAGTAAGGCTAAACGATTCCGCCCGCCCACTCGCTTGTCTTTCGGCGGACCGGCCGACTCGTATTCCTGGCCAGAACCAGAATCCTATTCCTTCGAGGTTACCCGATCACAGAGCGCAAAACCGCTGCCATTGACTTCCCCTCTCGCGCGCGATGAATTCATCCCGATTCCTCCGTCACGTCGCTTGTGCTATGGAAACCGCGCCGTGATGACCGAAGAATCCAGGAACATCGTCGGGCCGTTCGGAGCCAGCCAAGCTGCCTTCCCTGTAGGCTCGACTTGCGATCTGTTTTCTGATCAACTTCCGGCAAGAGGCAGCTCGTAGAGAGCGGTTTCTCCCAACTCTCGTTCGAATGCCGGGATTTCCCCAAGACGCTGATTGAGGAGATAGCGGGCGGAAATTTTATCGGAAGCGAAGAAAATGAAGAGCGGATCACGATTTCGAGGGAACGGGAAGACCTATGCGCGCTACATAAGCTGATAGACACGGCGGAACAGGCAAGATTTTCCGGTCCTCATCGGTCGGACGAACATCCCTGTCTTGTGCAGTCATCCACGGAGCTTCCCAAGAAACGACCGAGTCCCCTTGACGTGAGAAACGTCGGAAATCACTGCTGTAGAGCTCTCGGAAATTCAGCTCTGGCAAACATAAACTCCAGAGACAAGAGACTATTGAATTATTGCCCAACCTGGAGTTGGAGAACATACATACCGAGAGCAAAACTAAGCCTGCAAGGTCCAAACGCAGTGAAAAAGTTTAAGCTTGGCTCGGGCGACCGCTTGCGTAATACATCGTTCCGACGGACGACTTGCACCACTTTACGTTTTCCGAAGAAGACACCGGAGACTTCTGCGAAAAGTAGTCAGTGACCGGAGTCAGGGTTCCGATGCGGTCTATTATGAACGCTCCGGCCCAGTGGCTGATTGCCAAGCCAGGAGGCTGCTGGGATTACATCGGGACTTCTTGAACGAGAATCGACCGAAAACCTTCACTCGCTGACCTGAGCAGGAAGCAAAACTTCGTACATTTTTAGCGTTACCTACACTAGCCCGCCGACGACCGCAACGATGAGGGCGAAACCGAATCCGTTCCCGCTCCGAGAGCTCCGCAGACTCACCGATGAGAGGTCTGACCGAGCAATGCGGCCTGATGTGATGATCAAGTCTCGAGATCTCCGTCGTTATCTTCTTTTCTCCCACCGAACCAGCAGGGACCTCGCTCCATCTAACTTCTTGCCCCTTCGTGGGTGCCGCGGAAAGCTCAGAAAACGCTCCGAATTAGTCAGACTTTCGCAAAAGAGGGAAAAAGTAGGAAATCCGGTATGACAGATGAATTCCCCTTTTTTTATATTGGAGCGAACGTACACGATCCTACGTGAGCCCGTATTGAGCGTCCTTGCGGGGCTCTATCAGAGAGTCCGGGCTCTGAGCAGGAGTTTCTTCAATTCCACCCGAGACGACCTCTACCATCCGCCGATTCCGCTAGACTTCTCCGGATTCGAAACTTCTCATGGATTGAACTTCCGCCGTCACGACGATACGACTCTGTCCCGATACTTTTAGAAAAAGAGATCGCGAGCCTTTTCGATCCTTTTCATTCTCCGCGCTGCACTCGCTTAGCATCGTCCTCTCCAGCAAACTCCTCTGGATTACCCTCTGGAGATGTGTGGGATAATTTTTGAAGTCCTAGGGACGAAATCAGTTTTCCCTGGCACCGGGAATCCCCGAGGTAGGTTCCGACGAACGTGGATCCGTAGTCAGTTCGAGAAGATCGAACATATGTACCTACGAGAGGAGCTCGACCGTACCGCAAAGGCGTTTGAGCGCAAGCATAAGGAGACGAAGCGGGCTCTGGACGACGTAGGGTGGAGTGATGATAATTGTCCACGTGTGTGAGGATACCGCAGACCTCGATTTTCCCGCGAATTTCTGTAACATTCCGTGGCGATTCGTCGTGGAAAATCGGTGGCGACCGCGAGAACCCAGGCGTTCGGCGGGAGATCGCCCGGAAAATGGCCTCTGCGATAGGTCGCGATGCGATCTCACAGCGCATGAGGATTTGACGATCGAGATTTGATGATAGCGCATGTATCATTTCCCGGCAACATTGGCATGACTTCTCCGGGCTGATATTCAGAAATATTCTCGCCATGATGTGCTAACAGATGCGAGACAGCAGATTGGGAGGTGACAAGAAATGTGAGGACTCATCCAGAAGTTCATGAGAGCGGCGCAGCTTGTGACCCATGGTTCTTCGTGCCTCAGAAATCCTCTCCCGAATTCGGCTCAGCGCGAACACGGAAAGATCTCTGAGATAGTCCCTCTACAACAAGGCAAGGAGATAGATTAAAACTCTCCCCCCGAACCGCAAAGAAGTCGAGGTCGACAAAAGGAGCGAAATCCTCCATGAACTCCCATACATATGGTTCTGAGTGAATCGGGAAGCCCGTCGGGAGGAATCGAATTTCCCGTCTCGCGGACGAACGACGAAAAGCTGAGATGGAGTACTCGGCTTCACGAGCCCCCGGAGCAGACATCGTTAAACTTGAACTTTGCGACGATCGATCCGGAGACATTGTTTTCGAAAGCAGAGTCTTTTCCGGTGCTGCGGAGGTGTCTCGCTTTGACTCGGAGAGGACAAAGTTCCATTGACCCGTGATTCCCGCACGAAACCCGAGAACGGAGCCGAGCAAAGACAGTCGATTTCCATATCGGTTGGCGCTCTGACCCGAGTCGACATTGACTGACTGAGGTTTCGAGGCTCAACTCCTGGCACGCACCGGAGTCTTGTTTTGAATTCATCCGAATCTGTCTCGGGAAATTCGTCGAAACGGGGGAACTTCGCTTCGTGCCGCGAATTTCTCCCAATGTGCTCGGGGGGGGGAGTGTACCTTGAAAGGAATAAGGCGAGGCCATGAATAGCACAATGAAGTGCCGTGAATTCAAATGAGACTCTCAATCAAAATTTTCGTTTGTCGTCGTCGGAACGGAATGCAAACGGTGGCGTGAAACGCGAGGTAATTCTGCCTTTGTTCGAGTCGTCCCATCCTTGACGAAGGTGAGCGAGTTCGAACTGCCCCTACCGAGGCTTCCTTCTGCTTCCGGGCTTGCTCTTCACGGTGGCTCGGTAGGCAGCTCTGCGAATGACGATACCCGCCCAGAATCTTACTCCAAGAGCACCGAAATTGAATCATTCCGACCACAGACACATCCGTGTGATACCGGAACTGTGAGAAGTCTCTTTCCCGATGTGAGTCAGGGGCTGAGCTCCATGTGAAGAGATCGTCACGGGTAATCCGAGCACGCATCGCTCTCGTCGCCCGAAAAAACTCGTTAAACGATCGATGCATCTCATCTGCACCATCAGTCCCAGCGCCTAGACAATGACGCACGGACAGCTGATATAATGCCACAGGCGCTCCCCCTCGATATGATTGCCGGTCGCCGCTCCGGCATTTGGATTTCAACGAACCATGGTCAAACAAAATGTCCAGAGTCGGTCGCGAGTCATCCCGTGATTACTGTCCGCAAATCTGAATCAGCAACAAACCGTGAGGGCGTCCAACTCCGTGAGCGGACGACGAATCAGCCGACACCGCCGAAGTTGGGACGAAAATCTCGAAAGCCGAGCCCATGAAGTGACTTCACTCTGAAGCTCTCTCGCCCCCGTCGTTGACCTGACTCGTTTAAAACCGTAGTTATGGGACACGACCGGCGAAGTCAGTAATTCGATTATCTCATTCAAAGACAATGTCAAGTCTGGGTTGTCGTAAGAGCCCGCTTTTTATAACGGTTCTGCGCGCGAGGCGCAGACAACGATGACGGGAGGGAGAGAGAGGAATCAGTGGCTGTCCTCCCTCTCAGGTCGGGAATTGATCTCCCCATCGGACGAAATCATTTATTTCAACCAAATGTGAGAGGATCAGTATCAACATCTATCGAAAGCTGGAGCGCCCGTCTTCTTGAGCCCCGATCCCTACTGCGGTCATAGGCCCGGAGTGCTTTCATCAGTGGACCTTTCGATTCCGTTCTGGGTTCTGTGTTCAACGTTCCGGGAACCTTCGGACAGCGTGAGATCTGCGGATGGGTCCGAAGAGAGAAAAGATTCCTGATCTCCGCCATCAAGTCTTTTCCGGAGCATGATTCTTGCGGCGATCGTGATCGAATGATACATATCTCCGATGGAAGAAGTCTCGCTGCTCTTTTTCCGCTCAAGGACGAACTTTTCCAACGACAGTCTCGCGCCCGGTCAACGGCGCGATCGGTCGACTTCCTGGAGCCAGAAATATAGATTCTCCGGACTCTACAGCACGATACTGCCAAAGTTGGGGACGCCGACCTTCTCCTTCAACATTCCGTGTCATGCTGTTTCCCCCATAGGGAAGACAAGATCCTTCACTCATCCCCTACCGGCGATGATTCCGTTATCTGATGAGAGGAGGAGTTGGAGAAGAACAGCCATCCGCGAGCACGGCGGATATCCTCGCTTGGGATGAAACCGCAGAGGGTTTTGCCCCCGGTATTCGAAGCCCGAGGGAACCGGCTTCGGCTGTCGAACAGTAGAACATCTCTTACATCGTTCCGAGATGGATTATCCAAATGCTCCTGTTACAAGATCTCCGCAAGCGACAACAAGGCTGTCCTGATCATAAAACACAGCCATGTCTAAATTAGCATCCTGCGGTGGCATTGGATGACACCTTCCCCGGCCGTTTAGCGAGTCTTCTTGCTCGCAACGACTCTATTCGACCTTCTCACAGCAGCTGGCCTTGAAGATCCGGAAGCTAGGAGTCTCAAGGTATTTGAGGGAGGGAGCCCATGCTCGGACTTTTGAGCTCATTTTGCCTCCAGCTCCATCTCGACTGGAATTCGGAGCTGGGCCCCATTATGAGCACGTTTGATGTGCGAGTTTCCGGGAGAACCACGATATTCTCCAAGTCGCATATCAGCGATCGCTACTCGTCCGGCTTCGAATTGGGAAACCTTGCTCTTCTTCATAGTGTCAGAATCCGCTACCTCCTCGAAGATTCTCCTCCTGCCCAGGGGATTCTTTTCGCCTTCATTCCGAATCACCGCGCTTCACGGGGCAAGAACTCATTCTCCGAGGATCTCCTTGATATGATATCATTTAGATTAAGATGAATGAATTAAACACTTCCTCTTCTTCTCTGCGCGATACTCCGTCCTGCTCACAGTTTCTCCTTCGAACAGAACACCGTTGAATATTCGCCGTACATCCGCACGGTCACTGCCGCACACGCCTCTCTTCGCAATCTCATCGAGTTGCAGTTGACGTATCGTCACCGAATGTTGGCCGATTAGTCCTTTTTCCAGATTTATCGCTTACTTTGATTGCACTGACGATGGCGTCAGAGTCGGGGTGAGGAAGTCGCGGACTTTCCTTCGCGGGTACCGTGCCGGATGCGCCGTCGGATACCTCAGACTTGAGGGGACGAGCGGGGCCTGCTGTTGAAGCTCATTGACCCCAGCCCCAGAAACGCACTCTCTAATGGCACTGCTTGGACAGCCGACTCCAACGAATCTCTCTGATCTTTCGCTCATTTTTCTACTCGTGAATGCTCATTCAGGGGCAGATGCCTGCTGGGATCAAGCTTCATCTCAACGACATTTCCGCGACCACATGATCTCTACAGCGATGATCCTGAGTGAGTGCCAGAGCTTCCCGGATCCGACGCCCACCCCTGATGGGGAGCTCCGTTCGTTCTCTGCGAGCTGGAGGAGCCCACGTCGGGGCTGGTGGACGCGAAAGCGAACTTCCACGGAGCCAGCCCAGCCTGAGTGATTCCGTCGGGGGAAAAAGTGAATGCCCCATCCACCAACGCGATAATCATCCCGGGAGCCCCCCTGGGCGGTCCCAAGTCGAAGAATTCCTCGGGAAAATATCGAGTCACGGATATTTCACTCCGCTGCACGAGCCGCACCGACAGCTGTGGACGAGACGAAATATCGAGGGGGCCGACCGACCATCGCCCGACACTGACAGCTTGACACTGTCCTTCTACTGAATCAACAGAAGAAATTATTGCGAAGCGACTCACCAATTGGTATTCTGTCAGGCAGTCCTTTGGCCGCCTCAACTCCAGTCGGAAGCATCAGCAACGAATTTGCAACGAACAGAGCCACCGCAAGTCCGTAGAGTATGTTCCTCGCGTTCCTTACGGTAGCCTTCTGACATGGATGGTTGAGTTTTCCAGTCGTAATTGACAAGGTGGTCAATCCTAGTGGTGGTCCCGGCCTTCCGGAGACCATGGTGTTCGTCTCGATCAGATTTCTGGCGTGACTGCTCGGATGACGGCTTCGTACGATGCCGTCCCCCTTCGGAGTGCAGGACTGTCCAGCCTCACTCGAGATGTCGTCTGTCATCTGGGATGTTGCGGAGCGTCTACTACGGGGCGGCAAGCAGCAGTAAAACTCGATTCAATCCTACGGAGCTCCGGGCCCTGGAAGAGCTAAGATTCATCCAGGGAGACTCATGCCGCGAGGACATTTCACAAAGGATGACGGTCCACAAACCCTTCACAAGGGATTCAAACAAATCCAAACTACATCTTTCGAACAGATGCTCCTCAGCGAAAATCAACACGTGTCCTAACACTCGTGGGATAGCGATAGCAAAACAATAGAGATCTTCTTGCTACGTATCCTGTAGAGGACCGGGATGGACTGAGGCGCCGGTTGCCCGCCTCGCCGCTCCTCGATAGGGAAGGGACGCGGACGGCTCCCTCTCCATCTGCCTCCACCTGCCGTTTTGGAGTCTCCCACGGCAAAGGCAGCGGTTCCTTCGTCAACGTCGTCGTCGTCATCGCCAAGCAAATGTCGGCCGGCAACCCCTTTGAGCGCGAGACTTTCACTCGGCCTAATTGTTCGAGAGCCTACAGGAATGAAGAAATAATTACGCGAGACTCCATGTCCAGGACTCGCATTCATATTTAGCCCGGGAACATTCTAAACAAGCTCCACTCGAGGGCCAGATCGAGAGCTCGAATCGAGAACCTGAATTGATACGGGAAGACTACGGGGAATAGTTTCGGTACCTCATTCTATTTCTCATTCTAATCGATGACCGCTGATGGGACAGTGGTCTTGAGTCGAATGTGAATCACCGTGTGCGAACGAAAGATACTCACCCTACCATCCCTGGTCCCGGGACCAGTCGGCGATCGGAACGTTTTTCCTTACGTGTTCCGAAGGCGAACGGATGTGTTTTCGGTCGGTGCACCCCGTCCCTCGGCCGTCACAATGCTACGATGTAAATATTTATGAAGAGAAACCTGTTACTTGGTTGCCCCGCATGTCACTATCGGGAATTCGGCATCGGAAATCGGAGTCGAAAACGAACTCCTCTGCCGGTCAACTTCAATGCTGTCGTCCGTCAATTCCTTACGGAACGAGCAATGGTTCCTGGTGGGCACGCGCTCCTCCAGTTGACCGCTGTCGTCCGTTATTCCTGGGCTTCATGGTCGACTCGGCTCTCGTGGGAACGGACGCTGTTTCGCTGGGTAACACAATCGTCTCCGACGGAACGCTTCCTTTCATGTTGAACTCTTGGGTAAGGAATGAGTCGATAGGAATTTCTTCAGCGCGAACTCGCCAAAGCATTGTGACGCAGCCACTGAAGCATGCAGCATTGTCTCTCTCTCGCCGTAGATCGGACGGAATAGGCGTGAATCTCGCTCCGGAACGAGCGCGTGGCCATTCACTCGAAAGCAGAGTCTGTAGACTTGTTGATGGATTCGCGGAAGAGTCGCGAGCTAATTGAGTTAGAAGTCGCTCCCGGATTGCTGCTCGGATCATGCGTGGCCGAGAGCCTGCGCCCCCGGAAAGGAAATAGGCAGCTAATTCCGCTATCTTCCAAATCAGTCGACTCAGTCAGCGACCGGATCCTGTGTCCAGACCCCCGGTCAGGAGCGGCTTCTGAACAAACGGATCGGATGAGCCGCTTTCCGCCTACAATCCGGTTTGTTCAAGCTCGTTCGATTGAAACAACACGCGAGGACTCGAAGCTTAGCGAACCCGCGCGGATCGTACAAAGCTCACGGCCGGAATCCCCGCTCCCGGGAAAAACCTCGAGTCCGAAGCTCCATGTTTTGCAGTCGAACACTCTTATGACGTATTCCCGTGCTCGCTCGCTCCGCGATAGATTTTAGGTGACAAGGACTAATGACGTGCCGCACTCCGAATCAATTTGGCTGGGGAAACTTGACTCGGCGAATAACGTCTACCTACACGTACGTTTTGGAGCCGAGCCAACGCAAGACTCAGCCACGTGAGGATATGAGCTCCGCTATCGCCTTTTAATTTGCACGAACACAGGTAAGGAGTGCTGAGTCAGGTTCTACCGGGTAGACGTCAAACTTAGCTGAGCTTTTCAGCACGTCCACGTACATATCCTTGCTGAGTGCAGGCGGCCCTGACCACTCTCGGTCAGACAGCCGTTATCTGAGCACCTACCTGAGCCGAGCCCAGAGAGTCCCGAGCCCTGAGAGTCCCGAGCCCGATTGCTTCGACCTATCTTCGATTAATTGGCAACTCTCCACCGACATAGGAAATAAATGCCGAGAGGCTGATCCTTCGAGCAAGCATCTCTTTCGAGAGAACGGAGTCGGAAGCCTCACGGCTCACGGTGAGGCGGTCTCTATCCTGATGAGTGTGTTAGGAGGGGATTCGAGTAGCTCGCTCGAGGCTGGCATGAATTAGCGCACGTCAAAATCCAAAAAGTTTCTCTCCGAACATCTCTGAAGATACTTCTGAAAAGTGGCGCAGTGTACGGTACGATTCCGATTGGGCAGCGCTATCTAGACAAGGCAGCGACGAACTTTATTTCGGCTATCTTAAAGGAACGGCGCTATCTATTATTGATCAACTGAATCTCTTCTTTCTCCGCTCGGTTTGAGATTCTCCCCGTATAAAAGTTCCAGGGAGGAGGGGTCTGGGGAAGGGAGCAGAGCAGGCAGGTGGGGGGGGGGCAACCAAGATCAAAATTGCCGGTTGGAGCCGGCCGACCCGGCGGCCTCGTGAAAGATTCCTCAGTGACAAATTCCTCTCCGATTCGAAGGGCTGCATCTGACGAGAAAGAAACCGTCTCGGAAAGGAATGGGGAATCTATGTTTCACGATTCGCTGCATGCATCGACAGGGAGCTTGTCAGCCCCTTGACGGATCCGTTGCGATCTCCTCGGGTACAGTAATCATCGACTGAGAGCATCGCGTACCCCCGGAATTCCGACTGGGTCGGATCCTGGCTAATGATGAAGAGCCTTCCTGCGATGAGTGAGTCCGGGAGGTGGCTCGTATTTCTTTTGACGTCTGACTATATATCTTGACGGGGTGAATCGGCGCAGCAGCCTGCTCGCAGAGTTCCACGTGAGAAATATCGTAATGTATGATGTGCCGCCGCAAGGTTAGGAAGGCCTAGAAAATAATATTTTGCGTCAACCATTGGATGAACTTCGCAGGATGAATGAGGCATTTATTTCCATACAGCTAATGAGCTGATTACTGGCATTTATTGTTTTCGAGTCCTCGGAATGCTGTTACGTACCACCAGTGTGTCCGCTGAACGGAGAACGTCTACTCCACCGAGAGCGGAAAGTAGGCCCGTAGGAAATAATTCGCCTGATGTGGGCGTCTGATGATAGATGATCATGGGGGGACGGAACGACAAAGTAGTCTTTTCTCGCAGTCCCGTTTCCCGGGTCCGACCGCGCTCCCTAATCGTCTTCAATTAGCCACACGTGTATCTGAATGCCCCCGGCGACAGATTCGAACATTGACAAACGTCTACATACTAATTACTCCTCGCGACATCCTTCGACACATAGACAGTTCAGCGAGCGAGTTGACAGTTTTTTCCCTTCCGTCGCTTGGCGTGGAGCCGGGGCGCTCGGAACTCGCGGGAATGACCAGAGCATGGGCTGAAACAAGGAAAAAATACCGAAATGGCATATCATTCGGAAGAATGGGGGAAGGGCTTCGACTGCGACTAGATGCAGAAGTTTCCCGTTCCCATTCCAAGCTCTCCGACTCGGGAGAAATAGATGGACGGCGTACGTCGCACGGCCGGGAAGAAGACCTACAGCGAAAAGACGTGGAGAGGCTTCTCGGAGACATACGGGACGTCGAGCTCTAAATGTCAGGACCCTAATTCAAAGACTCGTCGGGCTGGAAAGGACATCACCTAATCCATACACTCAGGCTTCTCCGGTCGCTTCGTCGGTCCCACTGTCTGTGCCTACTATGTCGCTCGCTCGGTCGGTCGATCGTTTTGTATGTCTTCCTCTCGTTCACCCCTGTCTTCCCGGTTTGGAGGAACACACGTATCCACGTTTGGAAAATACATGCGGGAAAGAAGGACTCCTAGCTGGCACGGCGTGAACTCCGAGTTTTTCCTGCTCGCCTGCGTACTTCTGAGCAATGAGCGTTTGCATAGACTCTGCAGGGCCTGCCGCAACGATCGCTTGCGGGTTTCTGCATAAAAAAATCTTATGTGACTCTGCGGCGACTCCCATTGGGGGCGGGGAGGATGACGAGAAGAAAGATGGTAGAGCTTTACGACGCGACGCACGTCTGGGAAAATCAAGACGCGCAGAAAAAAAGTCAGGTGTCCCGTAGGTATGTATGATGCGTACGAGTCGAGGGGGTACGAGAGCATACGCAGGCATCGGTGCCAGGCTTCTCCGAGGAGCTCCCGTCGAGCTGAGGGAAAGAGGAATTCCAAGGAGCTTCCGTCATTGGTGTTGTCACCGCAAGGCAGTCGTTGTGGTTCTTGTTTTCGCTCCTTTCCGTTTTCGAAATAATCTGGCGGGACTCTGGAGAGAAGACATCAGGAACAAAGCCCGTTCTCTGAAATCGTAAGTCCTCCAGCGCAGATTTTGATTAGACTCGGATCGTAATCGTCCCTCTTCCGCTGTCTTCATAAATCTGTCCGTGAGAGCCCCGAACACGATTCGGAACTATGATAATTAATTATTCTATTGTCCTTTTCCGAGATGAGGACATGTCGTGATGACAGAGGCCACCGTCGTCGCCTCGATTGTCACAAGGCCACAATCGAAGCTTAAAACCCAACACTCTGGGTGTTTTCCTCGCGCTGGCTGGTGGAGTCTTGTCGGCAGAGCTTCAAACTTTGGGATTAACATCGAACACATTCACAGACGACGGCGAGCAGTTTGTTTTCGAAGTCGGGTAATCAGACATTCCGGTGTCCTTCGGAGCTCCGAGCAACTTTTGAAGCGTAATTCGAGACTTCCAGCGAATTAACCGCGTGCTTCCTCCTGACCACTTCGCGCTGGGATGCTAGCCTGGCTCCATAGAGCTTTTTTCGTGTCCCATCAGTATTGAGCTCTCTATCTTGGGATAGGCCGTCCGACGGGCAAATCGGGGACATCAGGATTGAAAGCTCAACTACCGATCAGCGGGAAGAGATTCTTATCGTGCGACATTCCATTCGCGCTAATCGACCGACCGACAGCGCGCAATCGAGGCAGTATGGGAAGTCAAGGAAGGGTCGCTCCCGCCGAGAAATCTGTCTGCAAGGGGATGGATACGCTCGAACGAAGTTCTTTTCCGTGTTTCTCCCGAAGAGCCATGCTTCCGTATTGGAAGCTTAAAAGAAGAAACGCCATAAGGGCTGGAAATCGTCGTGAATGCGTCTCGGCGGCGAGCGCGCTCGATCGCAAATTAAACGCGATTCCCAGAACGAACGCTTTGCGCGACGCATGCTAGAACGCATCGCCGGACCCTTTGATGTTTGCCGATCGTAAAACCACCTTCTCAAGACACTTCGATTTTATTGGTCGTCGCCGCGCCGGCCTCCAGGAATCTCGGTCTTCGTCGTGTCTGAGAGTTCTTCTCTCCGAAGTATGCACTCCGGCGCGTACGCTGCTTGTCTTCGTGCGTGTATAGAAAGATCGTGGAGAGCACGAAAGAGAACTCGGGCCACTAAAAGCTATGAAACAACTCTAGCCACGCTCGGAGATCTACGGCCGACGATCGTGGTCGAGGGAGCCTATTGCGGTAGAGCGGCAGTAATTGAGTTATGGAAGTTACCTGATCCAAGCGAAGCGGCGCGGGCCATCGAAGAACATAAACTCGAGAAACGAGAGCATTCGATTCGACCATAAAGAATTATATATGTGGGAGAGAGAAGGAGCGGCGAGCGAGCATGGGAGTGAACGAGTGCATCCCCCTAGACGCTTTAGACCGCTAGTACTCGGCGAGTGCTTTCTCTGGAGCACACGAGTTGGTGTCCAGAACGCCGTGAGAAGACTCCTCTTCGAAGGGAGAGCACCGGGAACGTTTCTTTCCACTTAGAATGCGAACGAGCTCGGAACTCGGGAGCGTCCCGCTCGATTATCGGTTCGGAACCCTCTGACGAAGCCCTCGATCTTTCAACGTCCCCCGATGAGAGATCTCTACTACCGGCGTTTGGCTCACGTTTCGCATTGTGTCTGCTGCCGTCTCTCTTCCCAGGTATCGCTTTCCAGGGAGGATGGCCGTCGCTCGGCTCAAGCCGGCGGCCGGGATTAGGGTCGAACGCAAAACACGACGTCCCGCTTCACCGCTCCCTCCGCAGCCATAACGAAGTGCAAACGGAGTTGTACGTGCGAGACCACCTGTCCCACCGCTGCTGTTGGCGGCGGCGATGCGGCGACTGGAATCGCTCTATGGTCATCGTTCGCTCATCGCGAATGTCCTCCGCGGCTCGACGCGTGTCCAATAGGAACACCACAGAGTCCATTATCGAGCGCCATCGCACAAATCTGTTTTTTTCCCTGTCGTTCCTTTGTCCGGTTCCATGCCGTGCTCGAGCATGTTCAGGAAGGACCCTCACCCGCTCAGCTACTTGTTCGGGCTTTTTCCCTTGTTGTCCAGGGGAACGAAGTTGCTTTTGTTACTACTTTTGCCCCTCCTTTTCTCTCTCCTTCTGCTGCTATCGATTCCCAGGGGCCAACACTCCGCGCGAAGAGGCGAGATACGCCAGCGGTGTCGGTGCAACTTTCGTTACAGCAAGGTGTTCAAGCTCATGATGTGAGGCTCGGTCATCCCAGGTGGACGGTGTTTTTCCCGGCGGCTCGTGTCCAGCAAGGAGTCTCTTTCGATCGTAGACCCCTCGTGGCAAAGTTCAAGCGTTCAGCGACTACCGGACGGTGCCCGGGTGTGTTTCGGGACGTCGGAGTCGGTGGGACATCGCTGGTTGGGGGGGGGGGGGGGCGAGCTCCATTTCCGACGGGGAGCAGTCCGAGGAATGATTTCACGGGGCAGCGAAAAGACGTGGTCCTGGACCCTGAAACCTGATCGAAATGTCACTCACCGCGGATGAGCTCCATAGGAGCTGAGAAAAACGAGCCAAAGGACGATTCGAGGAACGGCTGAATGCAAGCCCCAACGTTCATCACCAACGGCGACGCCCACAGAGAACGACACGTATGTTTGTAGGTGACAGACACAATCTGTTCCAATAGTCTTCGCGCTCTCATCAAACCCCCACCGCGACGAGCAGACCGACGTGAATGCTCCCGTATTCCCTACGCGCGTTGACGTCCATCTACAAAGAAGCTCAATCCCCCCGTGTACCTACGCGGAAGTGCCGCGCTTGGAAGCGGTCGAGCGTTGAGAGAGCCATTCAATCCATATGCCGTGCATTTTTGGCGTGGAGGCCCCGCTTCCCGACTCTTTTAATAAATGACGCTGAATGACGAGCTGATTCGAAATCGGGGTGGATGTGTGGAAAAAACGTTCCGCATACGGCAGAAGATTTCAACTAACGGCGTTTAGAGGGAGTCGGTGACGTCAAAAACGTCTCGTGTAGCTCACCGAGCAGGCAGACTAGCTCTACCTCCTTCTGGTACTAATGAGCTCGAGGATATTTATATCGTAGCAGATTGGGAAGCCAGCTGCAGTGCTCGAACCCACCCCGTGAGCAGAGTTGCCTTTTGCTTGCTTTCTTGCTCGCTCACCTAGCGGTGGTCGGCGGTAATGTGAGCGGATGGATAGTCTGCTCGACTGGTTTGCGCTTGCAGTCCCCGGCGAAACACAACGCTATTTGCATTGCATGCATGTGAGAATCAATGGTCAGATCCCTCGCTGGCGAGAAACTGAATCCTGTTCACACTTGCCCGTCAAAAAACGTGTTTTGGCAGAGCTCCAAGCCCCGCTATCAGTGGTGGCACGCACCGAATCATATACTCGAATCGAGATTACCCTCGGCCGGGAACGGACGAACCTACTCCTTCGAAGCGGACGAGCGATCCGGCTGCCCGAACCTCCAAATGATCCCTATCTGAGACACAGTGGCGCGGTGGTGGCCGACAGGGCTAATCTTGTTGAACACACTTGCACTAGATAAAGACATCCGCGGGAGTGAATTCGCGGGGCATGAATAATACATGAACTCTCTTTCAATTTCAGCCAGATGGGAGCCTTCGTAGAAGTTTATCGGAACGAGGATTTGTCCGACTATTAAGAATCCGTGAGCGGCTTAGAGAATCACGCGATGTGAATTTACGGAGGAGTCTAAGGGATGCCGATAACCTCTGGAAAAAAAATGCTTCAAAATTCCGTTCATAATTAAATACGAGTTTTAGAGCGAGTCTTTAGAAATCCCGAATCATATCGAGTTAGGACATGAGCTACTGTTTTTCTTTCGCGAGACATTTCGCCCGTGGGAACCACGCTTCCTGTGACAAGCGGCGGGGGAGCAGAAGCAAGGGACCGATAGTCAGCCACTCACGGTCCTCTAGCTGATGCTGATTTCCGACGTTTGCAGGAAGTTTCTTTACCTCCCCTCACGGACTCCGTTCTCCGTCGTCCTTGTGTCTGTAGATAATGCGCGGAAGTGCTCTATCAGATGTAAGCGACGCAGTCCCGTAGAACTAATTCGACGGAAGTCCTCTTCCGGATAAAACCGCGAACTCCGCCTTGCCGCAGATAAGAAGACTCGAAATTCTGCGCGACTCGGGAGTTCCCCACCTCATGCGACGCGGCGCGCGGAGCTTTCCGGCATCGTACTCGACACCTTCGGAGCATGGTCGACCTTTCGAGCAGGACATTCCTGCAATCTCGATTCCGGATCTGAATTTCAAACAGGATCTTGAGAACAGCGCCTGAGTCTCATCATAAGGCCAAATGGCTATCGATTCTAGGTTCGCAGGTGTCATACTTACGGTTCCGCAGTTCCGTGCTGTCGCGGGTCGAACCTCGCGCGAGCAACCGGAAAAGCCGCGGGATGTCGATAGCGTGACCAGAAGCCTATCTATCATCCTCAGGAGACTTCGCAGCTGGTTTGGAGGGTGTCGCTTCGTTCGGAGGCACTTGTGCCGAGAACGCATCTGAATAGGCTCCGAAGGAATGCTCAGTCCCAATGCGGCCGCGCTGTTTCCCAGGGGGAGACTATCTCGGGTGCGTCTTATTCCGACACGAGGGCTTGTTCTGATTAATCTGGGCAAAACCTACAAGGAATATCCCGTTCCCGAATCGTTAGTGAGACTTAACTCTTATCAGCAACCCCGGAAGCTCCACGAATTCGGCGTGTGGGTTGCCCAGTGACGCCAACCTACCACGCGATTGCCAGAGGGAAAAAGCTCCGACATCACGCCACAAGCGCATCAACGGTATACGCTATGAGAGTTTTCCTTTTAGATTCGGAGTGAGAGTGCAACTCATCCCTGAACACTGGACCGGAGTTGGCGCGACAAAGTAAAAGTACGGACTTTCTTTCATTGTAAGGCTCGTTCCCCCTCAGATCCCCAAGGCAGGCTGTTTCTATCTCACATATGCTCAATATATCGTTCGTAAGGCTCTGGGTCCTCCTTCTCGGCCGCAAGAATCGAAGGAGTCGGTCACAGACTGAGTACTTTGCGGAAAAAATTATGGACCCGATCGAAGTGGATTCGTCCATCAACGAATCTGTCGCACTTCCCTCTGTATCCTCATTCGACCTTGGTCGAGACGTCAACACGCTGCTTGACTGTTCGGAGTCGGAACGCTTCTGAGCGGCGGCGAATGATACAAATTCAGCTGCGCAAAGAAAGAGCAAAGAAAGAGCTCGAGAGTGATGCACCTCTCCAGCCCGAGCTAGTTCCCGAGCTAGGATGCCCGCAAACTTCGGATGGGAGGACGCTGTCCGACACTTTCGAGTATATTCGCAGATTCGGCTTAATATATATCCGAGTTTTCTGTCGGATGAGCTTCTCTGCATTTATCTAACCCCTGACGCATATGTTCTGCGTCATACGAAAGATGGAAGTTCCCTCCAGCTTGTGAAACTAAGCAGATGCTTCGCGTGCGTCCACCGTTTTGATCTCTGGCGGCTTTGACCCAGCGGCCGCGGCTCGGGGGAAAGAAGCGAAACGTTGGTTCTACTAATGCACCGTTCGGAATGGAAGATCTCCGTGACCGGTAAGGGAATCAGCCGCCCGAGTTTCCCCCGGAACTCGAGGGTTGCGGGAGGATGCAAAAACCTCAAGTCGATGCGAAATCAGAGGTCATCCGGATTTGAGGGGCTCGCAGTGAAAGGGGTGGAGGAAGTCTCGAGTTCGTCCTGTGAGGAAACCCAGACGGACATGGATGCATGCTCCAGAAAAAAAACAATCCAATTTGGATGAGTATACAATGCCGGATGGACACGCGAAGCAGGTCCGAGCTCGTGGTTGGAAAATCTTCGATTATTTGGGAAGACATGAAATCTAGCTCGGCTCGGAATATTCATCCGGATCCAATTTTCGACGGCTCCCGAGACGCCACGCCGACGATCCTTAAATTCCGTCGGAGAACTCACTGCCGTCTCGGGGACGCGCAGATGCCGTAGACCGGAAGGAACGGCTGCCCTCAGGCTTCAATGCGGAGCTTCGAAGCATTCGTTATAATTATAGTCCACTAGCGCTCCCGGTCGCCGCTTCGCGGCGACTCGGTATCGCTAGACTCACTACACATGCGCTAGCTCCGAGTGCGCTGGCTCCGAGTGCGCTGGCTCCGAGTGCGCTAGCTCCGAGTGCGCTGGCTCCGAGTGCGCTGGCTCCGAGTGCGCTGGCTCCAAGTGCGCTGGCTCCAAGTGCGCTGGCTCCGAGTGCGCTGGCTTCGGGTGCGCTTGCTTTGGTCGCGCGTGCTCTGGTGAGCGTCC